>NC_056733.1:1789339636-1789442015 GCF_019279795.1 Protopterus annectens | reverse complement strand
TTTTGATGTCATTGGAATTAGTGGTGATTTTGTTTTCATAGCTAGCTTTGGACGATCTTATAAGGGATCTCAGCTTCTTACTGAGGCTTAGCAGGGAGCTCCTTCACTCATGGGATTTTACTCTCTTTTGCAACAGTTTCTTCCTTCTGTTGTACAGTTTGTTTATGCAGGGGACCACCGGATTGGCTTCCTTTTTTTGGAGGATAGCATCTTAGTTCTGTTTGGGATAGCACAATCCATGCACTTGTGTAAGTGCTTATAGAGTGCATTTGAGTAGGATTCAGCAGTTGTAACTGTACTGTCCATCTGCATGGGTGTCATGAAGTTCACCCCTTCTGTCTTAAGAAGCATGAAGTTGGTTTTGGAGAAATTTTTTACTGTGGTTTCCTTAATGGTGGGTGGGGGCGGGATGTGGATATCAAGGGTGATTAGCTTATGGTCAAATCGGATCAAAGAGGAGTTGACTTCAGGTGTGGAACACCAGTCACTCATGTTGGTAATGACTAGTTCTAGGATATTGTTGGCCCTCGTGTGGGTGTGGATAAGTTGATCAAGGGCATTGGAGTTTATGAATTCCAGAAAACATTGAGCTAAGAAGTTGGTACATGAGTAGTTTTCCCAGTTAATGGTGGGGTAGTTGAAGTCGCCCATTATTAGGGTGTTTGGTTGAACCCTAATATTTTCCAGTACATCAAGAAAAGAGGAGTGGGAATCCTGGGGCATGGTGGGGAATCTGTAGCAAGCTACAATTTGGATTGCAGTTTTGCCCAGAGTTAGTTGCACTTGGATAACCTCGGATGCATTATACTGAGCAACTAGCCTGGAGTTGTGGATATCCTTAATGAATATGGACACACCTCTGCCTTTGGTGTTTTGATCCAGGTTATATGGCCGAAACGTGTGGTATGAGTTATAGCCTGGTAGTGCATGGGTGCTCTCTGGAGCCTTGAACCAGGTCTCAGTCACTGCACAGATATCGATGCTCTCCATTTTAAGGAGTGCCTCGAGTGAGTGTATTTTGAGATTTAGACTTCTAGCATTGAGTAGCATTACCCTCAGTTTTTGCTTGCCTATTCCTGTTATGGTGTTGAATTTGTTATTTGTACCTTGCCTAAAAAGGCACTATAGGGGCAGCAAGAGCGTTAGCCAGTATCCAGAATCCCAGTGGTGACAGGTGCAGGCCATCTGTGGCAAAGCATCGTGGTCTGTCGACCATGTCATCCCAAGCAGACAGATACTGGATCCCCTTAGAATGACACCAACAGCTTAGCCAATTGTTGAAGTCAATCATTTTGTCCTTGTACTGCAGTATCATTCTGGGCAATGGCAGAATGCTACTCAGGGCTAGGGTCATACCTGCCTTAGCTACAAGATCGGAGAGCTCTTCCATGTCTCTTTTCATGTAGTCCAGGGAGGTACATCTCAGGTCATTCACACCAACATGGACAATAACAGAGTCATATCTGTACTTGTTGTGGAGTGACCTGAGTGCATGGGGTTATGTGGTGGATCCTGGCATCCAACATGCAGTTGACAGTAACCTTCGCCTTGTTTAGCCTGGTGAGTGGGACATCAGTGTGCCTGACTATAGAGTCACCTATGACTAATGTGTTGGGTACATTATTTTGCCTTATTGGCTGTGGTTGAGTGGCACACTGAGTCTGTAGGCTATGTGTCATTTGTGTTGTGTTAGGGGATGGAGGTTGCTTGTGTTTCTGCTTTGGAGGTCCCTGTTGCTTAGAGAGATTATTATTGAGAGCCTCCGTGAATGTTTTTGTTTTACTATGGGTGGATTTTGGTGGTGTAGATTTAGTGAGACTATGTGATGAGTGTGGTGTGGTGCAAATGTTTACCTTCTCCTCATGACTGTCAAGTTCAGTCTTGGTTAGAGAAAGCTTTACCTCCAGTTTGGCTAGATAACTGCATCTCTCACAGGTTGTAGTGTTGGATGGTAGGAGGAGAGGGTTGTCTGTGTACATGAGGCAATTTCTACATTGCCTCAAGATGCCCAGATTCATCAGATAGACAAGAGAGAACACTGTGTAACAGGGTTTGTTGTGACATATGTCTTCTGAGGGATATGAAGTTAGTAACTCACATGGCTGTCACCATGTACTGACTGCAATCCTCAGAGTATGCTACTGCATTTCTAAAGACAGGACATGTGTGAGTAACACAACACATGTAAGACTCCAAACACTGGCCAATCTGCAGATAGCCCTACAGGTGAGAGTTTCCTCAACCACATAACACTGTCATGACAGGTATTAAATCATGTAGACCAGCCATATCCACACAAACCCTGTTAAACCAGCATTACTTCAAATGTAGAAGAGCAAGACTTACATTCTGTCCTCATGTCTGGAACATCCCCCTCCTGTTTGTTGGCCTGTCTCCACAGAGTATATTGTAAGAGGTATATCCCACTACCCTCTGTGATGCTGCTTGCCAAACATGGACATGAAGTCCTGCTCACAGTGAATGAAAAGGGCCAATACCCAGATGATGTTCCTTGTTATAGGAGTGTGTTTCCATGCAATTGGCTATGGGAATGTTACCACAACTGCTATGCATGCAGTCAGCTAGTGGGGGACTGCAGTTCATGGACAGGCCATTCGCTGATCATGAGCATCACTTACAAAACACAAGCTGCTGCCTAAACAAACAGGTGTGCTTTTCCACATCCACCAGAGAGGGAGTGAGAGAGACAGACAGAGACAAAGTATGAAAGGAAGGGGGTAAGAGGGTAAGAGCTAAGCATGTTTGTGTCACACACTTACCAGTACAGGGTTTAAAACCCCTGCCTGACTATGTATTGCTATTACATTTTTATGCAGTTATTGCATGCACCACAAAGGTGTCTTTTAAGGTGAGTGACATCAGCAACAGTGATAAAGGAGGGGTAAGGTAAGTGTAGTCCATGTGCCTGTCCATAAAAGCAGGTGTGAAGGAAGACACAACCACACTCTCTCAAGGACTCACACACATTATCCCAGTTGCCAGTGTCATGATTAGAATTCCTAACTAGTTTGCTACAGTACAGTATTACATGGGTATCACATGCACCACAGAGGTTATCAGGCTGATACCCGGGCAAAGGATATGTCAAGGTGACTGGCATAAGAAGGCATGCTTCAGTAGGGAAATGGGAGGTGTAGTGAGTGTGAATGGCTTCCAAATCATTAATCTCCACACACACACAAACACAGATTTGCCAGTACTGACATGCATGGGTTCATTGCTTTACAGGTGTATAGTAGTTGACTGTGCCAGAAGGCTGTATATGGCTAGGCAAAGGGTATACCTTAGCATCAGGCCACATGACAATGGTCTCCAGTGTGGTTCGGGGGTGTAGTCCCTGGATTGGCCCACACAGGTGGGTATTGTATTCACCATCCACTCATCTGGGTTAATATTTTGGGTGGCCAGTGCTGTGCAATGCTTGCCATGTATGTGTTCTATATTCCATATTGTATTTCAAGGTGAATAACATCAGCAGGCTTGCCAAAGTAGGCCAATGGAAAATGCAGTGACTGTGAATGGCCTCAAAAGCATTGATCCCTACAAAGACAAACAAACACACACACACACATTTTCACAGTTGCCATGTCGGGGATTTGAACTCCTAACTAACCAGTACATCACACTATAGCATTATGCAGTTATAGCATGCACCACAGAGCTTATAGGGCTACTCATTCCCCAAAAGTGTATTTCAAGTTGAATGACATCAGCGGGCTTGCCAAAGTAGGGCAATGGACAGTGACTGTGACTGGCCTCAAAAGCATTGATCCCTACAAACACACACACACACACACACACACACACACACACACACACACACACACACACACACACACACACACACACACACACACACACACACACACAGTTTCACAGTTGCTATGTCTGGGATTACAACTCCTACATAACTAGTACATCACACTATACCATTACACAGTTATAACACGAACCACAGAGCTTAGAGGGTTACTCCTTCCCCAAAGGTGTATTTCAAGGTGAATGACATCAGCATGCTTGTCAAAGTAGGGCAGTGGGGAGTGTAGTGACTGTGACTGGCCTCAAAAGCATTGATCCCTACACACACACACACACACACACACACACACACACACACACACACACACACACACACACACACACACACAGTCTCACAGTTGCCATGTCTGGGATTAGAACTCCTACCTAACTAGTACATCACACTATAGCATTACACAGTTATAGCACCTCCATGGAGCTTATAGGGCTATTATTTTACCAAAGGTGTATTTCAATGTGAATGACATCAGTAGGTAAGGTGAAAGACATCAGCAGGCTTGTCAAAGTAGGGCAATGGACAGTGCAGTGACTGTGACTGGCCTCAGAAGCATTGTTCCCTACACACACATAAACAAACACACACACAAAGTCTCACAGTTGCCATGTCTGGGTACTTAATATGTCACACTATAGCATTACACAGTTATAGCACATGGCACATAGCTTATAGGGCTACCCCTTCCCCAAAGGTGTATTTCAAGGTGAATGACATCAGCAGGTTTGCCAAAGTAGGGCAGTGGGGAGCGCAATGTGTGTGAATGGGCCATATGCCATTCGTCTGGAAGCACACACACAACACTCAGTCACACATAGGTTTACATTTAACAGGAACGTGTATATAACTGCTATATGAATAATGACTTGTACAATCATGTTACACAGTTATCACAAGCACCACAGACACTATAGTGTTGAGGGATACCAGAAGTGAATGTCTACAGTGATAGACATTTGCACATCATGTGGTATTGGCCAATTGGATGTGTGCTGGGTGGCACAGGCCTCATGATGGGAAGCTCTTTGTCACCGTCTATCACTCTCTTCCACACATCTATGTGTATGTATTTTTGGCCTATTATATTGTGTTGTCCTTGGATATATGTGTGTATTCCTATCTGATGTGTGTGCAAAGCATGACTGGTGTGCAATGTGGAGTGTTTGCACAAACATCTGTGACTGGTGTGCAATGTGGAGTGTTTGCACAAACATCTGTGACTGACAGATATGTGTAGTCCACTGTATTTGCCAGACATGGCCTTCATTTCTCTAAGTGTGGGAGCATGTCCAGTATGACCTTCTGTATTGGATGTGTGAATCCATTCCAGGTAGGTTGTACTCCAGTGCAAGCATTTGTGTTCTACACCTACAGCTAGCAACCTATTTCTGTAGGATATCTGTAGATCGGTTGACAATATGGGGTCACAATGGGCAAAGGATAATGGGATACTGCAACTAATTGTGTCTGTGCTGCTTCTACTACATGGTTTTGATGTTAGCAGATATATTCAGACATATGTAGTGTTTATACTGTGATGTTTTATGTCATCAGCTACTGACAGGTATACATATTTGCTTGCAGTAATTTCCTGGGGAACACAAGATGAATGAAGCTGCATCCACTATTGTGGTCTGCAGCTTACATATTCTTGCACAATCATGCCATTGTGGAGGGGAAGCTGCAGACACTTGCTGATGGGTCTGTGTAAATGGTTCAGAACCTTGGTACTGCAGTGGCTGAGGATCCCATGCTTGTACATCCATTGACGTGACAGTATGGCCATATCCTGCTGTGGCCATACCTCACAGCTGTACAGATTCACACAGGTTACCCAGAGCCAGGGCTCATTTTTCTGATCATTACCCCATTCACATTGTGGTTTATGAGCAGGTTTGTGGCCACACATTCCTGTGTTTGCAGGCAGGGATAGTATGTGCACACATCTGAGTTTCAGACTTCACACATTCCATGGCGTCCATGCTTCTACCTCCTTCCCTCTGTTATTCTATCCTCTTCTGAACATTATGCAAACATTATCTGATAAGTATCCCTAGAGTTATCACTTCATCACAGCAGTATTTAGGGGTTGGTCCTCAGTTCATGCAGTAGGACATGGTGGACATGCTACTGAGATTTGTCGACATGGCATTGCATTTGTGTTCTGTGGACTGTGTTATTTTGTTATTTGGGAGTCCATGAGATAACATACATTGGCAGTACGGGTGAGACACATGCCTTTGACAGAGGACTGTAGGGCATTTGGTAGTGATGCAGGCCATCTGTAGCATGCCAGTGCATTGTGTCACTCCTACAGTCCCAGGCTGCAAGCCACTATATTCCCCCTAGGTGACAGGCTAAGTGTGCAAGGTATTAATGTCAATAGTTTCTGTCTTTATTGATCCATTGGTGTAGATGCTGGCAGGGTGCTGCTTACAGCTAGGGACACACCTGCATGGGACACCTCTTCAGCATGCTGCATTCTGTGGCTATTCACATACAGAGGTGGTGGTCATATTGTACTCATTCCCAACAGCAGGGATATGACCTGTGATGCACCTGTGGCTAATGATGGGGTGAGCTGAGTGCATGTGTGCTATGGAAGCTTCTTGCAGCTGACTCACAGATATATGTGGGGCGTTCCCCTTATGCTGGCTTGTGCAGGGACATACCTGTGCCTTTTGTTGTCTGCCAGTGTTTGGCCAGACTACATCAGTATTCCATACTACACAGACAACTAATGTGCTGCTAACCTGTGTGTACAATTCCAAAGGTGTGTCCATTTGGAAGTAATATTTTATACACTCTCTGTCTAGGGTACTTCCACCTGTGTACTGTTTGTATGTCTGGGCCACATTCATGACATGTCCATCTTTCAGATGGTGACAGATATTACATCCGAACAATTAGTATGGATTACTGCTGGATTGTGTCCTGCTGGGATGCATTGTGTTTGGCACTGTAGTTGTGAGAACTTGGCCCTGTCATCAACAGTACTGGCCATTGGCCACCAGGACACAACCCTCCATGCCCACATGCTGACCACTTTCACACAATATACAACACACAACAACCTAACACACAGAGTCCTGCATATTGTACATGTGCTAAAATCTATCCAGCTACTTTAGCCAGCTCATGTAATCTGTACTCCACTGTTATTATACCTACACGTACAGGTTACTACATTTCTACATAGGATTGTGGAGGGGGGGCACACCTGACAACTGCAAACATTTGCTATGACTATACTGGTATTTCAGGTACTCCGTTTCATTCTGTATTCTAACCTATCATGCAGACTAGAGGCATATCAGTGTACTACAGTTCTTAGTTTTTATTGACCTACATTTCAGTTTCAGACTTTTTACCCTTCAGAACTAACATCTTACTGCCTGTCCTGTTGTAGTCTGTCTGTGTAGGTCTGGAGAGGGGCTGTTCTCTACAGCCATCAATCAGAGGCCTTGTCACAAACTTTCTTTGTGTTTGCCTACACCTGTCCTGCTGGCTGAGACTGTTGTTGGGTATGTGAGCCTCACTGACATGCATGTGCGTGTCCTATGGACACACATTTGGCCCACCACATATCCTGCAGCGGGTTTTATCACCTTGTCTAGTAATGGCTACTATGTTGACACCAGTATTTGTTAAGGATTTCATGCTGCCGATATAGGTGTCAACTATCTGCTGCCATCCCATTCAGCATCCCGATTCCCTAACATGCTCACATCCATACCATAGATACAGGTAGCAGAACATACTAGTACATTCAGCAATTGATAGTGAAAGTGACTTACCTTATGGCTGTGCCAGTATTGAGGATGGTGCTGGAGGACTGACTATGTCAGATGCACATAGTACACTCCCTATACATGGTTAATCACAGGCAGTGTCATGTTTGGCATCCCTTTTATTGTATGTGCAAGTTGGAGTGATGTGTCATTCCCTGGGTTCCTACCATGTCAGTGTATGTGCTGTGCGTTGCCTCTTTGCCAAGGCCAGGGCATACTGGGCATTCCTCCTTCTGCCTACTGGGGCAGGCTCAAGTTGTTCCTTCTTTGAGTCACTCTGTGCCTGTGCTGGCCTTGGCAATTGTAAGGGGCTGAGTGACCCTGCCCCATGCTGTTCCTGCTGCAGCTCTTTCCGCAGGATCATGTTGTGTAGCATGACACATACAATGAAAAGTTGGGTACATGTAGCTGGTGAGTACTGCAAGGCTCCACCGGATATGTCCAGGCACTGGAACCATGACTTAAGCATCCCAAATACATGCTCTATTATGATTCTGGTCTGTGCGTGTGCCTCATTATGGAGTTCTTGTTTGGGTGTGTGTGCATTTCTGATGGATGTTATCAGCCACGGCTCCAGTGCGTAACCAGCATCACCCACTAGGTGGCCATATGGGATGTCCCCATTAGAAATTCTCTGGTACAGCTGCATCATATGCCCGATGTGGGAGTCATGATAGCTTCCAGGGCTGCCAGCACACATTCATTATATTGCCTTGGGCATCTCACATGACTTGGCAGTTGATAGAGGGGAAGCCCTTGTGGTTTATGTAGACTCTACTCCACTCACTGGGTGGTGATTTGATGTGTATGTGCATGCAGTCTATAGCACCCACTACCTCAAGGTATTCTGCTATTTGGTAGAAGAGATGCATAGTACTGATCAATGCCTAACGGGTGTTGAGAAAATATATGTGTTCACCGGCATGTGCTGACATGGCATCCAGAAACTGGTGGAGTACCCTGGATGCTGATGTCTGTGAGATCCCCACAATATCCCCAGTTGGCCTTTGGAATGTACCTATGGCTAGTATTCTTAAGCCTGCACATATATTGGTATCCACTGGGATGGGTTCCCCTCTGTTGGTTCTGTGTGTGAGGCATGGCTGGCACAGCTCAACAATTTGCTGCAGGAGGTCCCTGTCCACCCTATAGCGCTCCACTATCTCCAGCTCTTGTACCCCTGGTAGGTTAGCCTGTGTCTGTACACTCTTTTCCTTCTCCTCACTGTGGGTTGGTCATCAGCATTCTCATCCTCATCACCCTGAGCCTCTTCTACATATTGATTTATGAGAGCAAAAGCAGCCCGTATCATTTTGTTGTTATTGTTAGGTAAAAATTCCCTGTTTGTGTGCACTGGTGGTGTAGAGCTTGTGGGAAAAACCAGAGGGAAAGGTGTTTGCATAGTTTATAGTAGTGTGCTGGGTTGGCCTGGGCTGCTGCCGGTGTAATTGGCTGATTCTGATACATTTTTCCTGCCAGCTATGCTAGTTCTCCTTGATTACCTTCCTACTGCTGTTTTCCCTTCCTGTTGCCTTCCTGTTTAAGCCTTGACGCATGTTGCACAAACCCAGTGCTCAGTTGTGAATGGAGCTGCTATTTCCTGTTTTTTTTTTTTTTTTTTTTTTTAAACCCAATGCACGTCGCGCACAGCCATTTAGGCAATGTAAAGACTGCTAGGCAGCTTCAGACACAACCCTTCCGTAGCTTTGCTAAGCTAAGGGCAAACCCGAGCCACAGACCTCCAATAAGCTTACAGTATGCCTGACACACCCCTCTATGATGTCAGCTAACACTTAGGCTTTCACCATGGTTTTCCTGCACCTACAAGGTTGGGTGCTGGCTAGCAATGAGGGGAAATCTGTGATTCAGTATCATTCCCCTCATTTGCATAGAAGTGACTGCTAATGCCTAGTTACAAGTCTGACACTGAGCCTTCTCCTTAGCATCCACTATTCAGAGGCCTTGTTATCTTCTGCCTGCCATTGAGTATAATGGCAAAATTGTGATTTTGCCTAAAAAGCTTTTGTCAAGGTTTTATTTTTATTTTCGGGCCGATCCCATTTTCGCGCTGCTGCCCTATGCTTAAATGGCCGAAATCGTCCCAAAAAAAAAGTTGGATTTGTTATTTTTAACCTATTTTCCATGCCAGTGGCCATATATTTGGCCATCCACATTATATACTCCCTTTATTTGGAGCTGTCATGGTTCTGTTTTGTAGTTTGCAGAAATGTAATCGGTTACTAGCTGAATACATTTCTGCAGGTTATACTACTCCTGCACGGATGGCTGCCAGCTTTCTGGATCACTAATTCACCTAATTTTCATGTTTTTCACCTGCAAATGGGGTAATTAGCATGCAGGAGCTCTGTCCATGCAGGAATAGTGCAGGAGCACTCGTGCATGTCCCAGAAACTTGTTCCTGGGTCTCTTGGTGGCCATATTGTCTCCAGCAGCTCTTGCACTATTCCTGCATGCTGTGTAGAGCTTGCTGAATCCTGGGGTTGAATTATAATGTCACTGTAGACATTTTAAAGATGCAATTATTTCTGCCAGTGTGTTATAGTCTTTATTAGCTTTTTGTAATATAAAGCTTTATTTCAGAGAAGTTATTTGGCAACCAAAGAACTAAACCCATTTATAAGATGAATAAAGGCATTCAGTGAACCTTCTGACTGAGTAATTATTAATAACAAATTGTCTGTGCAAATTAAACTTGTAAATTTGAGGTATGAGAAATGGATGCATACCTCTCCCTTGAGAACTGTGGAAAGTAAAAGGTGCAATACTGAAATAAACAATCCCTGGGATTCATGAAGCTCGGCGCAAGGACGGTTTTAGCCTTGCACCAAGCGTCCTCCTTACAGATGGTGCAGCAGCACCATATGAATATTTATGAGGGCACGCTGCCACACTCTCGACATGCACAGGAGACATGTGTGAGTGCAGGGGGCGTGTTTAAGTGCTCTACGGAAGCTTAAACATGCCCCGCAGTTGCACAAACTACAATGCTTACTATTAGAGCCCACCTCTAATAGTAAGCAATTGATTCAGTGCCTGTGGATACTGAAATGTATGCTAAGTATATAAGAGTGTCCACGAACACCGAAATAAAATCAAAGTAGTATACACACAAGCATGTACTGAAATGTTGAGCCCCGTCCCTAGAACTATCACAATTAGATTCCCCGTGTCCCTATTTTACATTTGTATTGCTTCAATATTGAAAGTGTAAGTGAGGCACAGCGTGTTTGCGCATCGTTGACCTCTGCTTAGCGTAGCTTACACATTAAAATCATCCAAATAGAAAATAACATGCAGAATCAATGTTAACGTCAGTAGTGTAGTGGTTAGAGCATCTGCCTAAAGAGTAGGCATGTATGGTTCGAGTCCCACTATAGCACATATCATTTTCCATGCGGAATGTATATATGAACATATTTATACATCCTTTTGCTGTATAACCTACATAATAACATGTAAATGTGAACTGGAGTACTGCATGAAATGTTTAACTAATGTCATTCAATCAAAGTGGTAGTGTCATAATGAATAAGGCACTAGTAAGCAGATGTAAGCACAAATAAGCAGTAGTAAACATATATAAGTACCAGTAAGCAAGTCTAAGTGTGTTTGCGCGGGTGTAAGCAGTGCCCACACACATTAAGCATAGTAGAAGCTAACCGAATTTAACAAACTGTAACTGGAATATAGGCACAGCCTACTGTCATGCAAGCATGCACACACCTGCTCACAACTGCTTAAAAGTGCTTTAATCACTCTGCATCCAATGGCCCTTGTTCTGGCAGCAACAAAATAAATGGCATCTGCAAAGGTCAAACCCAGGACCCTGCACACCACAGCCAATGTGATTTACCACTAAGCCATGGCAGATATACATAAATTTGATGTTATCACAAACATATCATCCAGCACAGTCATGCAACAGCATAGGAAATGTATATAATTATGTATAGGTATGTGCATGTGTATGTACAGATATATAATACACATATATATATATATATATATATATGAAGAATGAATGTCGTGACAATAAAGCATACAAAAAGAATGAGAAGGAAATCAACAGCAACCCCAGCATTATTTAGTGCTGTCAGCTTATGTCATATCAAGCTGGACATGAGTGAGCAAGTCACTGCTACTCACACCACAGGCAGGACACTACCAGTGGGAGCAACATTGTCAATCTGCTAAGACTACTTTATAAACAATCACAGGGTAGTCCCTGGTGGGACTACCCAAAAATTGCTAGACGGTGTGGACTTCTGACCATTACACAAGCAAGGGCAGGTATGTTCAAAGACCAAATGGTGAGAGAGCCTGATGATACATGGGTTGGGACAACATATGTGTAGGGTCCCTAATGCTGGGGAGTGGGCAATGTGTGGAGGTGTGTCATGGCTGTGATAGTAACCGGAGAATGGATGGTTTTCTTGTATGTCGAACTCGGGTGGGGTGGAGAAACCATGGGTATGAAATTATGGATCCAGGTGCGTCAGGGTTGGATGGCCTGGTTCTAAATGGACCACCTCGTGGAGGTCAGCGAGTTTGTTATAACTATATATGCATACACACATGCATACATGTATATGTAGAAGTACATTCCCTGTAACACGTGTTCCTTTTGCAGACATAAATAACATGAAAGTGCCCCTACAAACCTCAACAGTAGATAGAATAATAGGTTGTGCATAAGAGGGAAGGGATGAATCTAGAAAAATGCAGAAGTGTGTACTTTGTCCAAAGTCAGTGCTGTTATCAAAAATTAAATTGTCAGGACTTTCTCACTATGAAATAGTGGAATCATTCCTGTGATCTGCCTGCTATGACAATGACAATCACTAAACCAGTCCTATTTGTAATATAATGTCACCGAACTCATACATTATTAGCTCTCATGTGTAACGTGTGCATTACCACATAGTCATAGTTATTAATTTATTGTAGTGTCTTGTTAATGGGAGTAATGATGTAATGAAGTATAGAGTCTAATCTTGAAATAAAGACGTGAGTCCCAGGTGGGACAACCCAAAAATTGTGAATAGTGTCCTATTGGTCACTCATTTCACCAGTGTCTGTGGACTAAAAGTTTGGGATGTCTGAGGATACGTGGAGTGAGTCAACCCATTGGATAGGTCTACAGGAGAAGGGAGTGGTCAATGTGTAGTGGTGTGGATACACCGTGTATCCAACTGGAGAATGGATGACTGCTGTGTCAGTGAAGTGTTGGGGTGTGTGTTTGGGGAACTAGGATCCATGGATATATGGGTATATATGCAAATGAAGCAGCACGGCAATAGTGTAGTGGTTTAAGCATAAATAAGCAGTAGTAAGCATATATAAGCACCAGTAAGCGTGTTTAAGTAAGTGCATTTGCATGGGGGTATGCATTGCCTACACAGATTAAGCAAAGTAGAAGATAACTGAGTGTAAGAAACTGTAACCAGAGGTTACAGACATATATATGTATATATATATATATATATATATATATATATATATATATATATATATACATATATATATACATATATATATATATATATACATATATATATATATACATATATGGTTGCAGACATATATATATATATATGTGTGTGTGTGTGTGTATGTGTGTGTGTATGTGTGTGCATAGATATACACAGATATACAGCTATGATAGGAAACAGCACACAAGATGACATATGTTCACAGGCTATGCCAATGGGAGTGAGGGGCCCAAGCAAAGAAACATGTAACATGTAGCATGACCCCCTCCCCCCAGCCGGACAGAGGAAACATACACACAAACCCACAAACAATTTAAATGGTCCACTGCTCCCCAGACCACAAGCAGGATAGAATCAGGGGGGAGTACAGAGTGCACCCATGAAATCTAATCTTGGAACACAGACAGGAGCATCCCTTGCGGGACGACCCAAAAATTGACATATAACCAAAGGATGCTGATACGATGACCATTCTGGCTGGGGTGTGTACATACCCGGAATACAAGGGTGGGAAAGCCTGATGACCCAAGGATTGAGACAATGTACGACATGGTTCCCATGAAGTGGAGAGTGGGCAGCGTGTAGTGGTGTGTTCAGACCCGACCTGCACCCAGTGGAAGGATGGGTGCTGTAGAGGAGGTGCCAGTGGGGGAACTATGGGTAGCTAGTTATGGGTCTAGGAGTGCAGGTGTTGACTGATGTGGGTCTTTATGGACAGCCCCAGGTATGTGAGCAAAAGTGTTCATTGGGCAGAGGTGTTGCCCAAAGAGCAGCCACACCCGCTACAAGTCCCACTGCAGCAAAGTCTAATCTACATGGCAAAGAATGGAATAACCAGATGTAGATGCATATATGTAGAGAAATGTGTGTGTATATCTACCCATAGCTACATGGAGATATACCTCTCCCTCTTCATAGTACAAATGTATACATACAGAGACAGAATACATATACATACCAACATATAGATATATACATATGCAGACACCCATGCACCCATATGTTATTAGATATACATAGACAACAATATATAAATATATACATATATGCATACATATACAGATATATCTGTATATAGTAATGTAGATATATATATATATATATATATATATATATATATATATATATATATATATATATATATATATATATATATATATATATATATATATATATATGTGTGTGTGTGTGTGTGTGTGTGTGTGTGTGTGTGTGAATATACACATGTAAATAGCTAGGATATGATACAGCAGTTACGAATTACATATGTTCACAGGCCGTGCAAATGGGGGTGAGGGGTCCAATCAACGAATGTGTAACACGTAGCATCAACCACCCCCACCTAGATAGGTGGAACATACAAACACATGATACAAGTAAACACACCACTGCTTCCCAGACCACATGTAGGATACTACCAGTGGGAGAGACCTGCCAGGTCTAATCTTGAAACAAAGACATCAATGTCCTTTGTGGGACACCCCAAAAAATAATGATCATCAGACTCAGTCGCTGTAATGATTCATCCAACCAGGCTGCATACGTGCACGGACCAGTAGTTTGTGTAAGCCTGATGACCCATGGGTCGACACAAAGTACGACATGGGTCCTGACAAGTGGAGAGTGGGCAGTGTGTAGTGGTGTGGTTAGACCCCCACCTGCACCCACAGTAAGGATGAGAGCTGTAGAGGAGGGGCAGGTGGGAGAACTATAGGTATGCAATTATGGGCCTAGGCGTCCAGGTTTTGGCTGGTGCAGTTGTATTAGGACCGCCCCAGGGATGTAAGTAATATTCCGAAATGGGCAGAGCTTATGCCCATACCTCTCAACCCCTAAGAGCATACCACTGGACAGAACATAAACCATTGGGGGAAAAATTAGGGACAGAAAGCACATATTCTACTTACAACCTTAGAAAGCTGATATAATAATAGGTTATGTATTAGCATGACTCCGCTGAAGAATGTGGGGTCCTAAACCCAATTACTTGTCTGTATTTAATGGTGTCATTTCCCAGGTATTTGCCAGACAGGTGCAGATTGTAAGAGGAACACACCAATAGTATGAAACAAACTTTGGAAAGGCCGCGGATTCTGTACAGTTGACCGGCATGCTTACGCCTAATGGGCAGCCATTCCTGATATGGGTTCCACCGCAGCACTGTCCAGTTTATATGGCTAAGTACGGTATAACCATTATCTGTCGTTGCATAACCCACTACACAACACCTATGAAGACATGGTCGCAACACCCCACTATAGGCATGTAAGATGATGTAATAGGCATCACAAGGTATTATTGTAGTCCGCACCCCACCCAGGGGTGTGAGTGTCTGATGCAAACACCAAATGCAGTGCATTTGCAAGTGCGGGAGCAAGCGGGTATAAGCCTGTTTGGCCGCTGGTATGTGAGTACCACATTGGTGAAGCAATATAGAGGCTAACTGAGTGTAAGAAACTGTAACTGGAGGTTGGCATTGCTTAGCTCCACACAAACCCATGCACACCCGCTCACAACTGCTTTAAAGTGCCTTAATCACTCTGTACCCAACAACTCGTGTTCTGGCCAGGAACAAAATAAACAGCCTCTGCAAGGCTAGAACTCAGGACTCTCTACAGCACAGTCACAGTAGTTAACCACTACGCGATGATAGCAATACATATAAAGGAGGTATCAGCAAACTAATCCTCACCACAGGGAAATCAAATCAAACATGTGAACTGAATCTATGTACAGTGTAATATTCTATAACCTGCCACAGACCATAAATATGTGAACAGGAGTACTGCAGTAAACATAGAGTTGAGGTGTCACTGTAATAAAGTTATGAAGTCCTCAGGACCCCATACAGTGTATGTACACATGAATTACGGATACCAGGCACATATATAACCTGTAATGAATAAGACATAGCTTAGCCTTTTTGAAACCGGCCAATTATGGAAAAGTGTGGGAATCCGGCCCTACTTAAACCAAAGAGGTGGTAGTACGGCTCATAACTGGTTGTAGCATCCCCCTGCAGGCAGAATGGCTGGAGTGGTAGAAGGCACTCACTTTATAATGCAGCACTGGGGCATCTAGGAGTCCAAATTCATGGTATTGCTCCTGGTAAAGCACAATGACAGGAGGCTACTGAAGGGCCAGTACCAGGGCTCGCAGTACAAAATGGAGGCCTGGGACAGTCTCCCCCGGACTGGTGAGCAGGTTAGGCACCACCATGCAGACCTGAAGCGGTTGAGGGGGGGTGTCCTGGAACAGTGGATTCAGGAAGCAAGGCAGATGCAGAATGCCCCAGAACTGAGTAAGTACTCCTTCCACTACATAGTTAATAATTGCCTAACTTGTGTATACTATGGATAAGTATGGCTAAATATCACTGTACTTCTCTGACAGCTACAGATGAGCGTGCTGCGAACCAACAAGCCCATGATGCTAGACTGCAAAGGATGCATCGCGAGGCAGGTTAGTAAATAGCCTGCATGTACTGTCATAAGAAATAAATGTAAGAGCCTCAGAAAGTATTGTACCAGTATACAGAGTATATAAGCGCTTTTGTCTCAATATTACAGAGACTTCATCAGATACAAATTTTAAAACAGCCCAGTTTGTTTTAAACCCTGTAAGGATGACATCATATCCTGAAACAGACTTTTTAAAAAAACAACAGTATGTCCTAAAACAAAATCAGATAGCAGCAGTATTCGAGTTCAAAAGTATATTATATATCATGGATATTTTAAAAAATTAAACGATATAATAAAACCAATCCATTTAATATGATATAATTAAATATAGCATTCTATTACACCAGTAAATATGCTAAAAAAAAAAAATAAAAAAAAAAAGTAAAAAAGTAGTAAAAAAAAAAAAATATATATATATGTTTATTAAATAAAAAAAAATGTGCTTGGTGGTTTTAAGAAGTGGTCTGCCTCCTCTACACTCATTTTTGTGGATTTATTCATTGATTTGGTTTTGAATTTTTTTGTACCAGTATACAGAATTGTGTAATATGCTGCTAATAAATGTATAACCCCTGCATTGCTTCTGTTTACTCTGCAGTCATATTTTGTTGTACTGTTGCAGTTATTAAATAGTACTGTTGTAGCAAGCAGTGTTACCCACACTGTGGTATGCAGATAAAATGTGTATGAAGTGCTGTATAACAATGTTGGAAGTGCAAACAGGTCAGTCATATTTGATTAATACATTGCAAAGCCTCATAACAATTGCCTGATAGCATAGTGCACAGTGATCTTAACTGTAATGCTTTTGTCGCACACAGCAGGGCTTTGGATCTCAGGAGCACCGGTAACTGGTATGCATAATCATTCCACACAACTGTACACAGTTTGTTAGAATGTTCAGAGAGAAAGCTGTATGCATATATACACTTAACAACTGTACAGATTTTGCTAGAATGCTCAGATAGAAAGTGGTATGCATATTCATACCCCTCAACTGTTCCGATCTGCCCAGTATGTCCTGATAAATGGCCCACATCACCTGCCTTTTGCCCTGTTCCCCTGAAAAATTAGTGTGATGATCCAAGAAATGTAGGCAGCTGTTAATGACATATAACTGATAGTCAGACTTGTACATAGTCAGAGAATGTACATGCAAACATACCTGTCATCCAAGCATCTCACCCAAAGTGTATGACAGCAGTCTCAAAACATGTTGCATTAACACCTGCATCTTGTCAAGCCTGTACGTAAGATACAGGTCCCATACATACTAATCTACAAACATACCATTGAACAATATAACATCATTGGGTAGTGTAATAATACATGTAAGGGAAAGACCACTGCAGTGACTACGAATATTGTGAAAACTACAAGGATTTATTAGTTGTTAATTGAACTCTCACTCTCTCACCCCTACCATATGTGCAAAAATAACCGATTTACACAACTCATTTGGTATGTCTACACTCCTAATCTTTGTTGGGATATATGTCCTATTGGTTTATAAATATCCTCATCTGTTTCTATGCATGTGCCATGTTAAAATACTCCCATATTGGTGTCCTGTTGCCATCAATGAAACCTGCATGTTGTTGTAATGGCCACTGTTTACCCATATATGCATGTGTTCTGCCTGCTCTGCAACTATTTTATATCTGGTGCCCTGGGTAATGGGAATACCTATGCATGCTGTTATAACTAATCGTGAATGCTGTTGACTATTACTAAGCCATATCTGCCTTAAACATGCTACAACATAGCTCGTATGGGAAGGCTGGTCCCAGCGGACCCACCTGTCCCACCTCAGCTGTCCATGGCACCGGGCACCAGAACATCTGGGGCCCAGCCTGGGACCTTCTCATCCATTGGCCCTGCACTACCTTCAGGTGGAACCACCGCAGGGGATGGGGCTCAGCCCCCCAGGAGTGGGAGCAGACAGGAACTTGTCACCCATGGTACAGTCCGGGCCATGGTGCATAGGGAGCTCAACAGGAGATTCACGACCGCCTATGCCAGCTTGAGGGACAAGTGGTGCAACTAGAGGGTGAGCCTGCCCCTCCTAGACAGCCCCCAGCACAGCGACCTTCTGGGCTGTGAAGGTGCAGTGGTGACTGCCCATGGGTGGGGACCAGAGTCCCACTGTATCCATTTGTGGGCTTATGGGCTTGCGACTTCCAAACACCCCTCCTCGTCCAAGGTTTTCCCCCCACATGTGTCATATACCGCTCCTGTATGCATCTTGTTTGTCTTGTCTGTCATCCTACCCAACCTATCCTCCCTGATCATACCTACTCTCCTTCCCCAACATCCCACTCTCACCTAAACATAAAAGAAAAAAAGGCAATCTGTTCCAGCAAAAAAGCACGCCCCATACATAGCTGTCCATTTTGCACATGTGTCCACTGGACACATGTAAACATTTCTAATTGGCATCACAACATACTATTGTTGTCCTCACCCCTCTCTCAGGGTTGTGAGTGTCCAAATGTACCACCAAATTTATTGCATATGCACAGCCATTGCTGTAGAAGAAATGGACAGCTATGGACCTTCCCTACACCCTTCCTGCACATCCCTAGCTACCTTGCCTACTGTCTTTCCCTCTTTGTGCCTCTTTTTCACCACTTTCCTATCACCCCTTTTTTCTTTTCTTTTAAAGAAATTAGCATGGGGGTAAGCAGGAGTAAGCACTTTTAAGCAGCAGTAAGCGGGTTTCAGCCTGTTTGTGCAGGGGTAAGCACTGCCTATACAAGTTAAGCAATCAAGAAGGTAACTGAGTGTAAGGAACTGTAACCAAAAGTAACCACTGCTTACCATCAGGCAAACCCATGCACACCCACTCACAACTGCCTTAATCACTCCATATCCAATGGCCCTTGTTCTTCCCAGAAACAGAATAAATGGCCTCTGCAAGGCTCGAAACCAGGACCCTGCACACCACAGCCAATGTGATTTAACACTAAGCCATGGCAGATATACAGACATTGGATGTTATCACAAACATATCATCCAGCACAGTCATTCAACAGTATAGGAAATGTATTTCATTATGTAGATGTATGTGTGTGTGTTTATGTCCATATATATATATATATATATATATATATATATATATATATATATATATATATATATATATATATATATATATATATATATATATATCAAGAACATACCATGTGACAACAAAGCATTAAAAAAGAATGAAAAGGAAAACACCAGCAACTCCTGTATTATGTAGTGGTGTTGTCCTATGTAATATCAAGACTCCCTCAGACAGACATGTGTCATTAATACATGCAAACATTTGTACATTGCCCAAATACATTACTTTGAGCATTTTATTTACATTAACAAAACAGTTCCTGTCCAATCATTATGTGAGAACAGTACTCTTGCAAGGTGCTGTGTGCAACATCATCATCATTAAAAAGTTAAATGGGGTAACCACAGAGGGACCAGTAGTGTCATGTGTACAATGGGGTCGTCTGCATCATGTGTACCTGGAACCTTTAGGAGTCATGTGCATACCAGGATCATGTGCCTGAGAGAGGGGTGAGGACAACAGTAGTATGTTGTGATGCAAATTAAAAAGGTTACATGTGTCCAGTGGACACGTGTATGAAATGGACATCTATGTATGGGGCAAAAGTTGTTCTGGGAACAGATTGGCCTTTTGTTTCCATTTTTGTAAGGTGAGAGTGGGATGTTGGGGAAGGAGAGTAGGTATGCTCGTGGAGGATAGGTTGGATAGGATGACAGACAAGACAGCATACAGGGGCAGTATATGACACATGTGGGGGGGATACACCTTGGACAGGGAGAGGTGTTTGGCAGTCACAAGCCCATGAGCCCCCAAATGGAAACAATGGGACGGAGGTCCCCACCCATGGGCAGCCACCACTGCACTTTCACAGTCACAAAGGTGGCTGTGCTGGGGGCTATCTAGGAGGGGCAGACTCACCCTCTAAATGTGCCACTCTGCCCTCGAGCTGGTGTAGCTGGCCTCAAAACCCCTTATTGAGCCCCCTACATACCATGGCCTGGACTGTACGATGGCTGACAAGTTCCTGTCTGGACCTGCTCCCAGGGGGGGCAAGCCCCATCCTCAGTGGTGGTTCCACCAAAAGGTGGTGTAGAGCCAACAGAGGTGGAGGTCCAAGGCTGGGCCCCAGATATGCTGGTGCCAAGTGCCATGGCCAGCTGAAGTGGGACAGGTGGTTCCGCCAGGACCTCCAATCCCATACAGCCTATGGTGTTGCAGTTTTAACACAGATAAGGCTTAGTAATAGTCAACAGCATTCAGGATTACTTATAACAGCATGCATAGATATTACCATCAACCCAAGACAACAGATGTCATACATTTGCAGAGGGAGCACAACACATGCATATATACTGCATGACATCTGTCCAAAGCGTAGATGACTTGTGACTGCAGCTATGAACAGTGGCCCATTATTGGCATGTCACTGTGATAACCTCAGACAGTGACTGTCATACCACTGTTTCATGTGACGTATGTCCAATCAGGGATGCAATGGCAGTAACTCTCATCACTGTCACCGTGTACTGACTGCAATCCTCACACTATGCTTCTGCAGTTCACAGATGTGTGTTCTGTGAGTAACACAAGAAACAAATGGTTCCACACACTGACCAGTCCACAGATGACCCTACAGATGGGGGTTTTCTTGTCAGTTATTAAAACATGCAGACTAGCCATTACCACACACAACCTGTTAAATTGGCAGTAGTCTGAATGAAGCATAGCTACACTTACATGCTGTAGTCATGTCTGGCACATCACCCTCCTGTCTTTAGGCTATTTTCCACTGTGTATGTTGTTTGAGGAATATCCAGATTTCATCTGTGATGCTGTTTACCAAACACCAGATCCAGGTTCCACTCACAGCGACTGTCATGGGCAAACACCAACATGATGTTCCTAGATATTGTACTGTGTTTCCATGCAATTGGCTATGGGAATGTCACCACAGCTGTTCCACATGCAATCAGCTAGAGGAGGACTGCAATAGGTGCAGAGGCCATCACCTGATCATGACCATCACTTACAAAACACAAGCTGCTGCTGAGCAGGTGTACATCTCCACACCCACCAGAGAGTGTGTGGGAGGGACAGACAGAGGCAAAGTACATCAGAGAAGGGCTGGGAGACTAAAACCTAAGCATCTTCTGTCACACACCTACCAGTACAGGGGTTCAAACATTACTATTACAAGTGCATGCAGTTACTCCATGTGCCACATAGCTGACATGTTGGTGTGCTGTAAGAACATATATGTGTGCTGGTGAGCGACATCTGCAACAGAGATATAGTAGACATACATTAGGTGTAGCACACATGGCTGTCCACATGAACAGATGTCATTGTCAACACAACCACACTCTCTAAGGGACTCAGACACATTGGCACACTTTGGCAGGCTCACAAATACACTTCCTAACTACTTAGTTTGCCACACTACAGTAATGCACAGGTATTACATGCACCACAGGGGTTATCCTGAGGTTCTATGGGCTAGGGCATGTGAACGTGTCTGACATCAGTCAGTATGCCAATGGGAGTTATACTGGGTGTGACTGTGGTTGGGAACATCATACCCCACATGCAGACACAAGGTGCCAGTACTGACATGCATGTGTGCATTGCTTCATGGGTGTGTAGTGGTTGGCTGTGCAAGATGGCTGTACAAGGCTGGGTGAGGGTAATCCTTGGCATCAGGCCACCTGACAATGGTCTGCAGTGTGGTTCAGGGGTGTAGTGTCTGCAATGTCCCACACAGATGGGTATTGTATTAACCATCCTGTCATCCTGGTTACTATTGTGTGTGGCCATTGCTTTGCAATGCATGCCATGTCTGTGTTTGATAGTCCTTGACATGGACATTGCCTGGGATGTGCACATCCCACATTAATGTACAGTGACATGTTTAAGTGTACCTGGTTTGCCTGGCACATGTTATGTACACAGACTGTTATCATCAGATGTGCCAATCCTGGCCTGGTGTGGCAGGACCTGCTAATAGACAGCAGGTTGACCCTGCACCTGCATTGATAGCATGATACAGGTATTCCCTGGTGTCAGTGGCATCTGTCCATACAGGGCATGTGTGTAAGGCATTGTATGTCCTTTGTGGATCACATTTGATGGCACCACATATGTTGCAGGCATCCAGTGGGGAACATAGTGAAGGCGCATTGTCCGCAATTATGTGCCTATTGTACTGGTGGACAGGGTGCCATGCCCTCTGCAGCCCACTGCAATCACACCATGCCTACTATCTGTCAACAATGTGCAGGGTACTAGCAACATAGCGGGATTTTCTAGGCAAGTGTGTTTGTGTATGACACATGGGTTCAGACCGTATTCTGGGTAATAGTAGGGTTGGTTACTTTGTTCACCAGGCCTTTTGCCAGATGTAGGGGTATGGCTTGCCAACCCAGTCTCTTGGCTGATTGAAATCTGTAATCCTCGTGAGGTGGACATTGTGACATATAATATGGCCACCATATAGGAAAACTACAAAACCACTCCTCAACATGTCCAGTGGTTAGACACTCACAGCCACCTCCACACAGGCTCTGACTGACAAACACACACACACCTGCCATGTCTTGGAATAGAACTCCTACCTAACTAGTTTATCACACTACAGCATTATGCAGTTATAGCATGCTACAGAGATTACTGGGCTACCCCATCCCCAAAGGTGTATTTCACAAGGAATGACATCAGCAGGTTTACCAAAGTAGGGCATTTCAAATTTCCTGCAAGTGAGTAGCCCAAAATGCATTGCTCACAAAACAGACAGTGAGACACACACACATCCACAACTGACATGTGTGGGTATAGAACCCATGACCAAGATCTATATCACACTACTGCATGGAGATGTTATAGGATGCACCACGAGGATTACTAGGGAACTCATTCCCCAGAGGTGTATTTGACAAGGAATGACATCAGCAGGATTACCAAAGTAGGGCATTGTAAATGTCCTGCGAGTGAGTAGGCTATAATGCATTGCTCCCTACACAGACATTGAAACACACACAAAACATACATAACTGCCATGGTTGTGGATGGAACCCTACCACAGTTCTAAATCACACTCCAGCAGTATGCAGTTACCTGACACACTACAGAGATTACTGGGTTACAGCAGTCCCAGAGGTGTATTTCTAGGTGGGTGACATCAGCATCCTTGCCAAAGTTGAGTATGTGAATTGTAAGGAGTGTGCATACTCTAAAAAGCATTGTTCCCTTCTCAGGCAGACAGACACACACAGTTGGCAAGTCTGGGATTAGAACACCTACCAAACTAGTTTATCACACTACAGCATTACACAGTTACAGGACGCACTACAGAGATTACTGGATTACAGCAGTCCCAGAGGTGTATTTCTAGGTGGGTGACATCAGCATCCTTGCCAAAGTTGAGTATATGAATTGTAAGGAGTGTGCATACTCTAAAAAGCATTGTTCCTTTCTCAGGCAGACAGAGACACACACACACAGTTGGCAAGTCTGGGATTAGAACACCTACCAAACTAGTTTATCACACTACAGCATTACACAGTTACAGGACACACTACAGAGATTACTGGGTTACAGCAGTCCCAGAGGTGTATTTCTAGGTGGGTGACATCAGCATCCTTGCCAAAGTTGAGTATATGAATTGTAAGGAGTGTGCATACTCTAAAAAGCATTGTTCCCTTCTCAGGCAGACAGAAACACACACACAGTTGGCAAGTCTGGGATTAGAACACCTACCAAACTAGCTTATCACACTACAGCATTACACAGTTACAGGATGTGCTACAGAGATTACTGGGTTATAGTAGTCCCAGAGGTGTATTTCTAGGTGGGTGACATCAGCAGGATTGCCAAAGAAGGGCATTTCAAGTGTACTGCGAGTTGTACATGTCTTTTAACTGTGTGTACCCACTGCTTACTGTCGCGAAAACACATGTACACCCACTTACAACTGCCTTATTCAGTCCTAAATGACATTATCAACAACCCTTGCAGGTCTTGAACCCTGGACCATGCACACCAAGGTCACTGGACTTACCACTAAGCCATCTGGGTTGTACATGTTTCATGGTTTTTATAATACACATTTTACTACAGGTATTCCACAGTACTGAAAACAAATGGGACAGTCACTTTGTGTACATATGTACAGTACCCTTGAATGTACTGTACTCTGTGAAACAACATAGACAAGTCTACATATCTACAACTGTTATAACTAAATACTAAATACATATATGCACTTACGGGATGTGTACACACACACACACACACACACACATATATATATATATATATATATATATATATATATATATATATATATATATATATACAGACACAGCTATAGCCATATATATAAACATGTCTGAACACCCTTTGTGACACAGAAGGGTTCCAAAGGAATTGATGTGTACACAAAACAGAGGCAACTCTTGTATTATAACATTTAAATCTTAATCAGTTCACCAGAGAAGGGATGGTTGTTGTGTATGTGGAGTTTGGGGTGGGGAATGATGGCTAAGGAAATATACCCCGGGGATTGTGGAGTTTGGGTGGGGGAATGATGGGTATGGAAATACACCCTGGGGACCACTTCTGTGTCACTGCTCAACAGTGGCACAGGAAAATAACATACCCAACAGTAGTCATTCTTGACTGTCTATTCTTTTCTATTCCTAACTATGTAATAATTTGTAGACTCCACTCACCACAGATGACTACCATGGTGTGCAGCATGTTAAAAGACATAACACATGTGTATGCCTGGCTACAGGGTAGTCACACACACAAACACACACACACTTGCCAGTATTGTGCTTACAAGTCTTGCCTATGTAAAGGTAACTAGTAGAGTGGTATGCAGTTGGGGTATGTGCCACAGAACCCATACAATTACACTTAATCTGATTCTGCTTCTGAGCTGGGTGACATCACAGGACTGATTACTTGCAGTGGGGAGGGAAAGGGTGGTTTAGCAGATGACAAGGATAAAGGCCAGTGCAAAAGGTGGTTTCTCTTTGGAAAGCAGTAAAACCCACTGTCATGACAGGATGCAGACACAAATACACACACACAACTACACTCAGCCATTTGCTGACACACACACACAGTTGCCAGTGGTGGGATCAGAACTCCTGCCTATCTACAGATCACTATTACAGTACTATGCAGTTACAAGATGCCACAGAGATTACACATTTCAAGGCAGTCAGAATGCCCTTCTAAGATTGAGGACATCAACAGGGATACTGACAGTTAAGATGTACATAGCTGTAAACCTGTGTGTTTAAAGTAGGAGTCCATTACAACCTGTATGCACAAACAAGACACATCATCTGCAGGTAAGACATAGGTAGGCCTGAGAGGTATAGTTGTAGCACAACAAGCCCTGAACTGGAGTATGCCCATCTGTGGAATGGACAACTACTATCACTATACAGGGTTACAGTGGTCATGCTCATACACATAGAATCACAGGACTTGTTTGGATGCATTGACTCCAATTACACAAGGTGACAGTGGGCATGCTCATACACTTAGTAGCACAGGGCCATTTGGGATGCACTCTGACTACAACTACACAAGGTTATACTGGGCATGCTCATACACTTAGAAACAAAGGGCTTGTTTGGATGCACTGACTCAAATTACACAAGGTGGCAGTGGGTACGCTCATACACTTAGTAGCACAGGGCTGTTTGGGATGCACTCTGATTCTAACCACAGAAGGCCACAGTGTGCATGCTCATACACTTAGATGTACAGAACACATTGTAATGGACTCCTATTGTAAACACACAGGTTTACAGCTATGTACATCTTAACTGTCAGTATATATGCACATCATACAGGTTTACTACCAGATACCTGTATGTGGCCCATAAATGATATATCTGCATCTGTGCTGTGTGATACACATGCATACATGTACATGAAGTACTGCCATATATATGTGAAGTATACACAATCATGCATGTGTGGAAGTGACAGACAATTGGTTAACTGGGACACACAGGTGGATGCAAAGTACAGCATGTGTCACACACATTGCTGCCCTGAAAGGCATACATTGATATCAGGTTGTGGACAGTGGCATTATACTTGGAACAGTGGCATGTGCAAGCATAATATGTGAGCCCCATTGTCTAATGGTACTGAGGTGCAGGTGTCAAGAAGACCTCTCCCGGTTGTGTTAATAGTTGTCATTATTAGCAGGACCACTCCACTAAGTATATCTGACATTGGTCATCTACACAATGTCTGCTGCTGTCCATCACCTTAGATGTAGCATTTGATACCAAGCACAATACTGCCACTCGCAGTGATGTCATGGTACAAGTGGCAACTACTTGACCAAAACAATGAGCCAATGTCCTGCTGTAATTATGAGGTTGTCCAGTGTCTGTCATTCCGGGATGACATGACTGAAAGAAGACAAGCCTTTGTCACAGATCACATGCATCCATGATTCAAGGGAGTGTGGATAATACCTAGGTTGCATTTACCCATATAGTGCCATTCCAAGGCAAATGTCCTAAACACAGAAGTAACACCCTGACACCTACAAGACAATTGCATTGGATGCTTATGCTAACCAGTGCTAGATGTGTGGCTTTCATAATCCATTTGCTCAATGTAGAACCTACAATGGGGAATACTGACATCTGTGCAGTGAGGAACACCTGGCTGAAGGCTCTGTAGTGCACAATAGCACTACCACCATATAACTCAGATCCAGACATGTGGGCCATAACACTGGTATGGACCACTCCAGGTGGTGGTGTCCACATATTCATAAAGGCTACTCACAAGTAAAGACCACTACTCCAACATAATGCATCACAGATGAGTCAGGTACAGGTGACAGTGGCAAAAGCTGCATTCTAGGTTGTATCCTCATATACATCCACCACCATGTCCTCAGACTACCAACACACATCCATAAATGTGGTATGAAATAGTATGGTACAACACCAAATAACCTTTGACTGGTGGACTGTACCTAGCCCTACATCAACTGTGCAAAGTACCCATGTACTGACACAGTTGCATAATGTGTTATGCAATGCAATAATACCACTGTTTGTAACCAGGTCAGTTGTACACATACCAGGGTCCCTCAGATGTTGTCAGCATTAACACAGTTGACTGTTGCTGTACACCAGTAAACAACACCCTCATGGTTGGATATGACCTAGATGTACCTGCCCTGGATATGTACATCCCACACTCATACAACATAAATGAAAATACCATAGCTGTTGTTGTCCTTTGTACATACAGGTGGCTACATTCATTACACACATGCACATGGAAGATAGGTCCATGGCTGCTGAATGCTAACAGTACATAAGGTTTGATATCTATGTTGACAGAGGTAATATTCCTCTCTACTGGTCACCCATGACACCTATCATATCATACAACAACCCATGTGGCATGTATGTCATTAGACATGTCCACCAAATGCAATGCCTACAAACATACCCAAATAACAGGATCATAGGACCTACACACATGGCCTGTATTGACAGACTCAGGGAAATACAGCTATGCTCTGTATGTTCCTGAGTAGTTACAGGTGATATGTCCATGACATGTACAGCCATGTGTGACCCACAGCTCCTACATATACCCCATGTCAACAATTGCAAGCCATGCATGCTGTGTGCTGTCTGGACATTAACCTTATTACCACAATAGCCAGAACATGCTGGGGTGAGATGTTTACAAGCCACAGACCTCGCACATGCTTGAATAAGTGTAATGCCTAGCTCAAACAGAGCACATTGCTGGCACTCTTCCAGTAATCATGAGGTGTGTGTGGCAAATATGATGTGTGTGTGGCAAATATGATGTGCTCACTGTTGACCATTACAGTGCCCTGGCTTCACAGTGGAACTGTCAACTAACAGTTTGTGGGATCATGACATGGAATATTGCTGTGTGTGTGTCTTGCTGATATGTGCTGTTGGCATAAATGTACACTTAGCTACTCAGTGAAGGTGGTTGTGTGTCCTACCAGTACATGAATACAACATCCATTATGGTGTAATGCTCAGCTAGGTTTCACACATGGTGTGGGGAAGGTGTGGAATGTATCCTCATGACCTGCTAGTCCACTTACTGATGGAGACTGCATATGTGTACATGTATTGATGTGTGTTTAGATTCCATGCGTGTGCAGTGTCTGATGTTTGAAGGTGACTGTTGTCTTAGTACATCATGCAGTTGCAATGCAGCCTCAACATTGCCAACTGTATATGGTGATATGCTCAAAGTACAGTAAGCTGTACTTTAGGTATGGACAGATGTTTGGACATAACTACTAAGTGGTGGGGCTACTTTGCAGATGAATGATTACTGAGGACAGCTCACAGGTGTGTTACAACCATTCCTACAATAACCTGTGTAACTGCTAAGCTATGGTTTTGTTAATTGAAGGGAAGACACACAATGTAGAATGCAGTAAGGGTGACACTGAAGGCAAACCTCTTGACACCTGTAACAGTAACACCTCCCTGTGCATATATTGTGCATATATCAGCACAGTTGGCAAAGGAAAGAGTCAGTATGCTTTGTAGCATGTGCGATAGTGCTGTAACTCTGTAATACCTATCATGAGATAGGCAGGTGTTTGATTCACAGTACTGGCACATGTGAGTGTGTGTGTGTCCATATATGTCATCTATGGTGGGGAATACATCCCAAATGTTTTTCACTCTCCTGTACACTGTTGTAGACATCTGTACAGAGTGAAGTGTAGAAAGCAAGACATAGGCAGGAGTTTGAATCTCACACATGTCAAGTGTCTGTATGTGTGTGACATAGGTGTATATCTTTGTGAATGCCACAGTGTGTGTGTGTGTGTGTGTGTGTGTGTGTGTGTGTGTGTGTGTGTGTGTGTGTGTGTGTGTGTGTGTGTGTGTGTATGGCTGTCTGGTCCCTGGAGTGAGGCTGTATTTTACCATAGTGAAATGATAAGACCCCCTCCCCATCCACTCAATGCAATCTAGTATCCCTGTTGATGTCATCAATCTTAGAAGGGCATTCTAACTGCCTGTAAACATGTACGCCCTGGGGTGAGGCTTGTTGTTACATAGCCTACTGATGAACCCCCCCACATACACTCACCGCATTCTAGTATCCCTGTTGATGTCCTCGATCTTAGGCCATTCTGACTACCTGTACATGTGTAATCTCTGTGGCATGTCTTGTAATTGCATAGTACTATAATGATGATTTGCACATAGGCAGGGGTTCTCATCCCAACACTGGCAACTGTGTGTGTGTGTGTGTGTGTGTGTGTTACTGTGTCTGTGAATCCCTGACTGTGTGGGTGTGTTACTGTGTCTGTGAATCCCTGAGTGTGTGGGTGTGTATGTGTGTTTGCATCCTGTCATGGGAGCGGGTATTACTGCTTCCCAATGAGAAACCACTTTTTCCACTGGCCTTTACCCTTGTCATCTGCTAAACCACTCTTTTACCTCCTCCCCGCTCCAGGTAACTATACCTGTGATGTCACCCACTATGGATGTGACGGCTCTGGCCACAGTAGCTTACTACACAGCTATCATGCTCTTGGATCATTAGATCAGTAAACATGTTTGAAACTTGGGAGATTATAACTGTGATGTGGAAGCTACAAAGTGCATGCAGGTATTGTCATACAGACCTGTGAGTAGTCTACATTTACATATGGGACACTAACCACAAACACTGACATCCCCGGCACATGCAATTACACCTGAAAGAGGAAGGCAGAACATCAAGATCAACATGCAGTTACTGTTGTTACACATGATACATACTGTCAAAAGTACAAAATGCATTCTAAAACTGTAGTACATGGTATGTCTGCTGCCTGTCAACACTACTCAACAATGGTAATCTACAATTGTCTTCCTAGTATGTTCACCCTGTGCATCAGACCATATGAGCATGTCCCTGCACTGATGGTGTGGATGACAGGGATGTGGCACAGGCATCATCATATGCACAGGGTGATAATGTTTGCCAGAGGCCTAGGCTGCACCATTGGATGATATCATGTGTGTGTGGGTTAGGGTCTTTTATCTCATTGGTCATGTGTGGATGTTATGAGTGTGTGTGTTGAGGTGCCCTACGTTTGTTACTGGTCTGTGTGTGTGTGTGTGTGTGTGTGTGTGTGTGTGTGTATGTATGCACACAGGTCTGGCATGTGGCTGGCCTACACAGAGGTATTATTGACAGCTGCAGACTGTACAGGGCAGGTTTTACAGTTCACGGTGTCCGGCCACGGCCATGTGACCTGCGCCTGCCAGGGGTTGCACGAGCACTACCAGGCAGAGATCCAGATTGGGTACTGTCTGATGACACATGTCCACTGGAACTGTGTCCCTATTGGGACCATCCAGAACCATGTGCACGTGGCCTGCTGTGTCCTGGTGTGGACAGCACAGCACCAGCTGTACTGCTGCTGCTACCACCACTATGGGAGTTGGCATATGATGTAGCATGTTCACGTAGACCTTCAACATGTGATGTAGCTGGCCTACGTCCACATGCCTGATGCCTCACTCCCACCAGATGTGCCAGCATAGACATTCCAAGCTCAAGGATTGACATGCCACAGCCAAGGACTCCCACCATGTCACCCAATCATCTATCCAAAACATCTGCAAGATGATGTTGAGCATTTGCAATTGCCTGGATGTTGTCAGTTAAAGAATGGACAGCAGCCCTCTGAAGCCTCAGACCTTCTCTGTTGTGCCATTCAGCATGTGCCTGTGCCTCCATTGCAGCCTGAAACATGTGTCTGGTGACACCAGCTGATGTGCTATGTCTTGCAGGGGCATGTTGGCCAGAAGTCCTCCTATGAGCAGCCCTGGGCACATGCCTGTGTGGGACATCACCAGTCAGTTGGCTGGGATCATGGTGTGCAGGCACACCTTCCATAGTCTCCACGCATTCCTGTTCCATGTTACCACCTGCCAACTGTCCTTCCTCTGTGGCCACTGGTGATGGGATATGTGTAGGCATGAGAACTGTGTGCGGGGATAAGGGGGATACAGGTGAAATGGCAGCCAATGGCAAAGATTCAGCCCCTGACAACCCTGCCTGTGCCTCAATCATACTTTCATCATCACTGCTAGAGTCTGTGAGGACACTCACATCAGGTGGACTGCAGGAGGGCAATGCACCTACATCAACACCTGTGAGGAGCAGACAAGAACTGTACATTACAAGTTATATAGCACAGTACAGACACACAGACACACAGACAGACACAAAGACAGACACAGACAGAGACACATGATAGGGCACCCAATGGCATGCAACATGCATGTGATATGGCAGAAGACATTCATCTTATGACAATTATAGTGGTAGTTATCATACATCCCTGTGTTGCACACAACAACATGCATGTGTTATAGCAGAAGGCATGCACCTTACACAATTATAGTAGTAGTTAACATACATCCCTGTATTGCACCATTTAAGTTAGTAGGTCATACCCCAAACCTGCAACACAATATATGCACTATGCACCGTTGCACCGCACTGCCATGTTTTGTGCAACATACCCCACATTTTAACAGACCATCACTGACCTGTATACATCTGCCACTGATGCTTTGTGTTGGCCACTGCCCCTATGTGTGACGAGGACATGAGCAGAAGGATATGTTGAGTGAATACTATGTTTTCCTGAGCCCTAGCTTGCATACCTCCCCCACAGCAGTGCATGTCTGTTCAACATTATTCTGCTTACCCCTGACCTGAGTCTACAGACAATGTGCATGTGGCTGTACACACATGTTTGACATGGCTGTCCCTACTTTGCAATGGTGCCACAGATCAGCACAGGTTAACAGTACACCAGCCTGATGTGTGCCAATGACATGTAGTATGACATGTCTTCTGCTGACGTGTTGAATGACATGCATACGTGTTTGACACAATGGTGTCCTTTCAAATATTCAATGAGATAATGGCATCCCAATGTAGAGACGTATTTTACTAACATGAACCTTCAGCTGGCGCAATGTTGTCAGTCCACCCTACAGATATACAGTGACATACTGCACATTGAGCTGATGTGCATAGCCATTGCAGGGCATCATGTGGATTCACTATTGCTATACAGTGTGAGTTATAAACACAGTTCATAGCCGTGACTGTGTTCAGATACAATACATATCTAATGTGGAATGTGACCCACATCACTGAGGTGTATACACACTAAACCCTAATGTGGAATGTGTGACACAGGTCACTGAAGGGTATACAGATAACATCCCTGCACATCTGCAACTATATTGCTGATGGTTGGCAACTATGCCCAGACATGGCTAACCTAGCATACTCCATGTCCCACATGCCATCTGTGTACCTCATATGCATGAGGAGCAAGCATGACAGTGATGTCTGACACCAGCAAGGTGAATGTGCTCTATCTGTGGCCTGATCTGGTTGTATGTGTATTTTGTGCAACACATGTATGTATTTGGATACTGTATAGGTGAAAGCTTTCATGTTGTGACACACTCAAGATGTTCAAGACATGCTATGTGGTGGTTTGATGTCATGTCTACACAAGCTGTGCACAGGCCTGTATGATGTTTAGTGTGCCACAGCTGCAGTATCACCATTACACAAAGGCTATAGTTGTATTGTGTTGAGCCAATGTACAACAGGGTGTACACACATGTACATCCCTTCTACTGTGTGTTTTGCTTCATGTCTCAGGCCATCCTCCATGGCCATATGTAAACATGTTTTGTCCAATGGTTGTAATGGCATCTATTCCACATGTCAGTGTTGTCCCATATGACATACACCCATAGATGTCATATGCTCCACTGAGGATAGGGTTTTGCAGACAAAGGGTGGTATGTTTGGGATAAGAGATATCATGTTTTGCAGGATAGTTAACCAGTGTTGCAGTCAGCCCACAAAATGTCATGGACATGTCAGATAGCACATGACATTGTGCGACAGTCATGCCACCATACATTATGTGTACGTGTGTTAAATGGACACATGGCAGATAGCATGCAATTAATATGATCTGTGCATTATCAAACCTGATAAATAATAATCTCACCTGCAACAGGCTGCTGTCACTGCGAAATGCCAGAGGTACCTAAATAGGAGTGTCACAGCAGTAAGATCATTATCCACACCTGTGTGATAGCTACAGGGTGCAATGTGCATGTTAGCACATAAGCCAGTACAATGTACTATACTATGGAGAATGCACATCTGTGCATACATAGAGTAGCAAACTATAGTATGTGGCATGTGTGCATACATGCCTTGCATATGATGCTATGTTAAATATTGTACAGTAACACATGTAACTATATGAAATATAGTTGTGTTCTATGTGCAGTAGTGACTTACCAGGCAACCCCTGGCTCAGTGGTTGAGACACCCACCTCCACAATTCCAGCTAAAGCTTGTGGATGGAGTTCTGCAGGTGTCCCCAGGTTGGCCAGTAGCTCCTCGGTAAGTGTAACTGGGGGCTGGGTGAGTGGCCCCCCACCTATTGCAGCTTGTTCCCTGGCGATTGCATTTACACACTGTTTCGCCTGTCTAATGAGTTCAGTGCAGTGTCGGCACACCTGCTGATAGGCGCGATTGTGGCCGCCAACATCATTTACCCTCCTGCAAAATTCCTCCCACTGGGCATCCCACTGGTGTGCATCCTGTGACACATGGCTGAAGAGTGTTTCATGGTTGTCAAGAAGGTATGGAATGAGGACCTCATCCTCCAAGTGGGTGTATGATGGGAGCCTGGCACACGGCATACTTGGAAGATATAATGATGGAGACAGGTCACAGTAACTGACAGAGATGTACAGAAGTACAGCTGCACATACATGTGTATCACATTTATTATGATTACAAATATGTCTTTGCAAATCTGCATGACACTAACACCACTGCCATGTTTAACTCACACACATTTGACACTTACTGGTGATTTGATGTTATTACCATATATGTGTGTGTCAAGTGATGACATTGCTCATACTCCATGTGGATGTTTTCTTGATGTGGGCATGTCTGTTTGCCTGTACTGGTGTCTTTACCTATCAGCACATGTCTGGATGTGTTCACATTAATGCAAGAGACTTTAATGTTGTGTATATGTCACATATATAGTCATACACAGCCTTAAGGGACATGACCTGTGACCCCGCATACTTGCTCACGGAAAGTTTTAAATGTATGTGCTTTGCCATATACATCTACATGGCACTGTACAGCAGTATAGCATCCTGCCATGTATTACCTGTGTTGCACATGTGAAACACATGGGGCAATTGCTAGCTTGATGGTATTTGCAGGGTTGGATATCAGCTATAGCATGTATGGTCATAGTGAACTAGTAGGCTATATGCCCTAGGCCATTTATGAGCCTAGGCTGAAAGGTTACCTAGCTGTAGCCAACAGACAGGTAACTTTCAGTGGCCATTTCATGCAGTGCCACAGAACTGATCCACAGGGTTACTGATATATTTGCCATGCAGTCATCACACCATGTCTCAAAGAGGGGCAATGTGCAGCTTTGTTGGACAGGGATGCATAGTATGACAGGAGTGTGTAAAGTGTATGGGACAGGGATCTGTCAGGCATGCTATGATCCTTGTACTAGAAAGGTGGATGTCCATGAAGTATGTGTTTATTTGAAATCAGGATGTGGGAGTGCAGTATGTCCAACATCTCTGGGTTGGACATGGCTTTATTCAGGGTAGGCATCATGCTACATAGTGGAGCTAGGGTTTGAGAAGGCTGGTGTATGCCATCTGAACATGGCCAATAACCCTTAAAGGAAATATGTGATATATTATGGGTCATTTGAGTGTTGAGTATGGCTGAACAATGATCTCTATATTCATGGATAGCACCCTGTCATGATTAGGGATGCCACTTATGACTACCTGACTAGTGTGGTGAAGTGACTATCAAAGGAAAGACTACTGTCCAGCTGCATTCCATACACACACAGTTTCCATTATGTTGACCACTGCCTAGGTGGTAGTTCATGGGTACAGCGTTTTTAACGTAGGGGATGTCAATGCAATACTTATCTGTCAGAATGTGGCCATACGTCACACACCACATATCTGACCCACAAAGGCCCTTCTGTATGTTGCCCACAGCACTCATTGAGTCAACTATTGCTCCTAGCTCATAGTCATTTGCAAGCTTCAATAGGCAGATGCCTTCTGTGTTAGTCTGTGTGGTATAGATAACAAAGAGGGGGAGTACCAGGAATGAACCCTGTATTACTGTAGTTGGCACTGGTTTGATGTGCTTGTATTAGTCAGACATCTTCTGTAGTGTTGGTTCTGCCAGCAGTCCAGTTGCCAACCAATCCTGTGACATAGGAATATACACCTAGTTTATTGAGTGTAGCTGGAACACAGTATGGGTGATGGTGTTCTAAGACCTGGCAAGGTCATGATATGCTGTGTGAATCAACCTTACTGTCATCTATATCTGTACTGACTACATCAAATAAGTTGATCAAGGTTCATGGCCTTACAGACTAGACTCAGCAGGGTAGTAGTGCACTATTTCCCATTATCAGTGGCGACTCTCCCTTTGTGGGGTGTGATAACTGTTGCTGTGCACCATTCAGTGTGTACACAGCCTGACATGAAGCTATGATTGAACATGATGGGTATGTGGAGAGCAAATTGTTCTAACATTTGTGTAAAATACACCCTGGGATGTAGACAGGTCCCATGCAAGCTGTATGTATGGCTTTAGAGAGTGCAGCTTGTACCTGCATAGTTGGTATTACAGGGGCTCTGTATTGTACATGGATATATAAATATATGTACCTGTTGGGGGGAGGTGAGAGTGGGTTTAGGTTATCCAAGACCCTATCTGGATAAATAAGTGCTATTTCAGTAGGTGCAGTACTTCTCGTGCCATAGTGCTGTGAAGCACGGCAGGTCTTGTTGTTGCCATTACAATTCATGACACAGCTATAAAATTCTCTGTGGTTGGCCTCATAATATGTGGTTGATTAGTTTCACAGTAGGTTTGTGTGGTTTTATATGGTGTATCTGCATCTTACTGAGGCTGACCAGGGATCAACTCCACGTGTGTGTTCACTCTTGCAACAGCTACTACCTTCTGTGGTACAGTTTAAGGCAGGGTACCACCTGTTTGTCTTCCTGTTTGTGTTTGGTTGAATCTTGGTACTATTTAAATGGTGCAATCACTGCACTTATGTGAGTGCTTAAAGTGCATTTGTGTAGTATTCAGCATTTGCACATGCATTGTCCATCTGCATGGGTGCCATGACAGTCACCACTTTGCTCTTAAGAAGCATAACATTGGCTTTGGAGACTGACTATGTGTAGCATACTGTTAGCCCTGTTTATCTGACTATGGTGATCCAGGTCTTTGGGGTCAATGAAATCCAACATGCATTGAGCACAGGTGTTGGTACATGAGGAGTCTTCCCAGTTCATAATGGGATAGTTGAGAGTAGCCATTATTATAGTTTTCTGTCTCAAACCTAATATTCCCCATTACAGCACAATATGACAGTTGGGAATTCTGAGGCATGGTGGGTGATTTGTCGCAAGGTGCAATTTGGATTCCACTTTGGCACAAAGGTAGCTGCTCAGCATAATGCATCTGAAGTTATGCAAGTGCAACTAGCGTGGGGGTGTACATATCCTTCAGGAATATGGACACACCTGTGGCCTGTGTGTTCCAATAAAGGATAATGGGCAAGAGGTGAGGTATGTGTTATAACATGGTCATGCAGGGGTGGTCTCCAGAGCATTGAACCATATCACAGTCACTGCACAGATATGTTCTCCATGTTAAGGATTGACGTAAGTGAGTCCATATTGAGTTTCTGAAATGTATCGAGTAGCGAGACCCACAGTTTATTGCTTGGCTGTCCCTGTTACAGCAGTGGACTTTTCCTTGAACTTTGCATGATGAAGGCACTAGCCAGTATCCAGATTCCCAGGGGTGATAGGTGCAGGCCCTGTCTGGCAAAGCATCATGGTCTGCCAACTGTGTTATCCCAGGCAGAGAGATACTGAATACCCTTTGAATTACACCAGTACATTAGACAATTGTGGAATACAATCCTCTTGACCCTGTACAGCAGTATCATTCTGGCCAATGGCAGAATGCTACCCAGGCCTTTGGACATAAATGCATGGGCTACAAGACCTGACAGTTCCTACATGTGTGTTTCCATGCAGTCCAGGCTACTGCATCACAGGTTCTGCACAACAACATGGAATATGCCAGAGCCATGTGTATAGTTCAAAAGGTGGTCTGAGTGTACGGGTATGTGGCTAATCATAGGAGACAGGCAGCTGACAGTTTGTTTGCCCTTGTATAGCTTGGTGTGTAACATAGTGTTAGAGTTTGCATTCACAGATGAGTACTGTTGGGCATGTTCCTGGCCACGTGTTCTGAGGGGTGGCACAATTTGGCAAATTATGTCATACAGTTTGTGTATTATGTTGTTTGTCTATTCCAGCTTGGGAGGTCTCTTGCTTGGCCAGGTACTTAGAAGCCTCTGTGAATGTGTGTGATTTCTGGTGCTATGTTTGGGAGTCCTTACTGTGTTCTGGTAAGGGTATGTGTTGGTTGTGGTGATGAGATACATGTGTTAACCTACACCTCATGACTGTCCAGTCCAGTCATGGCTGTAGACTGGATTGCCTTCCAGCTTACCCCTGTAGCTGCATCCCAGACAATGTGTGGGGTGTGGTGTTAGGTGGGTTTGGCAGTGTACATGGTGTAGAGATTACAGTCCCCCAGGATGGCCACATACACAAAGTTGACATTAGTAAACACCAGTAGCTGACTAGTGGACATGCCTGTATGAGCAGTCAGTACTACAAGTACCAAGTACTGTATTTAGTTTACTTATTGCTTATGAAGATGCTTTAGATAGTGATGCTCCCAAGTAAATATTTGCGTTATGGATGTGACAACACTGGCTATTACAGAAACATAATAGCCACCTCATCTGTGGAGCACATCACGCCCTGATAGTTGATTACAGATGATGCAAGTGTCAACAGGTCTGTATCCTTTTCTGGGTATATACTCACATATCCACCAGAACCATGAGTTCTGTTGGGCACGGACACCCACTCCCCAAACAGAGTCAAGTATCAATAGACTCTGCTGCCACTATCAACATGGTCAGGATATAATCAGATAGTGTAAGCCATCAAATGTGAAGCAGCTATTACACATGGGCAGCAGTCTCTTACATCTTACACTCCTACTGCAGATGTTACACTGGAGTTAGAGATGATATGCAACTTGTTTTATTACCAGTACAGTGCAAGCGGCTGTTAGGTTGGCAATGAGTGGTTAGGCTACACAAACCTGAATGTTCAACCAGTGTGTCTCTACTCTCAATATCCACTCTATGTAGGTGTGCACATAGCCATTTGGCCCAGCCCTGTAACAAGGGTCAATACACATTTGCATAACATGTACACATGCACAGCTGTTATTGCTTGCAAACAATACTAGAGAGGTGGATACTACATGTCTTATGTGCATGGATAGTTACCTAGCTCTTCCAGTTTTCTTTGCTATCATGCTGCTAAACTGTCAGATGACTACGTTTCATATGCATCCTTTTATTTAGTATTGATATTGCCAATAGACATAACTAATGTTTGCATAACATAACAGAAATGCTATGTAAAATGGAATACAGATCTGCCTAGAATACTGTACATTACACAGTTATTGGCACAATATCCCACAATGCAAATTATATTTGCACAGTAAGCCAACCTTTGACATGTTCATCTCACTAATACACCCATACATATGTCTACTGTTACAATATATCAACATATACTATCCCCTGTTATAGCACATATTTGTTGGACCAACCCTGACACTGACAGTGGCTGGAAAAGAATTGGTGAATTCCAAGCCCATATATATCATCCCTTGTGGTGCATGTGGAGTTTGCCTTGTGACCTACAACAGTACACACATAGACTACTACAAGCATTACTACTGCTCAACAATACATCACTACAAGATAGCTATTTCCACTATATGCATTGATTACACTGTAATTATTACAGAACAGGTACTACATACACAGACATACTAAATGTTATACATACCTTCTTGGTAATTGGAGATGTTATTGACTGGTATTTTAATCTTTTTCAGTTTGTGTTTCAGTCTCCTGTTGTGTATTTTGTACTGTTCTGCAGGTATATACAGATGGTTTAAATGTGTGACAAGGCGTCCTTTTATAGTTAGAGATCAGTAACATGTGCTATCCTGATCACCAGTTGGTGTTCCAAAGTAGTTAATTACATGCACATCAGCTGTGCAGCTACTCCATTAGCCAATACCATGGCAACAGTGGAGTATAATTGAGTAGTCCACTTGGGCAGCGTCCCTTTGCCTTACTTGTGAGGAAGACAGCCTGGAATTGTTGTCTGAAATCTATTGCAACAACTGTATGGATACATATACAAATATATTGTGTGTAATGCCTAGAAGATTTGGTCTAAATGTGAGTACTGCTTTTATATTTCTGAACATTGTTACTTGTGCAGGGTTTGTCTTTATCTAATACTTCTGCACGTTTCAGTCTGGCCAGGATGTTTGACCAGCTCAAGGCTGTATGGCTATGCATATAATGTTAGGGGGTTTACAGTGTGCTCACCTGACATCTTTAGTTTGGTGTAAATGTGTATCATACTGTGCTGATAATCAGTAATTGGTAACACTTCCTGGTGTAATTACTTTTCAACCCATTGAAACAGGATTAGTTCAAACAAACCCTGTAACATCAGCAGCTGTTCCATTGTATAACAGCAACTATTTCACATAGGGCCATGTTAGTGTGTCTCTGTCCAGGTATGTCAAGGTTTCAGCAGATGTCGTACAGTGGGTGAATTATTGGTTATGGTATGACAGTATGTATTGTTGTAATTAGTTTGGGTGTGGGGGAAATGTTGGTGGGTGTACATAGCAGATGCAGGTGTGTAGGAACTGCTTTTATACATATTTTATATGCGTATGGGTGTTCTTTCCCTATGTGAACACCTATCCCTTAGTGGACTAATACGATGGTAATTGCAGGCTGATTCATTAAGGCACTGTTAAATGCTTCCTGTATAGCATGCAGATAATGTTAGTCCTTGAATCCTTTTGGCAATATATCGGAATGTAATAAAGTTTTGCTAAATGAAAGATGTCTGTGTATTTCTGTCATGGATATTTGCAGTCATTGTAGTTGTGTTGGTGACTAACCCTATTTGGCTCATGTCCATAGAACATATTTGTAATAGTGTATTGGCATATACTCTTCATATGTTTTGTTCATATTGTTTGGGGGTGGCGGAATGTGTGATTGCTATGCTCCATGTTATACTCAGATTTGAACACTTAGATGCTGTATACACACACATATGTATGTATATATATATATATATATATATATATATATATATATATATATTATTAGATACATTTATATGTACCTCCATAGATGTGTAGATGTTTTTAACCTATCTATATATCTACATATATGTATATCTCTATATATCGACATGTATCTATGTATCTCTCTAAATCTCTCTCTCTCTCTCTATATATATATATATATATATATATATATATATATATATATATATATATATATATATATATATATATATATATATATACATATAGCATGCACCTTTCATTGGGTACATGGTGGTTTGTCCTATTGCCACTTACCATCATGCAAACCCACGCAAAACCACTTAGAACTGCTTAAAACGTTAATCACCCTGCATCCAATAGCCCTTATTTTGGCCCTCAAAATAAATTAACAGCCCTTGAACCTGGGACCATGAACACCACAGTCACTGACTTTACCACTAAGGCATCTGAGATATGTGCAAATGTTATGGTGTTTAGAATATACATTTTACTACGGGCATTCCTCACTACTGAAAACAAATGTGACAGTCAGTTGGTGTACATATGTATGGTACTTGTTAATGTTCATATGTATGTGGAATTAAGTGTTGCAAGTTGACCTGCAGGGTGTATTATAGATGAGAATGGTTCTTGTTTTGTGTCCTTTTTTTATTGTCCCCAAACTCCATGTATACCTCTCCAGTTCACTTACTGAACATCCAACCCAGGGTCTCCTTGGTGCATAATTTCATTACCCATCATTCCTCCCCCACCCCAATCTCCACATACACAACAACCATCCCTTCTATGGTGAATTAAGTTAATATTAATAGTTATAATACCAGAGCTGCATGTGTTTTGTGTACACTTCAATTCCTTTGGATTGCTTCTGTGTCACAAACTGTGTTCATAGATGTTTATATATATGGCTATAGATGTAACTGTATACATATATATATCTATCTATATATATATATATATATATATATAATATATATATATATATATATATATATATATATGTATGTGCAGACATCACTGACATGTATATATATATATATATATATATATATATATATATATATATATATATATTTAGTATTGATTTTTAACAATTATACATATGTAGACTTGTATATGCTGATTCACAAAAAACAGTACATTACAATGTACTGTACATATGTACACAAAGTGACTTTCCCATTTGTGGTCAGTACTGTGGAATGCCTATAGTAAAAGGTGTAGTCTAAAGACCCTGAAACATGTATTCAGCTCAGACGGCTTAGTGGTAAGTCCCACGAATATGGTGTGCATGGTCCGGGGTTCAAGACCTGCGATGCTTTAAAAATTTTTACTCCAGAATAAGGCTCATTTAAGCAGTTGTAAGCATGTTTAAAAGTGTTTGTGTGACATTAAAGCAGCAGTTAAACATGGTTAAACAAAATTTAAAAATGTATAACCTGTGCTCGCAAACACGGCCACATCTGGTAACTACTCAGGATATATACATTTCAGTGAAGTAACATCTCACTATGTGCTTACATAACATTACAATCTCTGTTGATTTTACTCTTCGGCACACATGGGCTTATATGAGTGTTTCAAATGTTAATTATACCGAAGAATACTACCTAAATATGCAAGCTGTGGTTAAGGTATACTTTTTAACATGAAAAACATCTCTGACTTTAATGGGATTTGAACCACAAATGTACAGATACTATGCGAATGCTGTAACCATTACACTATTGACATTAACTTTGCTTCTATCTATTTCCTATTTAGATGATTTCTGTATGTAAGCTAGGCTAAGCAAGGGGCAGAGGTGCCCAAACCCACTGAGCTTCACTTACTCTTGAAATCAAAAAATAAATGAAATGAGAGACTATAAATTAAATTCCTAACTACATTAGGCATAGCCCATCACTGACACACTTCAAGAGAAACCTTGATGTGTGAATGGGTAACAGAATATACATCCCTGGGATCATGTGTCCCAGAATCATACAGCCAGAGGGAGGGGGAGCCCCTACAGTTTTATAGATGCAAGACCTGCTGGGGAAATTGAATGGTGTTGATTTTTCACCTTAACATGCCCTTTTTTTATCACTAAGTGCCCCTATCACCCTCTGCCACCCCAGTCTTCAACAGCTTCCGGCAACTCTGCCTGGAATCACTTCATTGGCTATGCTTGACAGAGGTTCAGTTACTTCATCAATGGTGCAGAGAAAGCCAACAAACTGTAGCTATGCTTATAAATGCCCTTGGGCAGATAGCCTACTACCTATCTGTGAACCTCTGAAGTGCAGGCCATCACAAAAATAATATGTGAATAAACAGAGCTTTTAGATCACAATATACAGTGGAAAATCACCATGTAGTCAGAAAACAGTTAAGTACAGCAAGAACATACAAAACACTGATACTTAATTAATCCAAAAGCCTATCTTGGAAGCTAGAAGTCTTGTATCAGTTTAAGGCTTTCTATTGCTTACCAGTAGGTTACCTACAGGAAAGATGAGAAACAAGCACAGATGGGGAACATGCATGCAACAATACGATACCAGCTTGCATGTGTCAGCCTTAGGCTTTTGAATACTGGCCAAGGCTATTGGCCCCCCCATGGTGCCTTTTTTAGGAAAGTCTCACAGGTGAATCCCACCTCTGTAAACAGCACAATAGCGAAATCAGTGAGGGTTATGCTACTCAAAGCCAGTAGTTGTAATCACAAAATGCATGCACTCACAGCACTCCTCAGTATGGACATCAGCATCTGTGGAGTAACTGAAACATGTTTTAAGGCTCTTGAGAGCACACCAGCACTACCAGACCACAACCCATACCACACATTTCGGCCACAGAACATGGACTGACACAGACATGGAGGGGGTCTATCCATATTCATCAGGGATACCTACACCTCCAGGTTAGTGGGGCAGCATGATACTTCTGAGATCATCCATGTGCAGCTAACATCAGCCACAACTGCAATGCAAACTCTGGCCTGCTACAGATCACCCTCCATGACCCAGGACCACCACTCCACTTACCTGGAGACAGGGGAAACCATGACAGTCCTACCGAACACCCTGGTATTGGTCGATTTCAACTACCCTACCATTAACTGGGAAACTTTCTCGAGTACTCACTTCCAGGCCCAGTGCTTCTTGGAATTTATCACCTCAAATGCCCTGTATCAGATGGTAAACTCCCTAACCAAAGGTGGAAACATACCAGAAGTGGTAATCACCAACATGGGTGACAGGTGCACCACCGCAGAGGTAAACCGGTCACTGACCATGAACTATTCACTGATGATTTCTACACCCAACAATCTCCCCCACCAAGGTAACCACAGTGAAAACCTTTCCTACAGCTAACCACACTACTAAAGACAGAGGTGGGAGGTTTCACAACCCCCACGGTAAGGGAAAACACTGCTCAAGATACAGAAAGATTTACAAATGCACTCTGTAAGCACCTACAAGGATGTATGGATCGTGCCATCACTGGTAAACCAAGCCTCGCTCCTCCAAGACAAGGACACCAGTCTGGTGGACCCCTGCAATAAACAGGTTATACAACAGAAGTAGGACAGTAGTCCAGACAAACAGCAAATCCTAAGAAGGGCAGACATCCATGACCAGTATTAGTAAGAAACTTAGGTCCCTTATGAAATCATCCAAGGCTAATTTCAACAGGAAAATAGGCAAGGATTCAAAAGATAACCACAAAGCCTTCTTTGGCTATGTCAAGGATCTAAGTGGTAACACAGACATTTGCACTGTGCTGGTGCAATATAGCACAAAATATGCTGAACCTACTAATGTCGCAAACATCCATGCAGATACATTCATTGCAAACTTCACACCCTAAAGAGCCCACAACAATACCCGTAAAGTACAGTATACCAGACTTCAGAGACACACACAGCTGGAAATAGCCCTCTCAAATGGCAAAACACAGCATCAATGGAGGCAAATGGTGTCCCAGACTGCATCTTACAAACACTGATAGATGAACTAACCCCACACCTAAATTAAGCTTTTCAACCACAGCCTCTACACAGGCCAAATGCCCATACAATGGTGCATAGCAACAGTTATTCCACTCCACCAAGGTGGAAACACACCATAACTTCCATCCCATAAGCCTGACTAGCCTGGTCTGCAAAGCTATGGAGTGCATCCTCATGGCACACATTAACACAGACATTGAATACCTCCAAACACTTGATCCAACCCAGGTCAGCTTGGTTGAGTGCAGATCATGCCTACTACTATTTGATGTCTTACAGACAGTCACCAAGGCATTAGATGAGGGGAGAAGTGGTTCACACATACTACCTGGGCCTCGCCAGGGCTTTTGACACCATTTCCCACTCAGGTATTATTGATAAACTCACCAGCCTGTACATGAACCCATATGTCACAGGATGGGTTGCCAACAGCCTTACACACAGAACCACATGGTAAGACTAGCAGCCTCCAGGTCCCACTCTTAGCCAGTCACAACTGGTGTTCCACAGGGCTCAGTTCTGGGACCCCTACTGTTTGGCATATACTTCTCAGAGGTACAGGCAAACACAGGTGGACTACGGCAGACCATGTTTAGCAATGACTGCAAACCGGGAGCCATAATTGACAGTCCAGCTGACACGGACATCCTTCAAAGGGCCTCACAGAGACCGACACAGGGTGTCAAAGTCATGACCTTAAGCTAAGTGCCACAAACTGCATGGTCATTCCATTTGGGAAAAACTAAACACCCTCATATTTACACATAAGTGGCAGCCACCTTAATACACACAAGGTAATAGGGGATCTGGGAACTAAGGTAGATAGTGACCTCTCCTTTAACAATCATATCTCCAAAGTAGTTAGGACATCCTTCTATGTAGGCCATCTAATTACTAAAGGGTTTGCATCTAGACATACTGAGGTTATAGTGCCCCTTTACTCATCAATCATCAGTCCCATCATAGAGTATGATAACCCATTTGGGATGTACCTCAGAAGACACTTCTGACAGCTGGAAGGTCCATGAACGTACATCACCAAGAGGATTACTGGCCTCAAACATATGTCCTATGCAGCCAGACTAAATAAACTCTTGCTTTACTGCCCTTGGGCAGATAGCCTACTACCTATCTGTGAACCTCTAAAGTGCAGGCCATCACAAAAATAATATGTGAATAAACAGAGCTTTCAGATCACAATATACAGTGGAAAATCACCATGTAGTCAGAAAACAGTTAAGTACAGCAAGAACATACAAAACACTGATACTTAATCACTCCAAAAGCCTATCTTGGAAGCTAGAAGACTTGTATCAGTTTAAGGCTTTCTATTGCTTACCAGTAGGTTACCTACAGGAAAGATGAGAAACAAGCACAGATGGGGAACATGCATGCAACAATACGATACCAGCTTGCATATGTCAGCCTTAGGCTTTTGAATACTGGCCAAGGCTATTGGCCCCCCCATGGTGCCTTTTTTAGGCAAGTCTCACAGGTGAATACCACCTCTGTAAACAGCTCAATAGTGAAATCAGTGAGGGTTATGCTACTCAAAGCCAGTAGTTGTAATCACAAAATGCATGCACTCACAGCACTCCTCAGTATGGACATCAACATCTGTGGAGTAACTGAAACATGTTTTAAGGCTCTTGAGAGCACACCAGCACTACCAGACTACAACCCATACCACACATTTCGGCCACAGAACATGGACTGACACAGACATGGAGGGGGTCTAAATATATTCATCAGGGATACCTACACCTCCAGGTTAGTGGGGCAGCATGATACTTCTGAGATCATCCATGTGCAGCTAACATCAGCCACAACTGCAATGCAAACTCCGGCCTGCTACAGATCACCCTCCATGACCCAGGACCACCACTCCACCTACCTGGAGACAGGGGAAAACATGACAGTCCTACCGAACACCCTGGTATTGGTCGATTTCAACTACCCTACCATTCACTGGGAAACTTTCTCGAGTACTCACTTCCAGGCCCAGCGCTTTCTGGAATTTATCACCTCAAATGCCCTGTATCAGATGGTAAACTCCCTAACCAGAGGTGGAAACATACCAGATGTGGTAATCACCAACATGGGTGACAGGTGCACCACCGCAGAGATAAACCGGTCACTGACCATGAACTATTCACTGATGATTTCTACACCCAACAATCTCCCCCACCAAGGTAACCACAGTGAAAACCTTTCCTACAGCTAACTTCACACTACTAAAGACAGAGGTGGGAGGTTTCACAACCCCCACGGTAAGGGAAAACACTGCTCAAGATACAGAAAGATTTACAAATGCACTCTGTAAGCACCTACAAGGATGTATGGATCGTGCCATCACTGGTAAACCAAGACTCGCTCCTCCAAGACAAGGACACCAGTCTGGTAGACCCCTGCAATAAACAGGTTATACAACAGAAGTAGGACAGTAGTCCAGACAAACAGCAAATCCCAAGAAGGGCAGACATCCATGACCAGTATTAGTAAGAAACTTAGGTCCCTTATGAAATCTTCCAAGGCTAACTTCAACAGGAAAATAGGCAAGGATTCAAAAGATAACCACAAAGCCTTCTTTGGCTATGTCAAGGATCTAAGTGGTAACACAGACATTTGCACTGTGCTGGTGCAATATAGCACAAAATATGCTGAACCTACTAATATCGCAAACATCCATGCAGATACATTCAGTGCAAACTTCACACCCTAAAGAGCCCACAACAATACCCGTAAAGTACAGTATATCAGACTTCAGAGACACACACAGCTGGAAATAGCCCTCTCAAATGGCAAAATACAGCATCAATGGAGGCAGATGGTGTCCCAGACTGCGTCTTACAAACACTAATAGATGAACTAACCCCACACCTAAATTAAGCTTTTCAACCACAGCCTCTACACAGGTCACATGCCCATACAATGGTGCATAGCAATGGTTATTCCACTCCACCAATGTGGAAACACACCATAACTACCATCCCATAAGCCTGACTAGCCTGGTCTGCAAAGCTATGGAGTGCATCCTCATGGCACACATTAACACAGACATTGAAAACCTCCAAACACTTGACCCAACCCAGGTCAGCTTGGTTGAGTGCAGATCATGCCTACTGAACCTATTTGATGTCTTACAGACAGTCACCAAGGCATTAGATGAGGGGAGAAGTGGTTCACATATACTACCTGGGCCTCGCCAAGGCTTTTGACACCATTTCCCACTCAGGTATTATTGATAAACTCACCAGCCTGTACATGAACCCATATATCACAGGATGGGTTGCCAACAGGCTTACACACAGAACCACATGGTAAGACTAGCAGCCTCCAGGTCCCACTCTTAGCCAGTCACAACTGGTGTTCCACAGAACTCAGTTCTGGGACCCCTACTGTTTGGCATATACTTCTCAGAGGTACAGGCAAACACAGGTGGACTACGGCAGACCATGTTTAGCAATGACTGCAAACCGGGAGCTATAATTGACAGTCCAGCTGACACGGACATCCTTCAAAGGGCCTCACAGAGACCGACACAGGGTGTCAAAGTCATGACCTCAAGCTAAGTGCCACAAACTGCATGGTCATTCCATTTGGGAAAAACTAAACACCCACATATTTACACATAAGTGGCAGCCACCTTAATACAGACAACGTAATAGGGGATCTGGGAACTAAGGTAGATAGTGACCTCTCCTTTAACAATCATATCTCCAAAGTAGTTAGGACATCCTTCTATGTAGGCCATCTAATTACTAAAGGGTTTGCATCTAGACATACTGAGGTTATAGTGCCCCTTTACTCATCACTCATCAGTTTCATCATAGAGTATGATAACCCATTTGGGATGTACCTCAGAAGACACTTCTGACAGCTGGAAGGTCCACGAACGTACCTCACCAAGAGGATTACTGGCCTCAAACATATGTCCTATGCAGCCAGACTAAATAAACTCTTGCTTTACTCAGTGGCATCTCGTTTACTCAGAGATGATCTCTGCTGGCCAGCAAAGCCTTGTCCAACCCAGGCTTAATGCATATGCTCCACCTATGGGAATCCATGTCACAGTAAGCCACACGCTGTAGTGAGCTAAACCTTGCCACAACAATAACTAGAACATGCTGGAGGGACAGAATCCTGTCACAGAAACTCCCCATGCTTTGGAACAACATCCCTAATTGCATTATACAGGGCCCCTCACTAACACTCTTCAAGAGAAATCTTGAAGAGTGGATGGGGAACAGTAGATACACTCCAGGGATCCCACCATTGGCTCTGCTCCACAGAGGGACAGTTAATTAATCAATGGGGTGGCAAAAGCTGACACATTTTGGCTAGGCTTATGAATGCCCTTGGTCTGCTCCACAGAGGGACAGTTAATTAATCAATGGGGTGGCAAAAGCTGACATATTTTGGCTAGGCTTATGAATGCCCTTGGTCAGTTAGCCAAGTACCTACCTATGAATCTATGAACCTATACATACAGTATCAGCACATGTTGATAGCTTAATTTACTGTTCAGGTGTTGACTTACCTTGTGCAAATAGCAGTTGTGTGTGCAATAGTTGAGGGCTGCCTATGTTGGATGCACACAGTAGATTGCCTATACATGACAATTTACAGGTAGTCTTGTGTGTGTGCCATCCATTTTTACTGTGTGTGCAGGTGGAGAAAGGCGTCAGTCCCTAGGTGCCTACACTGTCAGTGTGTGTGCTATACGTTCCCTCCTTGCCAAGGCATGGGCATACTGGGCACACCTCCATCTGCCTACTGGGGCTGGCTCAGGGTGTTCATGGTCTGAGTACCTCTATGCCTGTGGGGCTCTTGGCAATGGTGGTGGGCTGTGAGGGCCTTCACCATTCTGTCCCTGCTGCATCTGTTTCCACAGGATCATATTGTGTAGCATGGCACATACTATAACAATGTGGGCACACGTGCCTGGAGAGTACTGCAAGGCTCCACCAGATATATCCAAGCAATGGAACCATGATTTAAGCATCCAAGCACATGCTCTATGATGATTCTGGTTTGTGCATGTGCCTCATTATGACATTCTTGCATGGGTGTGTGTGCATTTCTGATGGGAGTCATTATCCACAGTTCCAGTGCATAGCCAGCATCCCCCACCAGATGACCATTTGGGATGTTCCCCCTGGCAAATACCTGATACAGCTGTGAGGCATGCCAGATGTGGGAGTCGTGATAGCTTCCAGGGCTGCCAGCACACACATCCATTAGAATGCCCTGGGCATTGCACATGACCTGGCAGTTGATGGAGGGATATCCCTTGTGGTTTATGTAGCGCCTGCCCTGCTCACCGTGTGGTGACTTGATGTGTATGTGCGAGCAGTCTATTGCACCCAGTACTTCTGGATATTCTGCCACACAGTGGAAGAGACGCATATTGCTGGCCATCTCCTCCTGTGTTCGGGGGAAGTATATGTGCTCATTGGCATGTGGTAACATGGCATTCAGGAACTGATGAAGTACCCTGGATGCTGATGCCTGTGAGATCCCCATGATATCCCCAGTTGGCCTTTGATAGGTACCTGTGGCTAGTATTCTCAGGCTTACACATACCTTCGTATCCACTGGGATGGGTTCCCCTCTGTTTGTTCTGGCTCTGAGGTGTGGCTGGCACAGCTCCACAAGTTGCTGTAGGGTGTCCCTATCCACCCTGTAATGCTCTACTACCTCCAGATCATGTAGCCACTGGTAGGTTACCCTGGGTCTGAACACTCTTCTCCTCCTCTGGTGCCTGAGGTGGTCGACAGCATCATCCTCCACACCACCTTCAGTCTCCAACACATGCTGGTGGATCAAAGCTATGGCAGCCCCTAACATGTACATATTAAAAGTTCACCATATGTATACACCAATTGTGCAGAGTGTATGAGACTACACAAGTGTGTGAGGTGCTTTCACACTTTATACTATTGTGTTATGGATGCTGCTGATGTCATTGGCTGTGTATGAGCAATTCCAGCTGCATGGTATCTTAATTATGGGTTTTACAGTGAGCACTGCAAGTGTGGGGCCTGTAGTTTGGAGTTATGCTTGCCTGCCTTGATTACTCTGTTGCCCTTTAATTCACTTTTAAACCTGGATTCCCCTCTCATTGTCAGGCATGCATCCACCTGCCAACTTTGTTGTTTTGTACTTTCCCTACCTAGTCATGTGTTGCAAAATGTGTTTTGTAGCAGATATAATGTAATTTTGCTTTGTTCTGCTGTGACACTTCACTGTTTTCTTTGCAGTACAGCCCCTCCCCTTTCTTGTTCTGCAGGTAGCTGCTTGCAGCCTTGTTAGCTGTTGTCAATGCCCCACTGTAGGTTCCTAGGTGTTAATTAGTCATTTGTACTCCAATTTCCCTGCTGCAGCATTTCCTTATTTTTTTCCTTTATCCTTCCTGTTTCAGCTCCATTGCGTGCCGCGCAAACCCATTTACCAAGTTTAAGCGCATTTCACATGCATACTCGGTTACCTTGTGTGCTATCAGCTAAGCAAAGCTATAGCCAGTTCAACACACCGCTTTCCTGCAGCTTTGCTTTGCTACAGGAAAACCAGATTAGCAATGCTCCAATCTGCTTACAGCAAAGTTGACACATCCCTCTCTTGATGTCATTTTTATCTCAAGGGCATACCTTGGTGTTATAATGCTACGCTGTGAGGTGCATCCTTACACCAGCGGGGAATCTGTGATTCACTATTACTCCACTCATTTGCATGGCATTGCCTACTAATTCCTAGCTACCTTGCAAAACACTGTCACAGCCCCTTAACAACCCTTGCACCATGGTGTGGTGTAACATGCCTGCCATTGACTATTATGGGGAAATCATGATATGTGTTACATTGCAGTTTTATTCTATATTTTTCTATTTTCCTTGCGATCCCTGTTTGCGCGCCTCTGCCCTGCGCTTAAACTTCGCGATAGTGCGAAAAGAAAAATTAAATGTTATTTTTATATTTTGTACATTTTTTTATGCCAATGGCTATATATTTAGCCATTGGCATATATTAACAATATAATACATGTGCTTAGTTGGCTGTTATGGCTCTGATTTTATGTTTGCAAAAATGTAAACCGTTTTTTTACAGTTTACATTTCTGCATGCTTGCACTATGCCTGCACCACTTCCTGGATCACTAAATACCTTCATTTGCATGCTACACTGCTGTAAATGGGGTAATTAGCATACAGGAGCTGGGAGCTGTGCAGGCATAGTGTAGGCAGGTAGTGCATGTGGAAACAGCTCGTACCTGGATCGCTCGCTGGCCAGATTTGGTGGTGGAATGCCAATGCTACGCCTGCACCTGGTGAAAGCTTTATGAATCCCGGAGAATATTGGAGAAACAGAACATCCACTACACTACAGATTCCAATGGTTTATCAACCACATTTTGTACAGGAACCATTTATTTTAATAAAGTACTGGATGCATTGTTTTTAGATTTATTTCATATAAGTTTCCTATCTCACAGCAAGTGTTTTACAAAAGATACACAGGAAAGCTTACTGAATATTTTTTGCATCTTCAAAAGAGTGGGAGAGAACTGCTTGAAGATCACTTATTTTATATAGTCTCACTCCTATATTGTTCTACTACACAAAGCAGACATAGACTTAATGAAAAATTGTAGGAATATAAGTTTAGCATTTATAACTGGAAATATTTTGATAACTGTTTAATTAACATTATGAAGTCTTACAACTGGCACTTTTTGTTACTGATATTATTAGTTTACTAGATTTTTATAACCCATCATGTACAGCTCTTGACATGGGACTAGGTGTAAAAGTAATACATTTGTATCAATCGGCGATCAAAAGGAATATGATAGTAACAAATTTCAGTGGCTGCATTATTCAGTGCATTGGAAACTGCTTAGATCAGTGCCAACAAAAAGTTGTTATACAATGCTGTCAATCCAATATCATTCTTATTAGATTAGTACTGAATAAGGTAAAGGACTAGGCCCCATTTTATTTATTTATTTATTTATTTATTTATTTATTGCAGTTGGTTTACCAGGATAGTCCATTGGGCCGTAAGAACCCGTTTTCAGTGGAGTCCTGGGGAGAAAAGCTCCAAAAACAAAATATACATTCAACATTTGACAGTGACAATGTAGGTACAGACAGTTATTAATAGTATGAAGGCAGACTAAGAGTAAAACTTATCGATTATGGAATATCAGTAATAATAGTAAATACTTTGAGATGACACATACTAGTTAGTGGAACAAGTGTAAACATTAATACAGATTAGAGAACAAACAAAGTAAACTGATTAAAGTAAGATATTGTACAGAATGATATTAGGTAATGTTAGTTATGTAGGGTGGGAGCAAGAGCATTCCCACTGTGATGCTAGATGTAAGAAAAGAGACTTTTGGTAGAGTGGTTCTGAGGTGGGGGATGATGTGGAGGTAGGGAGTTCCAGAGATGAGCGAGGCTGAAGGAAAGAAGGTTTTTGCCTGGGGGATGAGTAGGTTTGTGCACTTCTAGTAGATTTTGATTATTTGACCTTAGGACTCTGTTAGGTAGGTGCATTTTAAAGACAGAGGAAAGGGAGGGACAGAGGAGGGGTTCAGAATATGGGCTAGAGTTAGCTGAGTATAAGTTAGTTGGTTGGGAAGTTCTAGCCATTTTAGTTTATGGAGGGATAAACAGTGGTGAGTGGAGGACTTATGGCTGGTGGCAATTTTGCTATTTTGTTATAGCAGGAGCTAAGCTGTTTTTAATAAGGGACTGGAGATTAGTTAGTAGAGGGAGGGGATAAGGAAGGAAGTAGAGAGGGTAATTTTGGTAGCAGCTGTGAGATAGGCATTCTGTCTATAAAGCATGCCAAGTTTTTGATGAGTTTTTTTGATGTTTGTTTGCAGGTGGGAGTTAAATTTAAGTTGGTTGTCTATTTGGACCCCAAGTAGTTTGGTCTCTGACACTATTTCAAGAGGTGAGTTGTCTTGGCTAGTAACTAAGAATGTATTCATGTTGGGAGGGGTGATTTTAGAAGGAGTAAATAACATTAGTTTGGTCTTGGTAGCATTGAGAGCTAGATGATTACTTAGCATCCATTGCTCTGTGGAAGAGAAGGCATCTTGAGTGAGTTTTTGTAGTGTAGTGATTGAAGGGGCAGAACAGATGATAGTAGAATCATCTGCATATTGGATGATGCTGGAGAGTGGGACTGATTTGTGGAAGTCGTTAATAAAAATATTGAAGAGAAGAGGACCCAGTATGGAGCCTTGTGACTCCTGTAGGGGTACTAAGGAAAGAGGAGGTGGCTTTTTCCATTTTACAGCTTGATTTCTGTTAGATAGGTAACTAGAGAACCAGTTCAAAGAGGAGGAGGATAGGTAAAGTTTGGAGAGTTTAGTTAAGAGTAGGCTGTGTGAGATAGTATCAAGGCTTTGGAGAGGTCAAGAAGTAAGGTGGAAACAATTTGTCCAGAGTCACGGGCTTTGTTTACAATTTCAAGGAAGGAGAGGAGGGCAGTCATAGTGCTATGATTGGGTCTGAAACCGTGCTGTGTGGGAGTTATAAGATGGTTGTCTAGGAGGTGAGGAAGGAGTTGAAGTTGGACACATTTTTCTAGGATTTTGAAATGGGGACAGGATGGCTATGGGACGGAAATTAGTAATGTTATTATTGTTACCACCTTTGTGTAGAGGTATAATAAAGGCTTGTTTCCAGATTTGGGGAACTGTACCTTCTTGTAGTGAGCGGTTTATTAAGATGCTAATGGGTAGGCAAGAGTATCAGCTGCTATACTGAGAAAGTAAGAAGGATATTATCAGGAGCGTTGGTACATGGTTTCAGTTTCTGGAGGAGTTTCTTTATAGTAGATGTAGGTATGGGATTTAATGAGAAGAGGTTGCAGTCAGGAGGGAAGTTATGGTGTGGTGAAGATGAGGATAGAGTTTGTGTGGAGGAGGGGTAGATGAGTTAGTGGGTGCGGAGTAGGCTGAAGAAGTAGTGAGAGAGGTGGTGGTTGGGGGTATTGATAGCAGGAGGTGTTAGAGAATGAGGAGGTCAGTTTGGAGATAGAGTCAATAAAGAAAGAGTTAAATTGGGTGGCTAAATCAAGTTCAGGAGCATTTGGGTCAGGGGTAGGAGTATCTGGGTTACTAGGGTGGAGGAGAGTAGAGATCCCTTTTCAGAATTTTTATGGTTGTTTTATTGTTGTTTTGGAGTGTATGGAAGTAGTTTTGACGATCAAAAGTAATGAGTTTTTACTTTATTTCGAGCATTTTATATTATGGAGTGGTGCTATCTACGTTTTGGGTAGCGTGACCAGACTTTGTCTCTCTGTCTCATGGTAGCAAGAGTACATTTGGAGAGCCATGGGGCTGATTTAGTTTTAATTCTCTTTGTCCAGGGGAGCTTGGGAGTCTAGTAATTTTAAGAATGTTGAGTTGAAGTGTGAGACCGCATTGTTTAGAGGTAGAGTTTTAAACAATTCCAATTTATTGCTTGTAATGAGTTTGAAAAGGTTATTGGGTTGAAGTTTTTGGTCACGGATAGTAATATAGTTATGGGTTCGAAGGATAGTGGGAAGCCGGGTAAAGGTGGGTATGTGGTCACCAAGTGGGTCAGGAGAGTGCCACTGTTGGTGTAATAGTGAGGATGGGAGACAAGAATCCAATCTAATATACTCCCATTGGAGGATGTTTTGGCAGGGTGGGTTACTGCAGTGATTAGTTGTGAGAAATTATAAAGGTTGATGTTAATGGGGTTTGTAGGAGACTGGATAAGGGCCCAGTTAATGTTAACATCTCCTAGGATTATGGTTTCATTATTAATGTTACTGGATAGCCAGGAAAGGATAAGTTCGAGTGTGGGAATATTATCGCCTGGGGATATAAAGGAAGCTATGCATATGTGTTTATAATTATTGATTTGTAGTAGGGTAAGGAGTAGTTCGTTGTTGAAGTGTGGAATAGGTTTATTGTAGGAGTAACTACTAGGGAGGAAGAATATAGAAGGGCTATTCCTCCGCCTTTTTGTGAGGTCTGTCCTTTCTTATGATGGAGTAGTTTGGAGGAACAATTTCAGAGTCTTTAATGTGTGGTTTTAGCCAGGTTTCAGAAATAGTCAGGATGTCAGGTTTATTGTGTGTGAGCCAAGCGTGAAGGTTTGGGACTTTGTTTACTATGCTTTGGGAATTTAAGGAAGTGAATAATAGGGATTTATTTGTGGTGGTTGTGGTGGTGGGGCCTGGATTAGGATGAATGTCTCCAGATATGAGGGAACTAATCAGATATAGCATGGAATAGTTTAGGTGAGTAGTTAGCAGGGAGATGAGATTGGGTTCTTTTATAAATTGGAGGGCTTTACTAGTTGTTATGGTGATAGGATAAGTATGATAGGAAATAAGTTTGTGCTGAATAAGGAGGAGGTTTCGGGGGAGGTAAAAGGGGGGAAATAAGAGAGTATGAGTGAGAAAACGGAGAGCTGTGAGGGTTAGTTATATGAAAGGTTTGGAAGTGGGTGAGAATTGTGGGTTGGGAAAGCTGGTAGAAAGAAGATAAGGTGAGGAGGTAACAGCTAAAATAAGAGGAAGGAGTGTTTAGAGTGCATGTTGTGAAAAGAGTTAATAGTATAGTAATATAAATATAGAGAAGTAAGGTATGTAGGAAATAGTGAGGAACTGGATGTTATCCAGGTAGTAGTTAGTGTATGGAGTGTTGCAATAGGTTGGAGGGTGTGGTTAGGAGGGGTGGTTGTAAGTTGATAATGGGAGTTGACTAAGTTGGTTTTGACGGGAAAAAGAAGATTGAGTTTTGTAAGTGGGGTAGTGATTGGATAGGTGTAGCAGTGGGTGTGGTTTATGCAGGAATAAATGTAGATGTACTGGGGCGGTGGGAATTGGGGGCAGGGTAGGGGAGCCCAGAGAGCAGAAGAGGAGAGAGACTATCAGTGGAGCAGTAGTTGTGAAGTGTAAGTAACAGAAGGGTAAGTGGTGGTGGCCTAGATAAGGTGGGAAGAGTGGGCTAAGGTATAGGTGAAGAGAGGACAGAGATGTGTTAGCTGTGGAGCAGAAAGGAGAAAAGTATTAAATTATGTTATATTTCTACTTTAAGTTTGTATGTTTAAAGTTCAATTCATTGGAGAGGTTTAGGTGGAATAGTAGACTTATTTCAATGGAAAGGGGTGCCCAGTAGTGGACTATGCAGAAGCAAAGGCTCACCAGGGCATGCTAGGGCTGATAAGACAGGGGAAGAGTGGAGCAACAGAACAAAGAGCTGAGAGAGGTATGGAGGACAGAAAACAATGGAGGGGTTAGGCTGCTGGCACTCCTGACAGGGAATGTATTACTACAGCTAGCAGAGTAAGAGTACAGAATTCTGATTTAGCAGAAGTACATACTTTCTTCAGTTCTTTTTAAGGTCACTAGGTACACTTTTCCTCAAAAAGGGAGTTGAAGCAGCAGGGAGTATTGCTTTGGCAATGGGGAGTTCAGCTTGGTTAGGTCCAGTTATTCACCCAGGCAGAGACACAGGGGAAAGATTCAGAGCAAGAAAGCTGGAGGACAGAAAAAGACAAAGTAAAAAACAATGTTAATTAGTAGCAAGTTAATTAGTTAATTAGTAGCAAGTTAAGTTTTTACTCTGTTCCATTAGATTCCAGATGCTGGACAAACATATATGCTGATGATACTATGGTCAGAATGGTATATTCTTATTTAGAGGTGTTTTATGACTGGCTGAATTTGTGTGGTTTGAACTTTGGTATTCAGAATACCAAAGGGCTCTGGCTGACTAAGTTTATAGATGACTGCAACCTAGGAGTAGTCATTGAATCCCCAAATGACTTAGCTATCTTTTAGGAAGGTTTATCCCATATAAATAACTGTTGCCAAAATCATGGACTGAAACTAAATGCCAAAAAACACACTATTGTATCCTATGGAACACAGAGAAATGCCACACTGACAATACACCCCTAAGAGGTGACCCAGTTGTTCAATATTTAGGAACATACATGTACGGTAAGCTAATTTTTAACCAGCATGTTTCCATTGCTGTAAGAATGTCCTTCTGTATTGCACAATTTATAAATCAAGGAATTGTGTCTAGATCTTGGGATCTCATTGCCTCCCTTAATTGAGCCCACATTAGATCAGTCACTGAATATAATGCCTCCTTTGACATGTATCCGTCCAGACACATGCAACAAGTGGAACATCCACAAGGATAAAATATATCTTACTAAAAGGATACAAGACCTAAACAACATGTCCCACATGGATCAACTAAAAGCCCTCTCACTATAACTCTCTCTCTCTCTCTCTCTATATATATATATATATATATATATATATCTATGCACAACTATATATTACTCCTGAGCCCTCTGCTGTTTACCTTACTAACTCATGATTGCATCACTAGACATAATTCAAACAAGATCATCAAGTTTGCAGATGACACCACTGTAGTGGGTCTTATCAGGAGTGGAGATGAGACTGCCTTCAGAGATGAGGTGAACCACCTCATTAATTGGTGCGATATTAATAAACTGGCCCTAACATGATTAAAAACAAGCAGTTAGTAATGGATTTTAGAAAGAATTCACATCACTCACTCATAATTAAAGTAGAAGCAGTAGAGAGAGTGAGAAGCACCAAATTTCTGGGTGTGTTTATTTCTGAGCACTTAGCATGGTCAACAAATACTAACCACATTGTGAAGAAAGCACATCAACACCTGCACTTCTTGCGGAAGCTGTGGAAAACTAGTCTCCCTTCTTCTGTCCTCAAAACCTTCTATAGGGGTACCACTGAAAGTACCTTGACTAGTAATCTTACAGTCTAGTTTGGGAACTGCAAAGCCTCAGGCTGTAAGGCCCTACAGAAGGTGGTGAAAGTAGCAGAGAAGATCACTGGATTCCCACTTCCAGCTCTGCAGGCCCTATATGAAACACAATGTATTGACAGAGCCAGAAAAATAGTCAGAGATCACACACATCCTGCACATGGACTGTTCTCCTGCTTATCCTCAAGAAGACAATACCGTAGTATGCATTGTATGTAGTCCAGGTTTAGTAGGACCTTCTTCCCACATGCATCAGACGTTTGAGTTCTACAACATATCAATAGCTGGTGACCGGAACAATCAATAGCTATCTTCTTGTGCAATACCTACATCGAGCTGCTTTAAAAGTGCAATCAGTAGTGACTGAACATTCCGTACAATATTCTTGTGCTATTCAGTATATTCTGTATCATCTGTGGAATAATTGCTTTTCCACATGTGCAATATTGATGAAGACTGCTACCAGTGTTATAGAGGTATTTCAGATCTTGCCAGTCTTGTTTAGTATATATCGATATAGGTATATGTTACTGTACTGTTGTATGTTGTTGTTATTCCCTGATGATGTATGTGATATAAACACTTGGAACCGAACCAACATAATTTCATTTAACTCGGAATGTGTGTGGGTCTGAATGACAATAAAGTTTACTTTGACTTGACTTAATAGTTGGCATCCTACAGACTGCTAAGAGGTGAACAGACGCTGGCATACATTGTATCTTTCAACCCAGTATTTATGGATTTACTGTACATCACATCAGTAAGTCAAATGGCATCAGAAATACTTGGTATAGGGATCTAAACCTCTTTTGCCACATCAACAGAATGGCTTGGAGGGACAAGCATATCTCATAGACGATATCCCTGCTCTGGAACAGACTCCCCATCCACATAAAACAAAGTTCATTCTTATCCATATTCAAGCAAAGCTTGCATCTGTGGATGGGAAACAGAAAATTTACCCTAGGACTCCCCCCTGTATTACTAATGGACAGTCGCAGCTCCTAAATGCTTTATCCTCATGTATGGGTCCCCTCAAATTATCTATGGTGTGATCCCAGTTATTCTCTTTAGAGGTAAAATATAATATTGACCACAAGATAGATAAGGACAAGTTATAACCAAATGGGATAGGTTATTTTGAACCCAAAAAGGGAAATTTGCTAGGCTTAACATGGCCTGTAAGGGCAGCTAGCCAACTACTTACCTCTAAACCTATGAAAAGTGAAGAGGTTTGCAAACTCAATTATTGATAGTGAAACTAAACTGAACAACATCATACTGGAAGAAGTATTTTTTTAAGAATTTATGAATACAGATTAGTAATAAGTTGTATTTTAAAGAAAAATGCATTGCTGGTCAAAAGTAGGGGGTCAGAAAAATATGAGTTTATTGATGAAAATAATATAATCTAAGAATCCAGTGGTTCTTGTATGATTATTTGCTAGCTTGATTCAGCCTGCATCATTCCAGTTTATGTAGGTATTCAAAAACTGATCTTAGGCTACTGGAAACTGTACAGTGTAGTCATTAAATTGATAACTAATTGTTAGCATTTGGAATACCATCCAAGATCAATACAACACCAGTTGTATAGTGTGGCATATAGGCATTATAGAAGAGAAATATGTTTGGCTTATAAGGCCAGACATAACTCTCAGAGAATTTGTAATTACCTGTGATAAGACATAATAGAAATTCGATGTTAAATTATATCATAATATACATAAAATTTCAAGCTTAGGATGAAATAGCTCATAGCAACACTTATTTCTATATTATAACATAACTGTGCAGGTATTGTTAAGCAGTCAGAGCACTTGAGTGTAAGATTACACTAGATAAGTGGATTGGAAATTATTGTTTTCACACAGATATTTTGAAGTCTGTATTCCATGTTTGCTTATAATGGCAAGAGCACAGGTTCATAGGTAGGTACTAGGCTATTGGCCCTAGGGCATATATAAGCCTAGCCAAGCGGTATCCTGCCACCCAAGAAAATTATTTTCCTGTGCCCCTGTCAAGCAGAGCCACAGAAGTGATCCCTGGGGTGAATTTCCTATCTCCCATCCAATCATCAAGATTTTTCTTGAAGAGTGCTAATGAGGAGCTTTGTTTGATATAGATAGGTAGTTTGTTCCAGAGTATGGGAAGTCTCTGGGACAGGAATATCTCCCTCCAGCATGTTCTGTTTATTGTGATAAAAGGTTTAGGTCCCTAGAGTGTGTAGCTTGGAGGGATTGGGATTTCTTTACGTGGAGCATGTCCAACATCTCGGGGTTTGACATAGCTTTGTATGTTTGGCAGAGATCGCCTCTGAGTAGGTGAGATGCGACAGAGTAAAGCTGGAGTTTTTTGAGATGGTCTGCGTAGGACATCTGTTTGAGGCTGGTAATCCCCTTTGTGAGGTATTTCTGTGGCCTTTCCAGTTGTTGTAGATGTCTTGTTAGGTACATACCAAAAGGGGCATTGTACTCTATAATGGGTCTAATGAGTGATGAGTAGAGGGGAACAATGACCTCTTTTTTCCTGGATGAGAAACCTTTTGTGATGAGGTGTGCCACATGGAAGGATTTCCTGACTACTGTGGCAATGTGATTATCAAAGGAGAGACTACTGTCCACCTGTGTGCCAAGGTCTCTTATCACACTTTTGGTGTTAAGTAGACTACCGCCTGTGTGGTAGTTCATGGGTACAGAGTTTTTACCAAAAGGGATGACAATGCACTTTTTGGCATTGAGCTTGAGGCCATGGCTTTGACACCAGGCATCTGTTTCAGTGAGGCCCTTTTGTAGGATGTCCACATCATTAGGAGTTTTGATTATGGCTCCTAGTTTGCAGTCATCTGCAAACTTTCTTAGCCATAGACCTTCCGTGTTAGCCTGTACTTCAGAGAAGTAGATACCAAACAGGAGAGGACCTAGGACTGAACCCTGTGGTACTCCCACTTGTCACTGGTCTGAAGTTGGATTTACAGTCTGCTACTTTCACAGTGTGGGTTCTGTCAGTGAGCCAGTTGGCAACCCATCTTGTGACATAGGGATTTATACCTAGTTTAGTGAGTTTGTCTATAATTCCAGAGTGGGGGATAGTGTCGAAAGCCTTGGCGAGATCTAGATAGGCTGTGTGAACCACCTTACCCTCATCTACGGCTTTGGTGACTGCTTCAAAGAAGTCTATCAGGTTTAGGGGACATGATCTGCCTTTTACAAAACCAAACTGGGTAGGGTCCAGAGTTTGTAGATTACTAATGTCATTGTTTATAAGTTCCATGTTGATATGCTCCATACCCTTGCAGACCAGGCTCATCAGGCTAATGGGGCGGTAGTTCCTGGGGTCCTTGGTGGCTCCACATTTGTGGAGTGGGATAACCATTGTTGTGCGCCATTCAGTGGGCAAAAAGCCTGAGGTGAGGCTATGATTGAACATGGTACTTAGGTGGGGTGCCAGTTCATTCTGTAGTTCATGTAGAATGCAGCCTGGGATGTTGTCAGGTCCCATGGATGCTGTGTTCTTGCCTTTGGAGAGTGTGTTTTTTACCTGTGCAGCCATGATTACAGATACTTTGCATTCTTCCGGTATAGAGATGGGCCCTTTAGGGGATGAGAGGGGGTAAAGTTAGCACTGAATCTATCTGCCAGTTTGTTGGCAATATCAGTTGGTTCTTCATAATTAGTGCCATTGTGCTGTAACTCAGAGCAGATCTGAGTGTTGCCATTGAGATTCATGACATAGCTATAGAATGCTTTGTGGTTGTCTTTAGAATCAGTGGCAATTTTGTTTTCATAACTAGCTTTGGAGGATTTTATGAGGGATCTCAGCTTCTTACTGAGACTGACCACAGAGTTCCTCCAATCATGGGATTTTTACTCTTTTCTGCAACAGTTTCTTTCTTCTGTTGTAGAGTTTGTTTATAGCAGGGGACCACCAGATTGGCTTCCTTTTTTTGGAGGAGAGCATCTTGGTTCTGTTAGGGATTGCACGATCCATGCACTTGTGTAAGGAAGTATAATCTATGAATTTATGAATTTGTTGTGAATTTTTAGTATTTCAGTTACGCTCGGTTCAGTTGTTTTGTTGGTGAAGCATGATTAGTCTTATGATGACCCTGCTGAGAATACTATGGAGACACTTCTTTCTCAGAACAGGCTCTTAATGCTGCATGGCTATATAATTATTTCCCTTAGACTTCTGTGATTCTTTTGTCATGAATGATAACAGAGTGTACCGTACATGACAAGAATTGTCGCACACTTAAAATGAAGTCAGCCCTTAATACATTAACATCCCCTTGTTCTGATGACACAAAATCTTGGAGTTAAAGCTGTCTTTATAGACATTGCTTCTTGCTAGTCTAAATGTCTGTCTGTAGGATTTTAAACTTTCACTACTTCCCCATTTACAAGCTTAGAAAAAAACATTTTCTGTTCTGTTTTAGTAGGAATTCTGTCTTTCCTGTGCTTCCAAATAACATTCCTTTATGTTGGCACTACATTTGTCTACAGTAGTAATTAATACATTGGTAACATAGCTTTACAATTCTCCATCACTGACTATGAAGCAGATAGGGCAGTTGCATTAACAGAAGTATCAAACTATTCCAACAAAGATAAGTAAAACTATTGCTTTTCACTAGTAGCACATTTTGCATTATATTTTGCTGAATACAAACTAACAAATGTCCTCACGGATATCTTCAATAACTCTCTGAGTCAGCAAATAGTTCCAAAATGCTTCAAGGATACAGCAATCATTCCATTACCAAAGAATTCTCCACCATCTTGCCTAAATGACTACCGCCCTGTAGCCCCTGAAGTGTTTTGAAAGGCTAGTCAAGGATGCCACATCTGGGCTGCCTGCTGATCTTGACCCTCTGCAGTTTGCTTACTGAGCAAACTGCTCTATGGCAGATGCCATCTCTCTAGCACTCCATCTATCGCTGGAACACCTTCAGAATAAAAACACCTATGCGAGGGTACTATTCACTGACTTCAGTTCTGCTTTTAACACACTCATCCCGCTTCATCTGATAATGAAACTACTCCAACTGGGCATCAACACACCACTTTGTAACTGGATTCTTGGCTTTCTCACAGACAGACCTCAGAAAGTGTGCATAGGAAATAACTCCTCAGATAGCATCACTCTTAACACTGGAGTTCCACAAGGATGTGTACGAAGTCCCTTGCTCTTCACCCTGTTAACACATGATTGCACAGCCAGGTACAATACAAACCATATCATCAAGTTTGCTGATGACACAACGGTGGTGGGGCCTCATTAGTAACAACGATGAAACAGCGTATAGAGATGAGATGGAACAACTGATTACCTGGTGTGGAAATAACAACTTAGCACTAAACATAAACAAGACAAAAGAGATAATTGTGGACTACAGGAAAAATCGCAAGGAACATTCTCCCCTCACCATCAATGGGGAAACAGTTGAAAGAGTGAGAAGCACAAAGTTTCTGGGAGTGCACATCGACGAGGACTTGTCTTGGAACACAAATACAAATGCCATAGTCAAGAAAGCACACCAAAGATTGTACTTTTTAAGAAGGCTGAGGAGAGCGAATCTCCCATCGACAGTTCTCATTATCTTCTACAGACGTACGATAGAACGCATCTTGACGAACAACCTTGTAGTGTTGTGGAAGCTGCTCTACCTCTGAGCGCACATCCCTCCAGAGAGTGGTGAAGACAGCCGAGAAGATCATTAAGACCAGCTTTCCACCTATCCACGACTTGTACTTATCCAGATGTCTCAGCAGGTCCGGAGGAATAATTAAAGACTGCACTCACTCTGCTTACAGACTGTTCCTGCATCTATCATCCAGAAAGCAGTTCTGAAGCATACGTTGCAGAACTACGAGATTCAGGAACAGCTTCTTTCCTAATGTAATCAGGCTGCTGAGCTCTAATAACCACTACACTCTATGATGTCCAACTGGGTCAGTAGGAAGTGTCTCAAATTGTGCAAGAACCTGGTTACCAGTCTCACCTAATACTTAGTGCAATATTCACCATGACTGTAATTTAGAGGCCATCTAGGGCAGTAGCAATGCAGTAAAATATTTCTTCTTTCAGTGCAATACATGCAAGTTCATAAATTAACCATAGTGCAATACTCTAAGGTCCATAGTGCAATACTCTAATGTTCACATTGCAATACTCAAATGTCTCTTTCTGTGCAAGGATCAATGCAATGTCTTAACCAAGTACCTGTGCAATACTAAAGTCTCATGCAAGTTAAGTGTTCAGTTCAAAAAGTGTTAAAATGTGTTTCTAATTATGTGCAATATTAGTCTGTCTATCTACACATCTGTGATGTAATAGCCAGGTGTTACATATGTAAATGTCTGTGAAAATAGTCTATATGTTGTCTGCACATTGAGTCTGGAGATACAGAATTTCATTCAGTTTTTGCACTTGTGTGATTTCTGAATGACAATAAATTTAATTTGACTTTGTCTTTGACAATAGCATCTTTAGATCTGGATGATAGTCTATTGACAACCAACTGTGCCAAGTAGAAGGATGTACTGACAACCACTGCTACATGGTGATCAATGGAGAGGGAATTATCAGTCCAGGTTCCCAGGTCTCTAATTACATTTTCATTTTGAAATGGGGTGTTATCAGTGTTATATGCCATGGGATGGTTTGTTTGCTTCACACAAACATACCACAACTACAGCAAACATTTTCCTGTTTACCTCACAGAAATGCATAGTAGTCCTGCAAAGCCAGAATGACCCTTTAAACTGAGCAAATGACAAAATAGTCAGGTCATCAACAAGGACCTCCCCAACCCTACCCAGCAGTTATAATCACTATCGCTGACTTCCACATGCATTCCCCCCAAAGCACGTACTCTGCTGCTACAACCACATGTTTGACTGGTTACATCTTTATCCACATGATTGACTGTGTACACCACAGTTGCTTGGCTATGGTTAAAAATTCTTCACAAAAACACATAGCAATCACATTAGAGCTTTTCCTTCTTACTTTACCTTACTTTATACTCATGCACAATATTCATGAAAGAAAGAATAACTGTTTAAAACTGAGTAAACATCTGTGAAGATAGGTGAAGGCTGCCAGCCTAGACAGATAGAATTTTGTAGATAATTCTGTCATTTGTAAATATTAATATAAGCCAAAAGCTTGTTCTCTTAAATGGGAAAAATGGTGTTAAATGTGGAACTGCAAAAATGTAACAATAGTGCACTCTGCTGTAACAAAGCTAAGTCAATTCTTTGATGTCAAAACTTGGAGCCGAGATGTCTAGATAAAGGCATTCTGCCTATTGTTTTGAGACCAGAGTTAATGGCTACAATTTGCATGTATAATTTCTTTTATTGCTCTGGTTCCTGACCAGCTGCAAGATCAAAAGGGCTATTAACCTCTGAAAATCTGTTAGCCTGGGAACCAGAAAGAAATGATGTAATCTGAAATGAATCAGTGGTACTGTGTTATCAATTTAAGGACAGAAAGAATGAGAGCATTAGAGCATTTGTCTTGAGAACATACAACATCACCAGCACTGTCTGTATCTATATGTAAGTAGGATTTTAGAACTATGTTTTCTCTTAGATATAGCTAGGAAATATGAAGATTAGACTAATTTGTTTTTCTGTGATGTCAGAACTTTTCTACTGTATTATTTTAAGTATTTCTCTGTGATCTCTGAATTTTGACTAGCACTGTGTAGTAATAAGTATTGTCTTGTGTTTTATTATTAAATATTTTTAAACCTTTCAACTGTGGTTGTTTTGTGTAGAGATAATTTAAACTTTAAGAGTACATTGCATGTATAAAGTGATACTGTACCAAGTCACTCCAAATAAGTCTTGACTTTTCGGTTGCACTTACCATTTGGATAATAATATTGCACAGTATAATCGGACATCCTTTCATAAGGGCCTTTGAGTAGCTGATAAATATTAGCTGGGTGGTGGCAATGATTTCTACCATATAGTCTGGGTAAAAGGGGTACAGCTGGAGAACCTGTGCCAGCCTTCCCCAGGACTGTCTGTGTGGTTGTATAAACTCTTATCTCAAAGTGTGTGTGTGTGTGTGTGTGTGTGTGTGTGTGTGTGTGTGTGTGTGTGTGTGTGTGTGTGTGTGTGTGTGTGTCAGCTACTTGGGCAGGGACATCAAGCACTGGTTGGACAGAGAGGGTGCTGGAGGTTTTAGCTTGTCTACTAGGCTGAGATCTGGACCCTATAGCTGTGCCAGTGGAGAGTCTTATTGGGGACCTGGAGAGAAAAGGAGAAACCAGCCCCAGACTGACTGTAAGCTCTGTTTGCTCTTAAGGGAATTGTACTTTACTGTGTGTATATTTATTATCCTTTCCCTATATGGACACCTCTCACTGGTGTTAGTGGTGAGGATTGAGGCTCCTTGTTTGCTGGGCCAGTGCATGGGCATCACATATTAATTGTTTGGCAGTGGTGGGATATCAACACCACATATTAATTAGTTGGCAAATACTAATTGGCTTGTTGTGGTGTGGGTAGAATGAATTCCTGTAGCTTGTGTACAGTGATCACTGAAGGTATTTTGTACTGAAAATCAGCCATGCAATGAATACTCAGCGTTCAGATCACAATTGCTTTATTTGTTTTTTAGCTTAGTTAGTCAGGGAGAGCAGGCAGCATGTCAGCAGAGGAGTATGGAAAGCTGACAAGGAGCCAGCTGGCTGAGATGTGCCAGGCTAGGGGACTGATGCATGGAAAGCTGACTAAGGCAGACTTGATTGCAGCTTTGGTCACAGCTGCATCAGAAAACAGCAACCAGGAGAACGACCAGACTGGCAGTGGAGATGTACCACCCTCAGAAAATGGACAACTCAACCTTTCTGCAGAGGACTTAAAAATTCATCTGGAGCTAAAGAGACTTGAGTTGGAGGCCAGGCATTTGGAAATAGAAGTGGCTGAGAGACTGAGATGTCTGCAGGCTGAGGAGAATGAGAAACTGCTATGCCTGGAAGCTGAAGAAAAGGAGAGGCAGAGGCAGCATAAGAAGGAGATGCTGACTCTTCACCACAGTCATGGAGGTAATGGGGAAGGAAGTAACTGAAGCACTAAAGGTCAGTAAATTTCTTCCACAGTTTAAAGAGGAGATAATTGTGATAGTTTCATTCATATGTTTGAGAGGGTATGTAAACAGTATGATGCTGATCAAAGGCTCTGGGTATGGTTCGTGACCCCTTTACTCCATGGTAAAGCTGTAATTGTGTTGTCTAAAATGTCTGAAGTTGGCTGTTTTAATTATACTATGGTTAAGAACTGTTTGTTAGAATTGTTTAAGCTAACACCTGAAATGTATAGGTAAAAGTTTCGTGAGCATAGATGCAAGGCAGATGAAAGTGTTTCTGAATATGTTGCTGAACTGAGCACTTATTTTCATAGGTGGGTGAGTAGATGTCAGGTCACCACTTTTGAAGGGCTGGCAGACCTTTTAGTGAGGGAACAAACCCTTAGCACTTTGCCTGAGGACATGAGGATCTGGTTTGCTGATAGACAATGTGCTACTTCCAAGGAGTTGGGGATGAAGGGAGACCAATGCCTAGCAAGTAGGGCATCCCTGCCCAGGAAACTGGCCCCCTGTACTGCTTATGGGTCTAAAGGAACCCATGGTGGGCAGCACTGACTGCCCTAGCAGAATCTGCCAGTAGCAGGGTAAGCCACTAGTCCAGGTACATGTCCAGTACCTAGGGTTAAATGTTTTGAATGCAATCAGTGGAGCCATGTGGCATACACATGTCCATGCAGGCACGGTGGGGAACAAAAGGTGAGAGGGCCAGTAAGTGGGGAAGACAAAATGCCAATAGTAGGTTGTCTTGAGACAACAGGGGTACCGAACTACCATCCTGCAGATGTCCTGAAAGGGAAGGATTTGGATGAAGCAATGCCATGTGCTTATGCAGTTGCATGCAGTCAGGCTAGGAGAGAAGCATGTGAGTCTGGTAGGCTGGGGGAGACCCATAGAGACTGCATACTTGCAGCCAGGACCGGTGATGTGGTTACTTCAGGGAGGGAGCTAATCTGTAGCAGTGAGACTGAATGTGAGCCACAGCTGCTTGTGGGTACTGATGTTCTCTTGGACAGAGTGACTGCAAAGGTAGAGGTGAGTAGAAGTACCCAGGCTGATAGTGAGGCACCACTGCCAGAGGATGCCAGATTTCCTGTGGAAGGGGCACTGGGAAGGGTTACAAAGAAAGAGTTGAGACATGCTCAGCTCTCAGACCCTACATTGCAAGGCCTGAGGCAGGTAGCTAGGAGGCACCTCATTCTCGAGGGAAGGGGGATTCTGTATACTGGGACATAGGGCTACTGTATAGAGAGTGGATCCCTGAGGGAGGGCTAGAAGGTGAGAGGGTACAGCAGTTGGTAGTGCCTAGATCCTACCATCTGGCAAATCTAGCCATAGCCCATGATATTCCCCTTGCAGGTCATATGGGCATAAAATGTATAAAGAGACATATTATTCAGAACTTCTATTGGCCTGGAATTTCCAGAGATGTAACAGGGTACTGCAGGACCTGTGAGCAGTGCCAAAAGGTAGGCAGGGCAGGAGACAAGGTGAAAGCTCCTTTGATGCCTTTGCCTGTGATTGAGGAGCCATTTCAGAGGTTAGCTATGGATATTGTGGTGCCTCTGAGTACCCCAGGTTCCACAGGGGAAAAAGTATATCCTAGTGGTAGTGGATTATGTTACTCAATACCCAGAGGCAGTGGCTCTGCCCTCCATTGAGGCAGAAAAGGTGGCAAATACATTGTTAGAGATTTTCAGCAGGGTAGGTTTCCCAAAAGAAATACTGACTGACAGAGGTGCCAGTTTCATGTCAGACCTGCTGAACTGTCTGTGGAAGTACTGTACATGGAGACCACCCCCTACCATCCCCAGACTAATGGTCTGGTTGAGAGGTTAAACTCTACAATCAAGTCCATGCTACGGGAATTTGCAGACCAGTTTAAGAGGGAATAGGACAAATATTTGCCCCAACTGTTGTTTGCTTACAGAGAGGTTCCTCAGGAATCCACAGGTTTTTCACCCTTTGAGTTGCTGTATGGGCATAGAGTGAGGGGACCTCTATATTTAATTTGAGATGAGTGGGAAGGTGAGTGTGAACCTCACAAGAAGTGTGTTGGGGCATATGTCCTAAAGCTCAGGACAAGGCTCAGGGAACTCATGGGCTTGGCCCAGGAGAACCTGGCAGAAGCCCAACAACAGAAAAAGTTGTGGTATGACAGGAATGCTCAAGCTAGAGAGTATGCTGTGGGGCAGCAGGTAATGGTTCTCATTCCTGTTAGACACAGCAAGCTCCAAGCAGTTTGGGAGGGACCCTACAAGGTGGTAAGAAAGGTAACTACTGTTAACTACATGGTGGAACTGCTAGGCAGGAGGCAGGGGCACAAATTGTACCATGTGAACATGATGACACCTTACCATGATAGGGAGGCCTTTGTGCTGAGTATTTGTAGTGGCTTGCAGGAGGAGTCTGAGGGAGATCTGGTGACCGATCTCCTCAGTGAGGTTCAGACAGACACCTCAGTGGAAGGGGTAGCAATGTCCCAGCAGCTATCTCTTACCCAGGTTTGAGAAATCCAAGCAGTGGTACAGGTGTTTGGGGACATGTTCAGTGGGAAACCAGGGTGCACTCACCTGATGAAGCACCAGGTGGATACAGGACCCCAAAGGCCTATTAGCAGTCCCTTTATAGGGTGCCTGAGAAAGTTAAACAGACTCTGAGGGAGGAGATACAGGAGATGTTGGAACTAGGGGTGATTCAAGAGTACAACAGTCCCTGGGCCTCCCCAGTGGTGCTGTTGCCAAAGAAGGATGGCAGCATTAGGTTCTGTGTGGACTACAGGAAATTAACCAGTCACACAGAGTCAAATACTTACCCTATGCCTAGGACAGGTGAGGCCCTAGAGCACCTGGTGTGGGCTAAGTATCTTACAACCATTGATCATACCAATGGTTATTGGCAGGTTCCCTGACTCCCTGTGCTAAAGAGAAGTCAGCCTTTGTGACTCCTTTTGGCTTGTATGAGTTCACAAAGATGTCCTTTGGGATGAAAAATGCCCCAGCGACTTTCCAGAGGCTGGTAGATCATACCCTAGCAGGAGCAGGAGGGTTTGCCCTTGCTTACCCAGATGATATTGCCATCTACAGCCATTCCTGGCAAGAGCATCTTCAGCATGTCAGGGAGGTGCTGGGCAGATTACAAAGGGCAGGGTTGACCATTAAGCCCAGCAAATGTCAGGTGGGTATGGCAGAGGTCTCCTACCTGGGGCATAGAGTGAGTAGTGGTAAGATTAGGCAAGAACCTGCCAAAGTAGAAGCCATTCAGGCATGGCCTGCACCTGTTACCAAAAAGCAGGTGAAGGCATTCTTAGGGACAGCAGGGTACTACAGAAAGTTTGTCCCCAGTTATAGTACCATAGCTGCTCCCCTCATAGACCTGACAAGGAAGAACAGGCCAGATAAGGTAGTATGGACCCCAGCATGTGAGCAGGCATTCCAGGAGCTTAAGGAAGCTTTGGGAGGACCCCCTGTGTTAGCCAGTCCAGATTACAGCAAATAATTTGATGTGCAAGTGGATGCTTTGAACCAGGGGGGGGGGGCTGTACTTAGCCAGATTTCTTCAGAGGGAGAAGAGCACCCAGTGCTTTATCTCAGTTGTAGGCTCCAACCCAGGGAGGAGTGCTATTCAGCTGTAGAAAAGGAATGTTTAGCCATAGTATGGGCACTGCAGAAACTTCAGCCTTATCTGTATGGAAAAAAATTCACTGTAGTTACATACTACAATCCCCTAACATGGTTACACAGAGCCAGCCAGCAAAATACCAAGTTGCTAAGATGGAGCCTAGGGTTGCAAGCATATATGTCAGGGCAGCACCACAGTGGGATTAGCAATGCTAACACAGATGGGTTCTCCAGACAGGGACTGGGGTAAGGTATACTCAGATAGACTTAACCCTCTCAAGCAATGTTTCTCAAGGGTCACTTGAAAAACTAGCTTGAGTTCCCCAAGGGCGGAGATGTGTGAAGATAGGTGAAGGCTGCCAGCCTAGCCAGATAGAATTTTGTAGATAATTCTGTCATTTGTAAATATTAATATAAGCCACAGGCCTGTTCTCTTAAATGGGAAAAATGGTGTTAAATGTGGAACTGCAAACATGTAACAACAGTGCATTCTGCTGTAACAAAGCTAATAAGTCAATTCTTTAATGTCAAAACTCAGAGCCGAGATGTCTAGATAAAGGCATTCTGCACATTGTTTTGAGGCCAGAGTTAATGACTAGAATTTGCATGTATAATTTCTTTTATTGCTCTGATTCCTGACCAGCTGCAAGATCAAAAGGGCTATTAACCTCTGAGAACCTGTTAGCCTGGGAATTAGAAAGACATGATGTAATCTGATATGAATCAATGGTACTGTGTTATCAATTTAAGGACAGAAAGAATAAGAGCATTTAGAGCATTTGCCTTGAGAACATCCAACTCATCACTCTGCCTGTGTCTATATGTAAGTAGAATTTTAGAACTGTGTTTTCTCTTAGATATCACTAGGAAATAGGAAGATTAGACTAGTTTGTTTTTCTGTGATGTCAGTCCTGTATTATTTTAAGTATTTCTCTGTGATCTCTGAACTCTTGACTAGCACTGTGTAGCAAGAAGTATTGTCTTGTATTTTTTTATTTATTATTAAATATTTTTAAACCTTTCAACTGTGGCTGTTTTGTGTAGAGATAATTTAAGCTCTAAGTGTACATTGCATGTATATAGTGATACTGTACCAAGTCATGCCAAATAGGTCTTGACTGTTCAATTGCACTTACCATTTGGATAATAATATTGCACAGTATAATTAGACACCCTTTCATAAGGGCCTTTGAGTAGCTGATAAATATTAGCTGGGTGGTGGCAGTGATTTCTACTGTATAGTCTGGGTAAAAGGGGCACAGCTGAAGAACCTGTGCCAGTTTTCCCCAGGAGTGTTTGCATGGTTGTATAAACTCTTAGCTCATAGTGTGTCAGCTACTTGGGAAGGGACATAAAGCACTGGTTGGACAGAGAGGGTACTGGAGGATTTAGCTTGCCCACTAGGCTGAGATCTGGACCCTATAGATGTGCCAGTGGGGAGTCTTATTGTGGACATGGAGAGAAAGGGAGAAACCAGCCCCAGACTGACTGTGATCTCTGTGTGCTTTTAAGGGAAATTGTACTTTACTGTGTTTGAATTTATTATCCTTTCCTTATATGGATGCCCCTCACTGGTGTTAGTGGTGAGGCTTGAGGCTCCTTGATTGCTGGGCCAGTACATGGGTGTCACAACATTAAAGAGCCAGTTAAGCTCTCACCTGTACCCAGTAGTTATAGTCACTTTATTAACTATGTACACATAAAATGTGTGATTGTGATAACATGTGCATTGATTACAGTATCCTCCCTCACACTTACCTTATGCTTTCACCTACAAGTAGTACCCAACACCATGCACAGAAATTCCTGCCATTTTGTTAGATGAGAGCATGGTCAGTTACTTTCATCAGTGTACCTCGCCATATGAAGCAGATGTAACCAAATTGACTATATGCATCACAGATACTTGACTGTGGTAAAAATAAATAATAAAAGCACAATTAAGTATTTAAAGTTTGCTTCACACATACCACAGAGACATTAGTCATTTAGCTCACTTCACACAAATGTACAGTAGTCTTGCAAAGCCAAACTGGCTGTTTCATCTAAGCACATGACTTTAGTTCACAAGCAACCGCCTCATACCCAGAATTTACAGGTACTTTGCAGGCTGACAGAGGTCTCTTACTGTCATCTACTTGCAGCATCCCTGATACCCAGCTACTGTAGCCATATTGTTGAATGTTTACATATGTTGGATTAGGGTTCAAACAAATTTTATGATGAATACACCAAAAATGTGAAGCAAAACTGGGAACGTTGTAAACAGCCATTATTTGAATAATAGATTTTGCATGGACGTGCATCTTATAAAAGCGATGAAGTGTAAAACTGGAGTATCTGCCAGTATTTAGTGACTGTGTTGCTCAATAATTTGAACAAAAAACACATATATGTTAGGAAGAATTCACCAAATATATGGACCAAAATCAGGGACATTCTGATCAATTGAAAAACAGTTGATAACTATAAACTATAAGTATGCCACTAAATCCAGATATTAGGAATCACAGACAAAGCCAAAAAGTAATGGTGGACAGTGAAGCAAAATCAGGAGCATCTGTTGCTCAAATATATTTGCAAAGTCACTAGAATAAGTTCCATATTTGTATTGTGATATGCTGAGAAATTCTCTGAAATCATGGATAGCTGAGAGAACTTAATAACTGTCAATTATGAATGAGGGCTATAAATCAGATGATAATGAGTTGCTGTGGTTATTTTGGCTGCACCTATGTTTCTTGATGTCCAGACTTGAGTGAAAAAATGGGTGGTGTTCCTGCAAGCACCGGAACCAAGATGCTGGTGTGGGGGGGGGGGGCAGAATCCCTTCTAGAAATGGGCAGATATCTGAGAACCCAAATGGTCTTCATTCATTATGCTTGATGTCATCCATTTCAAAGTGTAATCCCTCTGATTTATTTAGCAGATAAATTAAAGATGACAGCTGTGCAAGGAAAAGTCATTGTTCCTTACTTCTCTTTCATTTTCTTGTAGAAGAAGCACACATTGTGCACCATTACTGCCTGCAGATGGTGACATGATTCATTACAAATAAGTATGAATGACCATTGTTCACCAGCTCATCTACACTGTATGAGTTTCTCAGTGCAGGTTAAGCAGCTGAAAAAAGCAAATGAGTGCTGCTTTATAAAGCAAACATTTCATTTTAAAAGAAGTCCATCAGTGAAAAATTGGGAATGTGAATCCAAAAGAATGTGCGCAATTCTGTATGGTCCTAAAAAGCAACTTTTGTGGGATGGAGATCAAGGACTCAAAACAACTCTGGGCCCAAAGTATGCTTAATTTATCTTCAGGGACAATTCAACCATGTAGACAGGCCAACACTGGCAAACAGACTGTATACTTCTTCTGCTTTACAGAGTTTACAGAGCCAGATTTTTAAGTTCATTTTAAGAGTCTGTATCTGTCTTAGTTGCTTTCCTTCTTATTTTCTGTCTTAAGTTTATAGTTTGTGTCAGTTTTAATTGTTTTTAAATCATTAAGTTATTTTAAGTCAGTGTTGTTGTTGTTTCTGACCCTAGAGCATCTGGATAAAATGGTGTAAGCTTTTTAAGCCTATCTTCAGTAATTCTAGTAAATAGATGTACTGATGTACTTTTTCCTGCCTTTTAATTGATCTGACTTTTAACATTATATCCTGGTTAACCTTTTGTGAGAGAAATCGGAAACCAGGTTGAGTTGCATATGCTCTGATTGCTTCCAGGTGGAGGTAGGGTTTCAGTTAATTGCTTTTGTTGTCTGAGGCCTAGAACCTTTTAGTCAAGTCTTTAGCTTCTGCTTGTGCCAGTCTCAGACTATCCATCCATCAAAAGGCTAAATGGATAAAAAAGAAAAAAAAAAACATTTTCACTGCATTGTTTTTAAACCTAGTGTCTGTCTAGTTTTCGTCATCAATTACAAAAGTATTGTTTTGCAATCACTTCCTTTTAGCTATTTAAATACTTCACTCTTCCCAATGTTTTCCATAAGCAACTAGAGCTGTAAATCTGTACTTTCCAACCATTTCTGTAGTCAGCTTGGTTGAAATGGGCATGATGGGTAATGTAGCAACTGTCTCATGTTTACAGACAACCACCTACTATGTAAACAAACTGATGCAATGTATGAGAGAGATATAGTTATATAATGTTAATGGAGGCAAAGATCTCTCACGTAGCCACTACAAATAAGCAGGTTGTCAGTACCAAACAAAACCACTCTACATCAGTCACACACAGCTCAAACCAAACAGCACTCACCAGGAAGTAAACATCCAAGACTCACATTGTCTCAAGTCAAAGGCCCATAAAACAAACCTCCACACAATCTAATAATTGACACCATATTGAGACACAATGATGAGCCACTTACCAGGCTGTGCAAGGAGAGGGTCATGATCAGTTGCCTATCAGGTGCCAAGATACACCACATCATGCATGCACTCAGGTCCTTACACCACCAGTACACATATGATACAGTCATGGTGTGTATGGGTGTAAATGAAGAGAGATAAACCTGCCTGGACTATGTAAAGAAAGATTTGATAGAGATCTTGGAATATGTGCCTACAGCAGGTATGAACCTAGCCCTGAGCAGCATTCTGTCATCACCAAGAATGATGCTACAATACAAACAAGAGGTTATTGACTTCAACAATTGGCTTAACTTCTGGTGTCATTCAAAGGAGGTACAAGGTATATATTAGCCTAGAAGGAAATGACAGACAGTCTTAACTACTTTACCAAGGATGGCCTGCACCTATACCATCAAGGATTTTGTTTTTTTGCTAAATACTTTTCCAGTCCCATCAAGACTATTTTAGGCAACATTAGTAACCAAATGCTTCCAGCATAACAAAGCAAAATCCAAACAACATACAGGTATTACTGCTCAGTACTATGAGCCATAACAAAAAACTTTACTCCCTACAAGTATTCCTTAGCCTGGAAAATATTGATATATGCATTTTCACAGAGACCTGATTCAATGGCAGCATTCCATCACTGCTGGGTTTCAATGCCTACTACACATACAGGCCCATTGCATTAGATGAAGGCACTAAAGATGGCAGTGCCTCCATATTCTTAAAAAAGACTTCACATCCAGACTCATTAGACAAGATAATGACCTGGAACTCCTCCACATCCAACTTACAATCAACAAAATCCCTTATCATTTGATAGCTAACCGTAGTAAACAGTGTAGAGTGCCTATGCATTAAGCCAAAGAACATTCTCCTAGGTGACTTTAAATGCTATCCATCAATTGGGAGACTTACACATCCTCAAATATGTATACCCAGAAATTTCTGCACTTCATTAATATAAACTCTCCGGACCAGTTAGCCCATTAGGAGTGGAGAGAACAAACTAGCAACTGAATGACCTGAATTCAACTTATTTCTGGCTGAGCTTTTTGAATTATTACACTGATATTATGTCAGGAAAACCCAGGTAGTCTATGTAAGGCTTACTTCAGAGTACACAGCAACCATGTCATAATGGAAAGATGGCTCTGAGGTTGCACATTATTCCCATATAATTTGAGAATGTCTGCTGTATGAGATTTTTGGACAAAACTCTATCTTGCAATAATATTTGCATCACAAATCTTGACTCCATTGTGGAGTGATAGTGCCTTTTGGTTACTTGGCTTACAAGATAGTGATTAAAAAATTATGTGTACTGTTCTTACAAAGATTATCTGTACTAGTGGTATTAAGTGTTCATAGGTTCATAGGTGTGTACTAGGCTAATGGCCCTGGAGCCTTTACAAGTCTAGCTCATAGAAGTGCCTTGGCGTCATGCTGCTTGACGTTAGTTTCCAGTGCATCTATCAAGTAGAGCCACTGGAGTGATCTCCAGGATGAACTTTCTATTTCCCAGCCACTCGTCAAGATTTCTCTTGAAGAGGGCCAGTGAGGTGCTCTGCTTGACATGTATGGGAAGTTTATTCCAGAGCATGGGCAGTCTCTGGGTTATGAACCTGTCCCTCCAGCATGTTGTGTTGATTGTGGTAATGCGGTTGAGGTCTCTGGAGCATGTGGTGCAGAGGAATTTTAATTTCTTTAGATGTAGCATTTCTAACAGAGCTGGGTCAGATATGGCTTTGTAAGTCAAGCAGAGATCGCCTCTTAGTAGACAATATCAGGCAGAGAATAGCTGGAGTTTTTTGAGTCTGTCGATGTAGGACATGTGTTTGTGTGGTACTTTTGTGGCCTTTCCAGCTGTTGCATGTGTCTAGTAAGGTACATGCCAAATAGGGCATTACACTTGATGATTGGCCTAATGAGGGAAGAGTAGAGAAAGATGATGACCTCTTTCTTCCTGGATGCAAAACCCTTGATAATGGGATGTGCCACATAGAATGACTTTCTAATCACAGAGGCAGTGTTGTGGTTGAAGGAGAGGTTGCTGTCAACTTGTGTCCTTAGATCTCTTATAATGCCTTCAGTGTTCAGTGGGCTTCCATCGATTTGGCAATTAGTGGGAAATGAGTTTTTCCCAAAGGGGATGATGATACATTTTTTGGCATTAAGCTTAAGGCTGTGGTTTTAACACCAGTCATTTGTCTCAGTGAGACCTTTCTGTAGGATGTCTATATCACCTGGGGAGTTAATAATGGCGCCCAGCTTGCAGTTGTCTGCAAACTTGGTCAGCCAGAATCCCTCCATGTTAGACTGGACATCTAAGAAGTAGAAGCCAAACAGGAGAGGACCCAGGACCGATCGCTGTGGGACTCCACTCGTGACTGGTCAGCAGTCTGACTTGGAGTCCGCTACTTTCACACTGTAGGTTCTATCTGTGAGCCAGTTTGCAACCCACCTAGTGATATAGGGGTTAATGCCCAATTTGGTGAGTTTATCAATAATTCCTGAGTGAGGAATGGTATCAAAGGCCTTGGCCAGATCGAGGTAGGCTGTATGAACTGCCTTGCCCTCATCCACAGCTCTGGTGACTGTCTCAAAGAAGTCAACCAGGATGAGCAGACATGATCTACCTTTCACAAAACCAAATTGCATGGGATCTAGAGTTTGGAGATTCCCTATATCCTTGTTAATTAGGTCCATGATGATGCACTCCATAGCCTTACATATCAGACTTATCAGGCTAATGGAGTGATAATTCCCAGGGTCTGTAGTCACTCCCCCTTTATCGAGAGGGCTGACTATAGCAGCGCACCATTTAGGTTCATAGGTTCATAGGTAGGTACTAGGCTATCGGCCCTGGGGCCTATACAAGCTCAGCCAAAAAGGTACCCTTGCTTTTGCCACCCAAGAAAATTATTTTCCTGTGCCACTGTCGAGCAGAGCCACAGAGGTGATCCCCGGGGTGAATTTCCTATTTCCCATCCAATCATCAAGATTTTTCTTGAAGAGTGCTAATGAGGAGCTTTGTTTGATATAGATAGGTAGTTTATTCCAGAGTATGGGAAGTCTTTGGGACAGGAATCTATCCCTCCGGCATGTTCTGTTTATTGTGGTGACAAGGTTTAGGTCCCTAGAGCATGTAGCTTGGAGGGATTTGGATTTCTTTAAGTGGAGCATGTCCAACAGCTCTGGGTTTGGTATAACTTTGTATGTTAGGCAGAGATCACCTCTGAGTAGGTGATATGTGATGGAGTAAAGCTAGAGTTTGTTGAGACAGTCTGCATAGGGCATCTGTTTGAGGCCAGTAATCCTCTTTGTGAGGTATTTCTGTGGCCTTTCCAGTTGTTGTAGATGTCTTGTGAGGTACATACCAAAAGGGGCATTGTACTCTATAATGGGCCTAATGAGTGATGAGTAGAGGGGGAACAATGACCTCTTTTTTTCTGGATGAAAAACCTTTTGTGATGAGGTGTGCCATGGCCAAATCATACACCAATGCACTGTACGAAGACGTACATAAAAAACCTGAGGTGAGGCTGTGATTGAACAGGGCACACAGATGTGGTGCCAGTTCACTTTGTAGTTCATGTAGAACAGATCCAGGGATATTGTTGGGTCCTATGGAAGCTGTATTCTTGGCCTTGGACAGTACAGCTTTAACCTGTGCTGCAGTAATACTGGTTGCCTGGCATTCCTTCGGTATTGTGATTGGTCCTTTGGGGGGAGAGAGGGATAAAGTTGGCACTGAATCTTTCGGGCAGTATGTTGGCAATATCTGTTGGCTCAGACTAGGAGGTACCATTGTACAGTAACTCATAGCAAGGCTGGGTATTTTCGTGGAGATTCTTGATATAACTATAGAAGTCTTTGTGGCTGTTTTTAGTGTCTGCCGCAATTCTGCCTTCATAGCTGGCTTTAGAGGTTTTGATGAGGGATCTAAACTTTTTGTTGAGGTTAATAAGGGAGTTTTTCCAGTCTTGGGGCTTCACATTTTTCTGCAACAGTTCCTTCCTTCTGTTGTAGAGTTTATTAATGGCAGGGGACCATAAGATTGGCTTCCTTTTTTTTGGAGGAGAGCATCTTGGTTCTGTTGGGTATGGCTAATTCCATGCATTTATGTACGTGTTTGTACTTTGGTGTATGATTTGGCAGTCATGCATCTATTTTCCATTGACATGGGTGCTATGAAGTTAACCACCTCTGTTTTTAGGAGCCCAAAGTTAGCTTTGGAGAAGTTTTTCTTGGTGGTTACCTTTGCAGGGGGTGTGGGTGAGATATGGATTTCCATGGTGATTAGCTTATGGTCGGATCAAGCCAGGGAGGAATTGACTATTGGTGTAGTTCAACAGTTGCCCATGTTAGTAATAACCGGGTCAAGGATGTTGCTTCCTCTTGTGGGGGTAAGAATGAGCTGGTGCAGGACATTGGAATTGATGAATTCCAGGAAACGTTGGGCCAGTGTATTGCTGCATGAGTAATTTTCCCATTTGATGGACGGGTAGTTAAAGTCACCTAGTATGAGAGTATTGGGTTGGACCCTAATAGTTTCCAGAGTGCTTGGGAACATGGAGTGTGAGTCTTGGGACATGGTTGAGGACCTATAGCAGGCTAAAACCTGAATCACATCTTACCCAATGTTAGTTGTACCTGAAGTATCTCAGATGTGTTATGCTGGGCTACTAGTCTGGAGGTGTGCATATCCTTTATGAATATGGAGACACCACTGCCTTCAGCGCTTCAGTCCATGTTCTGGGGCCAAAAGGGGTGGCATGCGTTATAGCCAGGTAGTGCATGGGTACTTTCTGCTGCTTTAAACCAGGTCTCCATTGCAGCACAAATGTCAGTTTTTTCCATTTTGAGGAGTGCTTCGAGTAAGTGCATCTTGAGATTTAGACTTCTAGCATTGAGCAGCATGACTTTCAGCTTGCATTTATTTATAGCTGTTACGGTGGTAATTTGGTGTTTGGAACATCACCTAAAAAAGGTACTATAGGGATGGAAGGAGCTTTAGCTCCAGAAATCCAGGGGTGACAGATGCAGGCCATCTCTGGCAAAGCATAGAGGTCTGTCAGTCATGACATCCCTAGCAGACAGATACTGGATCCCCTTAGAATGACACCAGAAACTTAGCCAATTGTTAAAGTAAATCATTTTTTGCTTGTACTGTGGTATCATTCTGGGTGACAGTAGGATGCTGCTCAGGGCTAGGGTCATACCTGCCTGGGCTACATAATCACCCTCTCCATGTCTCTTTTCATGTAGTCTAGGGAGGTTCATTTCAGGTCATTCACACCCACATGGACAGTGACAGGGTCATACTTGTACTTGTTGTTGAGTGACCTGAGTGTGTGGATGTGTCGGATTCTGGCACCTGATAGACACCTGACTGTTACCTTCTCCTTATTCACACTAGTGAGTGGGACATCAGTGTGCCTCACTATCAAGTCACCTATGATTAGTATATTGGGCAAGCAATATTGCCTTAGGGGCTAAGGTTGAGTGGGCACACTGTGTACATGAGCTATGTGTCTTGCGGTTTGTGCTATGTTGTGGTGGTCGAGTATGTTTCTGCCTTGGAGATCTCTGCTGTTTGGGTAGATTTCTATTGAGAGCTTCTGAGAAGCTGGGTGTGTGGTTTATGTCTTTATGTGAGAGCTGTGATGGTGGGTGCTCTGGAGGACTATGTTTTGCATGTGGTGTGGTGCAGGTGTTGACCTTCTCCTCTTGACCAGCTATTCTGATCTTGGATTGAAAATGCATGGCTTTGAATTTGGATATATAAGTACATCTCTCACAAGCCTGAGTGTTGGGAGGTAAGAGAAGGAGGTTGCTGTGTGCATGAGGCAGTTGCTACACTGCCTCAGAATGCCCAAGTTCACCAGGTTAACAGGTGAATGCACAGAGAACTGATATTTAGACGTGCCAGGAGGGATGGTCATTATTACTAAGTACTGGAGCTGTTTCCTTTATTCCTTTTACAGGAAAAATGTCACTCAAGGTGTCTGAGTCTGTGCAGAGCACTGCCAAAAACTTGAGGGGAATCTAATACGTAGACCCTGAAAATTTAAGGATGAAGTATTTAGGCAGATATTTTGAAGTTAGAAAGAAATCAAGCAGTACTTACTGAAAAATAAATAATTAGCTTGTCAACAATGATGAAAAGAGGGGAGTCACATGAATGGCTACTGCCTGGCTACTACTAATGTTGGTCTCAGCACAGCTTGACTCTGTTAGGATATAATACTCCTTTGCTTCTTCCATCACCAGAAGCAAAATGTTAACACCAAGCCCAAGAACAGAAGCAGGCAACGGCCTGTGTGGTGATCCACAGTCTTGTCCCAGATGATGCAAGGGTCTGAAGGCTTGTAGCCATTTTTCTGGTAGATGCCTTGAATAGCAACCAGACAAATCAGATACATTAAGCAATGACACTCACTCTCCAAACAGAAAGAGTCAGGAATCTATGCACTCTGCTCCTATTCTCACCAGGATCAGAATATAAGCACAAATTCCTAGCTGTCACATATAAAGCAGTTTGTAAGCTTTCTGGTGATCAGCAGTCTCCAGGAAATAATCTAACTGCACTCCTCTCATCAGGAGAAAACAGAAGCACTTATCGCAAGATGATTACTGAGAGGCAGAATGTGGGCTCTCCAATTACTGGTGGTCTTGCAATATATGCTTAAAGGTAAGATGAAAAAATTGTTTATCCTAAACACTGCAGTGTGTACTAGATGAATTAGATGTGAAAGTAGGTAACTTGTTTTACCTGTCTAAAAAGTTAAGTTTTAGTGGAGAGTCAATATTTTTAAAACAGAAAGATAGATTGAAAGGGGGTGGTCACTTTTGTATTCTGGTACTATGGAATGCAGTAGGATGGCCAATAAATTTAAATAGTTGAAGGGGAGTGATTTCACAAAATGATAATTTTGTGCTTACTCACACCAGCCAGTAAAAGTAGAGAGGGAATGAGATATATGGTCAAATTAACATAAGGGGCAGGCAAGTAGAAAGACAGTGGTGTTTAAGAACACAACAGTAACTATGTGGGAGGGTGAGAAAAAAATTCTGTCTGACTCACAAGAGTCAGAGCTGTGGTCTCTTTTCAAGTTTTAATTTGCAGTTAAAAGCAGAATACAAGTAAAACACAATGTAAAGAAAACAAATCACAGTATGCAATATAGAAAAAATGCAATAAAGTAATACAAAATACAACAAATAAAAAATACAAACTAAACTTTCCCTCACAGTAAACTATAGCAGAGTCTTTGTGAGCCTTTCCAGTAAAGCTGTATAATTTTAAACACTGGAAAATTCTGAATTTAGACTGGAGGAATGTTTTTTTTTAAGTTGCATAAATATCTCAATTGTTTGAGAAGGCAACATGTCTTCAATGATTAGAATAGTTTTGGTTTGTTTTTATATATTCTTGGAGCCAGTTATTTAATGTTTCTTTACTAACTGCTTTATGTATTCATGAATTTACTCCTTTTGGTAGGTGTTAACATGTTTCATGTGCTGTTGTTATTAAATAAAAATGCACACTGAAAAGTATACAATAAAATTAAAATATGTAGCAATGCAACAGTTATAAGCTGTACCCCAATCAAAAAAGCCGGAGACAGTATAAATGTATCAATGCAGAGGAAGTGTTTGCATCCTGCAGCTTTTGGTTGCAGTAAACAAACTTAAGAAGAACTAGTAACATGAAAAAAGTCAGTGAATACACAAGAATCACTTATCCCTGTTAGCAGAATCATAGTTGGCTCAACCAATGCTCAGTACCTGGCATGTTGTTCTAACATGCAAGGTACAATGAACCAGTGCCCCAGCTCTCACTCTCACTTTCACTCATCCCTACAAATAAACTACAAAAGAGCAAAAAAATAAATAAATAAAACCTTCTGCTGGCACACCAATCAGGTGGCCAGATGCACCACAACCATTCAGGTCCTTTTTGTGTGCCTTGCTTTGACCCGCTTCCATGTTATTAAAAATAATCATTTCTTCTTGTTATAAACTGTATCAAACTGTTTGCTACAAATGAAGCTAACTGTTGCTACAGTTTATACACTGCCTGCATGAAGTACTAGGCACTCATGTTTTTACTGTAAAAAATTCGTATAAACTGCAGGAAACTATTTGCAACAGTTTATACCCTACATGCATGGAGTGCTGCAACACTCAAGTTTTAGTTTAAAAAAAAGAAAAAGTGATTTTTTTTTTTACTTTTAAACTGTAGAAAACTGCTTGCTACAATGTAACAAGCAGCTGCTACAGTTTAGACCACATACCACACACAACATGCTACAGTGTTCAGGTTTGATCACAAATGCAATACAATATCGACTTTTAAAAGCTGGTATTTCACTAGAGATTGGGTTTGGCCGATTGCACACTCCCAACACTTTGAGCCTGGGGCAGTTGCTCCTCTCTCCCTCCACCTTAACTACACTATTCCTTGCTAGCAAGTTGCATTTAGGCTATGAAGGCCTACTTTGTGGTTTACTAAATGTATAGTTTGTTTGTTTGTGTCTACAGCGGAACTATGGTTCACTAATGATTGGCAGTAGAGTTTTACGTGCTGGCTTGCCGGGCCTAATGCACAACCTTCAGAGAAACCAAGATGTATTGCCAATATAGTAGACTTAAGCAACATGGCTACAAATGGGAATATTCCTGGGTATTTGGATCAATTTATTTCTCAAGACTACACATTCCAGTAGATAAATAATGATATTTTTAACTACTATATGATATCTGAGAATACTGAAAATTCTGACGAAGGCATAAAATGAATTTAACAACAGTTGGTATTTTCATTGGATGGTGTGTATAGTGACTATAAATTAAAAATAAAAATGTCCCTCTTTATCTTTCTTCTCTCAGGTGATGACAGGAGGCAAGAGAGGAATGTTGAGGATTGCTAATTTGCTTTATGTAATCTGCTTGATTATTGTAAAAATATACTTCACAAATGTGGAAAAAATAATCAAAAAGGGAAGAAATGTTACCAAAAATTCAAAATAATTCATTGTAAATTTCCTTTATTAGGACTTACTCATTTACTTTGCATATTTTATGGAGTTCTCAGGTTAAAGGCATCACAATGTGTTCTTTTTTTCTTGACTTACCAAGCAAGTACTTTTGTACTAATGGCTTCCTATGTATTCTCTAACATTGTTCACTATATAAATGTGCTTTTAACTGTATAATTAAACTTTAGTGCATAGAGATCTAAAATTACAATCTGAAATCAGGAAATAAGTAGGCTAGTTCAATACCTTTTTTCATGTCAGAACAGTGTTCAATAAACTTTTATTGAGACTCTCTATTTAATCTCTAATCTCTCAGTAGACCATAAAAGTGGCCACTACCTGCCACCAAAGAGCAGTGGCAGAAGATAAAACAACATTAAGAGCTGTTAGATACTTCACTCTGTCAGATATTTTAAACAAAAAGTGCATCACACCAAGTGTCTAACAGCTTTTAAAGGCATTAGTTCCTTAGAGTGATACATTGCTTATGGCCACTGTCAGTGTGACAGAGATAAGTACTTTATCAGTTTCAAAGCCATAAAACACTTCATGCTCCTAGACTTTTCTTTTGTAATTGAAGTAGATGAAGTTCCGTACACTACAAAGAATTATGACTCGGTTTCTCCAATCAGTGCTATATTTTGTCTTCACCATGCAGGTCAGGATTTGTCTCCATGCCTCAAACACATGACACAGAGGGTTCCTATTACATTATCAAAAGATACCATAATCGAACGGCCAAAACATCAAAATGGCCACATTTCAAAGTTTGAATTGTGGGATCGCAGTACAGTGAAGATTGGGATATTTGCCTTTCCTCACTGTAGTGCGATCTCAGAGTTGGAATATATATTTAGTGGGGGGTGTGGAGGGGCACAGCACAGCCCCCACAATAAAAGTTTCAAAATGCAGCCATTTCGATGTTTTGGCCGTTCGATTATGTTATCTTTTGATAACGTAATATGTACCCAATACAGAGCATTAAGATTTGATCTCCAACCGCAACCAACTTATTACGTATTTACTTCAAGGATTCCATGAAATTCAACTCAGGATTGAATCTTGAGAGGTGAATCTTGGCATCCATGTGAAGGACACATAATAAGAGGTTATGATTAGTGACCTTCAATAATAATTCTTTGTAGTGCATGGAGGTTTTCTATTTAGTTACAAAAAAAAAAAAAAACTTCTTTCTTTCTTTCTTGAGGCAATCACCACAGCCAAACTTTAGCTCTTCATCTGTCATTCTTGAAATATTTATAGAATTCTGTCAGCACTTCAGCAATATATGTGAAGCTGAACCTCCAAACATATCAGCAATCATTCCATTATTCACAGGACCATCCTGCAGTGCTGCTTGTCTTAGCACCCGGTAGTTCTTAGTGATTGCATCCTCAAGAGTCCATATGCTCCTTAAAAGATAAAAAAAAAAAACTCACTTCACAGATATCCTCCTTCTATTCTGCCAAAATGTAAATGTAATGCACCTGTATACCTCATTTCTATATTTTTATAAATAGCCCAACTAATGGAAGTCATGTCCCTAATAAGTGGAAATCTTCAATGATAGTCTAAATCAGTAAGGGTGGGTCATTAACTGACCTGCATCAATATAGGTCCATAGCCTTTCTTCCTCTAACCCACAATAAACTGCCTAAAAAATAATTCCATAAGTAGCTGACAAAATGCTTCAGGAGAATACTTGTTTTTGGTCTCACTCCAGTATAGCTTCAGGCAAGGACATAGTACAGAAACAGTCTTCTTGATATTTATTAATCAGCTTCACAAGTTAAATAATGGTGAATCAGGCAAAGAAGACATAGATTTGACAAAACTCTTTAGCATGGTCATCTCTACAATACTCCTTTGACTCACTCATTATTACTTGTCTGACAAATCAATGAGTTAATTCCAGAGCTCTGGTCAAGGGTATGTAGTCTGTCTGATGGTGAGGATTAAATCTCCTGTTCTCTCCATATCTGTTGGCACATCACAATGCTCACATTGGGTCCTGTCATGTTTATGACTTTTGTTAGGTTAGTATTGTGACCTCCCTACACTGGTCTAGTAATCAAGGAGCCTCAATCCTCAGCACTAACACAAGTGAGGAACATGCACATTGGGAGGGTGACAAGTACACACACAGTACAATTTCCCCTAAGAGCACACAGAGATCTCAGTCAGACTGGGGGTGGTTTATGTCTCTCTCTCTCTCTCTCTCTCCAGATCCCCAATAAGACTCCCCACTGGCACAGCTATAGGGTTAAGATCTCAGCCAAGTGGTCACGCCAAAACCTCAAGCACCCTCTCTGTCCAACCAGTGATTCATGTCCCTGCCCAAGTAGCTCACACATACACACACACACACACACACACACACACACACACACACACACACACACACACACACACACACACACACACACACACACACTTTGAGATTTGATTTATATACAAACACTCCTGGGGAAGGCTGGCACAGGTTCACTAGCTATGCCCCCTTCTGCCCAGATTATAAGGTAGTAATCACTGCCACCAACCACCCTTTATCAGCTACTATAAGGCCCTTCCCAAAGGGTGACCAATTCTACTGTGTAATGTTACTATTATCCAAATGGTAAGTATGACCAACATCAAGGCTATTTAAGATGGCCTGTACAGCATCACCAAATACATATGCAAGTACTCTCAACACAGTGACAAGAGAGTTCAGAATCACAGGAAATATTTTAAAACAACATTGCAGGACAGTCTCACATAAATACAGAAAACAACTGAACTAATCTTGCTATATTCCTGTCTATCTGTAAGAGAAATACTATGATCTAATGTGTTCAGTAATGCCAGGACTCTAACCATATACAATATTACAATAAAGGAAAAGCATGCACCCAATGTATGTCTATCACAATGTATTAAAAAGACAATTTTTAAGGCTTCGAGATTGCATACGGAAACACTGTAGTTGGAGGGTACTTAGGGCACACTTTCTGAGGAGTTTGTTTACAGGAGTTATAGGCCTGAAGTTGCTGACTCAGTTGCTGCCTCAGTAAACCAGGTTAAATCCTTGAGAAATACTGGGGGTAAACCATATTTTTTCAGGGGAGATACATCAATGGGAGATAATCAAAATAATGATATACAGGTTTGTAATAATAATAGGGTTAGGTTAACTTATTTAAATAATATTGGTGCAGTTTGTGATATTATTAAAAAATGGCCAATCTTATTAGCTGATGAGGGCATGAAAGATTTAGTAGGTGAATGCTTAAGTTCCGCTTCAAAAATGGATTATCCTTGAAGCTGAGATTATGCTATATAAATAGTAACAGAATACATACTACATCAGTAAGAATAGGTACCTTTCCCTGTCATCTATGTAAAGCCTGTAGCTCTGTCTCAAGAACATTTTTATTCCCCACACTACACAAAAAAGGTTTAGCCCAAGGATTTATGCTGATTGTAGGAGCAGAGATTGTTTATTTAGCTATATGTAGGGACTGTCCCTGTTTCTACATCGGGAAGACTAACCGTAGTTTTAAAGAAAGGATTTTAGAGCATTTAGGTGATATACACAGAGATGTGAGAACTAATGCCCTTAATAGGCATGTTCGTAGAAATACAGGACATAGCTTTGAGTTTATGATACTGCAATTAACTAATAAAAGTACTAGGGGAGGTAACATCATTGATAAAACTGAGAATGATGAGTTAAAGTGGATGATCACACTGCAGACTGACAAAGGCTGTGGTCTTAATGATAGTATTCCTTTAAAACCTGCTTTAAGAGCACACAAACTGAGTCATTAATGTTTATTGGATTGTTATGCTTTAATGATTTAATTAATAGATGTATTCTTAGCGATTAACGGTTGTATTTTTAAACTGCTGATTTTTTTAAATGTTTTGTGGTCTGATGAAGTGCTTGGTGCATGAAGGCACTTACCAATAAAAGTTTTATGTTTTATATTTCCTAGCCATGGAAGTTCGTTGTTGTGTTTATTTCTGTTTATCCTTGTGTTGACCGATTCTCGATTAAGGTGTGTTTTTACTTTTGTATTAATCCCTTGGATTCAATAAACTCCATGTAGGCTTCATCAGAGCCTACATGGAGTTTACATGTTAGTGTGATAGTGCACAACATGTGGCAGCTTGCAATGCATATTAATGAGGTGCAGAAAGCTTGAGCTACGTTTCACAGCTTGCCACAGTATTGCTGGCCACAAAACCTTGTAAGCAAACACAGATAGCAATTCTGTGTAAAAGAGAGCACCTACAGTGTGCTGATTTGCACAGAATGCCACAACGATCACCAGGGCTTTACAAATTGCTGTCATTCTGTTAGCGCAACACATCTGAACAGAGGTCAACTTAATGAGAAGACAAATAACCAGTAATAGCCACATAATTGACAGAGATGTCACATACGAATGTGTTAGAATGTAACACTCTCAACCACTTAGAGTGAGAAATGTGGACAAAGCCATAAAAATGTGAGGACAAAGGGCCAGAAATAGGGGCAGATGTTTTTAATATTGCACATTCAAACTTAGGAGATTGATAGAATATATAGGTTGTACATTAGCATGAACTTTCTGAAGAGCATGAAGTTTGAAATTCAAGTGCCAGTCATCAGTTTCTGACTGCAGTCTGCAATGACATGCCAATAATTTGCTAGTAAAAAATGTTATGAGGAAAAATCAGAAATATGAGACAAAACTGCACATTCTGCACAGATCAGGACAGTGGAGAAGTATGCACGCAAATGTATGCATTATTGAGTCACACCAGTCCGGAGATCATCCCAGTGATAATGCAGAAAGCCACATATTTGATAAGGAAAACATCTGGAAATCCTGGGAGTATTTGGACACTTGAGAGGTATCAATGTGAAGTATATCTTCCAAAAATAGTACCAGACAGTGTACCTACATTGCAGAGTATTATGATATGCCATTCCAGGGATTCTGTACTGAAGCTGTGTTATTGATCTGTAACAGGACATGGGACTGCCATGTAAAATGATCACTGAGGAGAAATGTGTGTATTGAATAGGGACACACAGATGAATTGTAGGAGTGAACACTAGGAAAGAGTACAGGTGAAACTCCTGCGTGTACAGCAGAGGAGGGCATGTCAGTGGAAGATGGTTACAGCAGCAACACCAAGCACATATCTATATGGTACAGTATGGACTGTACAGTGAAAATGTGTTGACTATCATTGTCACACAAGGTGACATAACAATGAGGAGGATATATGTGTGAGATAAGCACCCTTACATGAATAATCCATCTTTCAGGGACCTGACATACAATTGGGGTAGGGTGCCCATTGGGAAGGTGTGCAAATTGTTATACCCGAATATGAGTGCACTATCAGCAAAGGCCTCCAGCAAGGTGGCCACAGGTAAAGGATTGTGGAAACATTACAAGACTCAACCACAATCATTGACAATATCAGAATAATATCACCACTAATCCCATGCCTGTGACATAACATATGTGTTGTGGAATAAAAACAGATGACTCTGCACATGCACAATCGACAACTATTATGATACATCCACACTCTATGAGGGTAACCACACACACTGCCCTGGTACTGTAATATCTGCATGAAGTGTTAGGAGAGACACTGCTATACCTGTATGTGACAGTATGGGTAATACAGGCTAGTTGCTTTGTGTGCATGGAATATATCTATGGCACAACCTACACTGTCATGAATGATATACATGCCATTAATGTTGGCAAATGCCTATGTATGCAGTGTGTGCATAAGCTGAACAGGTAGCACACATGCATCTGGTGTAACAACTCTCTAAGGCCAAGAACACTGCATCAATGGGCCCAGACAATAGCCCAGGATGCCTTCTAAGTAGCAAGAAACATGACCTATCAGGCCGTCATGAATTGCTATTTCACTGTAGCCTCCAAACATTCTTCATGCCTCATGAATGAAGAACAGCAACAGTCATCCCTCTGCACAAAGGTGGGCCATCTACAGACCCTGAAAACTACAGGATCATAAGTCTCACTAGTCTTGTGTGTAAAGCCATGGAAAAAATTATCATGGAAATGATTAATAGTGATATAGTAAACCTCCAGTCACTAGACCCAATCCAGTTTGGTTTCGTCAAGCGCAGGTCATGCCTATTCAACCTGGTGGACTTCTTGAGAAGGTCACCAAAGTGATGGATGAGGGCAAAATTTTCACACTGCCTATGTTGACATGGCAAGGCATTTGACACAATACCCCACTCATGCAGTTGACAAATTCAAGAGGTTAGTTACAAACCCGTATGTAACCCAGTGGTAGCCAACTGGCTCACAGACAGGACCCAGGAAGTTAGAACTGGGAAGTCCACCTCTACAAAGAGGCCAGTCACAAGTGGAGTACCTTAGGGATTGGTCCTTGGACCGTTCCTTTTTGGCATTTACTTCTCTGAAGTCAAGGCCAATGACAATGGTCTCTGGCTGACTAAATTTGCAGATGATTGCAAATTAGGAGGCATCACTGAATCCCAGACTGACACAAATATTCTCCAGGAAGGACCGGCAGAGACAAGAAACTGGTGTCAGAGCAGTGGACTAAAACTTTATATCAAGAAATGCATAATCGTATCCTTCAGGAAGTCATTCACCCCCTGTTAACTATCATATTGACAACACACCCCTTAGAGCTGATGCAGTAGTCAGAGACTTAGAAACACACTTAGACAGTAATCTAGCCTTTGACCGTCACATGTCTATAGTAGTGAGGAAGTCATTCTATGTTGCAGAATCTATAAACAAAGGTATGGCATCTAAGTCCAAGAAAGTCATTGTTCCACTTTATTTGGCATCCATCAGACCTATTACTGAGTTCAGTGCCCCCTTTGGTATGTATCTAACCAGACATATCCAAAAATTGGAACAGCCATAGAGGTTCCTCACTAAAAGAATACAGGATGTATATAAAATGCCCTGTGCAGATTGCCTCAAGGCCCTATCCCTGTATTCTCTCTCCTACAGACTTTTGAGGGGATATCTATGCCTGGCATACAGAGCATTGTCAGACCTCACTCTGATGGACCCCCAGCATATACACAAAACAAACAGTACCAGAATTACCTGTTCTAAAGACTTAAACCTTGTCTGTGATATAAATGGTACCTGCTGGAGAGACAGGTATGTATCCCAAAGACCATCCTGTCTCTGGACCAGGCTCATCATTTGTGTGAAGCAGAGTTTCTCCCTTACCCAATTTAAGTGCAACTTGGATAATTGGATGGGGAGCAGAAAATTAATTCTTGGTTTGGTACCTATGTCTCCGATGGACACAGGCAACCTGTAAATGGTTCATTTCCCAAGCCCCTGCTTGTAAATGTTTCATCTCCAAGTCCCTGCTTACACTTATGAACGGTATCAGAACTTGTCAGAGATTTGGGATGCATGGCTTAGTCTAGTAAACACCTAGGAACATATTGTTGTTCTGCACCATCAGATAGTCATGTAGTTTTCCCAGAAAGAATACCTGGATATGGCCAATAAGCTGTGTGATAGCACACTTTGACAAAGGTGATACACGTCAGTTACACATCACTGGAAGATGTTATGGAGGTACATGAAGAAGGGTCCATTGTAGAAAGTTATTAGTGTCATGAAGGCTGGGAACCTTGAAGTTATTATGGCCTCTGATGTGCATGTCCTTCACATACCCAGTAATTGTGTTACATTCAAGGGGGTAGTCAGCACTGTGACCACATGCTGGTGGATGTCCCACTTACCCTCTACTCCAGGACCCAGGTCACATACCTATTGGTCTGATTATGGGGTGTGATGTCCACATTATACTTGGGTGGTGTGTCTGTTTCCCGATTCAACAAATCCCTCCATGTGTCTCGTCAATGCAGGCATTGTCATGGCTGTGGCAGCAGTCTCTGGTATGTGTCAATACCATCTGTATTATACTAATATCACAGGTGGAGTCAATGACTGCCCACAAGCAGCAGTCCTTCAGGCAGCTGTTTGGACACAGCATGTGTATGTCATCTGTGATGTCCTTCACTGAACTAATGAACAGGAAAGGCCCTAACAGACACCCCTGATGTCCTGACCTGATCACTGGATCTGAGATATATGTCACAACAGACATTTCAACATAGTAAGATGACAAGTATGTCATACACTGGACTATCCATTTGGTGATATAGCTGTTCATGGCCACATATGACAGTGTTGATTGAATAACTTAGTGTGGCTTTTTGTCAAATGCCTTGACCTGATCAAGTTCCATAAAGTGATAACGTTGTCATCATGCATGCCTTAGATGACTTCTTTGAGGACATCTGTCAGATGTAACAGACCTGATGCAGCAGTTAACAGCTCACACAGGTCTGTTACACACACCTGGATATTACTAGTGTACATGTAGAAGATGTCCAAGATGACATGTTGGTCTATCTCACAATCAAGGAGAGTCGGGATGTCCCTATAAATTCATGCATCTGGTGCTGTGTCCCCAACTCAGGTGGATGCATGTTGATGTATACCCTAGTATGGGAACATAGGCCATGTGGACTGTGTGTTGAACTGTCTATTCAACTGTATCAAAAAGGTGTATCTGTTGGGTCACATCATAGGTGATCAGTGATGTTCTCACAGTACATGGATTCCATGTGATAGGCCTGGATGAAGGTAAGACAGTGCATACTTCCTATTGTAATCTGGCCTAGGGTTCTGACACAATCACACATGCAGGTATCATTGAGAAAATCTTCATACCAAGCATTAAACCTTATGTCAGTTGATAGGTAAACAATTGGCTCACTGACAGAACACACCATGTGAAAGATGGTGAATCAACCTGTAACAGTAGAGCTGTCACCATAGGCAAACTCCAGGGAACTGTGCTTGGCCCTTCACCGTTTGAACTGTTATTTATCCACATTTCAGGCTAAAGCGTATGGCCTTTGGCTACCAGGTTTGCTGATTCTTGCATATTGTGAGCAATCATTGAGTCCACCAATGGTGATAACATAGTACAGGAGGAGCTAACACACACAACTGTGTGTTTCTAATGTTGTCTATCTGAAAAGTGAAGTCCCACATTAATCACAGCATTGGCAATAGTCCTACTATGCAGAAACTCAGTGATGCAAGCACTGGGAACACATTTAGATAGCCAATTTGAACTTTAATCACCAAGTGTCCACACTGCTATTGAAAGTCTATGTTGTGCACATCATAAGTCATGCCATCATATTGAGATCTTAGGATTGTATTACAGCACTGTAGTCAAACCACATTGCAACACTAATAGAGTATAATCCATATTTTTACATGTACCTCACCAGACACATGTAGCAGCGGGATACATCACAGGGCTTTCTCAGGAATATAACACTGGGCCTACAATCCATGCCATAATGTATGTGGATAGATTAAAAGCCATGTCACCATAATCTTTATTATATAGGATGAGGTGAATTCTGTCTGACCCCCAGACCAGTCACTGACACTGCCCTGGTGAGAATACTGCATATTCAAAAATGTGATATAGCTGATGACATCAGCAGTGTCTTTTGAGGAGAAGATGACAGTGTCCCACATGCTGGTGTAAAATGATGTCTGTAATGTCAAGCAACAGCGCACACACACACACACACACACACACACACACACACACACACACACACACACACACACACACACACACACACACACACAGAGTTAACTGCAGTGAGAACAGAACTTCTACCTATCAAAATACACAGACAACACAACACAGTACTTAACATGTGTCACAGCTCAAGTCCAACTTAGAATGTCTCAGGCAACACTTTATAGCTGATGACATCAGCAGTGCCTGTTGAGGAGAAGATAACAGTGTCCCACATGCTGGAGTAATAACATGCTCTCTGTAATGTCAAGAAACAGCTCACACACACACACATGCACACACACACACACACACACACACACACACACACACACACACACACACACACACACACACACACACACACACACACACACACACACTTGATTGCAGTGAGAATAGAATCCCTACCTAAGTACACAGACTACAGAACACAATACTTTATGCAAGTTTCAAGGCTCAAGCCTGACTTGGAGTATGTCAGACAACACTTTATAACTGATGACATCAGCAGTATCTGTTGATGAGAAGATAACAGTATCCCACATGCTGGTGTAAAATGCTCTCTGTAATATCAGTAATAGCTCCTCCCCAGTTAAATGCAGTGAGAACAGAACCCCTACCTAAGTACATACACTATAAAACACAATACTTAACACACGTGCCACAGCTCAAGCCCAACTTGGAGTGTGTCAGACAACACTTTACAGCTGATGACATCAGCAGTGTTTGTCATACCTCTCAACTGTACAGATTTTTGCAGAATGTCCAGATTTTTGCCTCAGATTTGTGGTCCATTTTTCATAAAATTGTAGTTTTATTGCAAATTAGTGGCAAAGTATTAAAGACTGAAGTTAGAACATAATGACAGGCATTTACGTTTCAGACTCCATCAGAAAATTCATCTAAATGCAAAACCTGTTACTCTATCAACTTTCTAAATTTGTAAGGGCAATATTTAAAAAAATGTCTCTATTTTTGGGCCTTTGTCCCACTTTTATCTATGGCTTTGTCCAAATTTCTTGCTCTAAGAGGTTGAGAGGCATGGTGTTTGTTGAGGAGAAGAAAACAGTGCCCCACATGCTGGTGTAAAATGCTCTCTGTAATGTCAAGCAACTGCTCTCACACACAGTTGACTGGAGTGAAAATAGAATCCCTGCCCATCTACATGCACAGACTACAGAACACAGTACTTAATGCAAGCAGCATGACTCAAATCTGATTTATATAGGAGTACAGGTGAACTTATAGTAAACAACATCAGCAGGGTATGTGGGAGACAAGAGGGTGGGAGGCCCATATGAAATGGATGTATAGGCATGAGCAAGTATGAAAATACTGACAATCAATGTAATTGGAGAAATAATTGTAATACACACACACACACACACACACACACACACACACACACACATCTGCTCTGCTCTCTACACACACACACACACACACACACACACACACACACACACACACACACACACACACACACACACACACACACACAGTTGACTGCACTGAGCACATAACCTCTACCTATCTAACTACACAGACTACAGAACACAATATGTTACACAAGAACCACAATAAAAGACTGATTTATACAAGAGTGCAGGTGAACTTATAGTAGATGACATCAGCAGGCGATGTGAGGGACAACAGGTTGTGAGGTTTGCACAGGCATCAAGCTTCATGGGTTCATATGAGGCTACTAGCCTAATATCACTAGGGTGTTTGGAAGTCTAGCTGTGTAAAAACACAAGGACCCTTATTGAGCATAGTTGGATGGTCATTTTTAACAGACCATGTTTGTGAGCAGCACCAGCTGGTGTTGTCCATGAGAGACATAGGTGCCATCCCAGAGGTGACTTTACAATCACCCAACCAGTACTCAAGGTTTTCCTTGAACCAGGTCATTGAGGGTCACTGCTTCACACTCGGTAGGAGCCCACTAAGAGGAGTGTGAATCATTGTGGGATATATGTGTTTCTTCAGCATGTTCCATTTATGTCACAAGCTTGGTTGAGAACCCTGGGGCAAATTATAGCTGGTCAATTTGAATTTCAGATGTCCATAATTTCCAGAAGGGCAGGGTCTGAGACTGATGTGCAAGACAGCCATAGGTCACCTCTCAGCAGCCTGCATTATACTGAGTACAGTGAATGGTATGTCAGTCTTTCCATGTATGTCATGTTTGGAGGCCTTGGAGTCTCCTAGGCACAACCCTGTATTCTCTCCAATTGCTTCAGGTGTCTGTTGAGGTACAGAGAGATGTGAGCATTGTACTCCATTACTGGTGTAATAAGGGTAGAATACAGCAGAGGTGTGACTACCCTACTCTTGGATGTGATGTCCATATGTTTGATGTGCATAATGCAGGTTGTGTGTGTCACCACTATGGGCACATAGTGGTGAAAGTGTAGATTGCTATCAACGTGTGTTCCCGAGTCTCAGAACACTGTGTTTGAGCTTGAGGGTGCTATGTATATCATAATTTGCAGCAGTATGTCATTGACAAAGGTGACAAAGAGTCACTGTATGCTTAAAGTTCAGTCCTTAAGTTTCTCGCCAATCATTGGTCTATCATCCCCTGCTGTAGTATGTTACCATCATCGGGGGACTCTATATAAGTGTGTTCAGTTAACAGTCATCTGCAAACTTGGTAAACCACAGGCCATCTACTGTTGTCTGTGGTTCAGGAATGTATTTCCCAAACAGTTGAGGGCTCAGCACAAATCTTTGTGGTATTCCACTGGTGAATGGGCTAGTAGTAGAGGTGCAGTCCCCAACTTTGAGAGCATGTGTTCTGTCATTGAGCCAGTTGGCTATCTATGTAGTACTGTATGACCTAATTCCCAGATGGGAGATCTTCACTATGAGACATGAATGGGGGATAGTGTCAAGGGTCTTGGGTAGCTCAACATGGGCTGTATATCCTGTTAATCCTCATGCAGGTCTTTGGGGTCAGTATCCAAGAAGTCTACAAGGGTCAAGAAGCAAGATTTACCATTGATGAAACCAACATGGGTAGGGTCAAGTGTGTTGAAGGTCACTTATGTCTCTGTGGATATGGTCGATGCTAATTCCTGCAGTAGCCTTGCAGATAAGGCTTTTAGGCATATAGGTCGATATTTGTAGTTCCGCATGTTAGCAGATTGATGTGCATTGCATAGCACACAACATTTGATATTACATTTTGTAGTCTGAGTGATATATGTTTGGAAAAAGTACTGACACCTCAGGGTTGTAGTGCTGGGGGGGTGCCAACACATGTATGTATTTTAAATATATGACATATAGTTAGATAGGGCCCTCAGTTTGTAATGGCTCTACACATAATTTCATGTCATGCAGAGGAAATGGCAGTAAACAGCAGCAATACATTATAATGTATATATTTCCATAGTGCAATGAGCAGTGGGTTTGCTCAACAGTTAGCAAAGTGTATACACATGGAAGATACGCATTGCTAAAATCTGACAGTTAATATTGAGATTCTGGAATAGACCTGCTACTTAGCTGCCTCTGTGGCAGCATGTGTTAATGCAGTGTTGTGTTCCCTTTTGGAGCCAGATGGTACTGGGTTCGAATACAACTGATTCTAATACTTTTAACTATCACACAATAATACATTAAAGAAAAGAAACTGAGAAGACAGAAGAGCGGTGAAGTGAGGAGCAAGCAGGGGGAAGAACAAATGGAAAGCGATACAGGAATGTGCAGGAGGGATGTAAGAAAGAACCATAGCTATTCATTTCTTCAACAGTAAAAACTGATAATATATGAGGAATATTAGCTGAATTTGGAATGTCACCTCCAGAAAAGGGGGTGACCACAACACAGTCATGTTGTATAGCCAATTGAACTGAATAAAGTGTGCCAAGAAGACACGTGCAAAATGGAGTACTGCTAATGGGAGAATTTTTTTTTTGTGAGGTAGGTGCCCATGTTTTTTGAGACAGAGAGAGGATTGTTGGGGAAGGGACATAAGTATGTCTGGGTCTGGTAAGTTGGAAGGTGAGGAAGCAATTGCTGACAGACAAGACAAACAAGATAGGTCAGCACAGGTGGTAAACTCACCATTTCTGCTACTGCCCCCGGAGGGAACTACTGAACTATTCTCCAGGGCAGAACTACCTGAGGGGACAGGTAGTGCAGGGGTAACACAGGTGGTGCTACCAGGTTGGCTCCCAGACATGCTGGGCAATGGTGTATGGGCCAGTAGAGTTAGGGCAGGTGGAAAATGTGAGGCAGGCTTACCCCGCTGTGTTGTGGAGCATTTTGTGACATGATATGCATGGATGACATGGACACATTTTGATGACACATAATAATATAAAACAATAAAAACAACAAAAAAAGAGAGATAAGGGTTGGGATGAGAGAAAAAAGGAGATAAGATTAATACCGTCATATATAACATACAAAGCATTAGTACAATTATTTGACTATATCATCTTAACATTTACTCTTAAGACTACCACCCCCTAACAGATAACTATTACTTTTAAGACTACCAGCTTCTAACAGATGCACACTATACTACAGATTGCAGCTAGTACTTCTTTACATGTGTATATATTGCACATATGAGTGTTCCAGTTATACAGATTAGAGCTTACAGCAGGGCATGTGTGCCACTGTTGCAGAGCTTTTACTTTAAACCGTTAAGTTATACATAATTGAAGAATTAACAGTATTGCACAGTTGGGAAGTGTGGGACTTGAACCCACCACCTCTGACTAATGTCTAATTTTGTACTCTTGGTATGTTCTACAGACTAATAAATGCATACCTGCTTTTACAGATATGCATGCTCAATTTGATACAACTGCATAAAATACCAAAAAAAGCTATCTTTAACTTTAATGCTACAATAACACTAATCATCTGCTGCATACATACTACATGCCTCCCTCATCATTGCTAATCTAGAGCAATGGATTTTAACATTGCACTCCCTTTCCATGGCAGCTGTGAAAAAAACAGAACAGAACAGAATAGAACAACATACCATAATGAATATCAGTATTGTCTATATTCAGGTTAGGTTGTAAGCCTTACAAGTACTCTCTTCAGTTGACATTAACACATCTGCGAGATGTCCTTCAAGCTATATTCCTCAATTCAAGCATCAAGGGAATTCCTTTTCCTCCAATGCAGGTCACTAAAATCATGCCTACATTGGTCACCAATGCTCAGGATACCAGTGGCACTGGATTCAGCCTGGGCCAAACTATCCCAAGCTTCTGATTTATAATGAGAGCCAGAATAGTCCCCTGCAGCAACCTGACACTGTGGTGTTTCACTAGGACTTGGACTACTGGACACTTTGTCTCTGTGCCCTAAAAGTCACACCCTCTCCAGGAATGACTGCCATGTCTATCATGGATCAAGAGCAATGGAGACTGATGTTTTCTCACCAGTTCCAGTTATCGCATTTACTGGGAGTGTGCACACTGTTTGAAAATGTTGCACATAGCGTACCATCACACAAACACAGTGCTTGGAGGTTGTGAACTGCCAAGCAACATGTTTGCACAATGGTAAGCGGTGTGCAGCAATGGCAAGGAATGCAGTTTAAATGTTATTTGGTGTACAGTCAGTTGTGCATGTGTATTTGACAAATATGAAGGCCATGGCAGTCCAGAGAGCAGAAATATACTTACAGGAATATAGCACACAGTATACCCACAGTCATACGTTTTCTAATAAATGGATAATACATAGATAAAACATCACAATACTAGTGTCTTAGCCCTCATACTAATAATTAATATCAACTACACTATGTCAAGTTTTATAAGCAAAAGTGACTATAATGGGAAGTGGAACAACATTAAAAAGTGCAAGGAGTATGCTGTATTTGAAACCAGGACCATGTGTATGTTAGTCCTACACTTACACCTGTTGCAACAAGAAGATTGAAAAGCCCTTCTCTGTGTTGCAGTGCATTGTGATAAACTGCAATGACACAACAGTAAAACAACGGTTGCACACCCTGTACTAGAACCCAGGGCCAGCTGCACTCCAGTCCCACACTTGCACCTGCTGCCACAGGATTAGTTACATAACATTCCCTATCTTACTATTCATTCTTAAGGTCTTTTTGTTAACTGAAGCATAACTTCGCTTAGGGGGTTTGCATGATGCCCAGTAGTACTAATTGAATGCACCCAGTTTCTATTTTTGGCTGTCTGGATCCTACCTGCTGGGTGGGCCAGTTTGTGCAATGATGTGCTTTGCACACACCAGATAAACATAGCCAAAACTGACATTTGTTTTCCCCTGTTTGCACTAAGTCGAACAGCATGCAGACTTCTTCTACTCCCAGTTAGGGGTTGCCACAGCAAAACAATGGTCCGCAGAATGATTGGCAGTGGAGTTTTATGGTGTTGAGTTGTCAGCCTGGCACCCAACCTCCCACAGAAGGCACACACGCACACAATCGCCCCTAGGTCCATTTCACCTACAGCATGCCTTTGGGATGTTGGAGGAAACCGGTGTACCCAGAGGAAACCCACATGACCGCAGGGAGGACATGCAGACTTTGCATAGATGGCACCCCAGCTGAGAACCAGAGAACTTCTTGCTGTGAGGCAGCAACATTAACTGCTGCACCACCATGTCTACCCTAAGCAGAACACTGTGCAAGCACTGGAGAAAAAAAAAAGTGGGAAAAAGGGATTCGAACCCAGTACCATCTGGCCCCAAAAAGGAAAGTCTCAGTGCATTAACACCTGCTGCCACAGAATCAATTAAGCAGCAGGTATTTTTCATAAACTCAGTACCAACTGGCAGACTTTGTCAATGCATCTCGCTCTTGCACACTAAACAGACGTATCTCGCATGTGTATACACTTTGCTAACCACTGCATGATGGAAAACTGCATATTATTAAGTATTACTGTTGTTTATTGTCCATTTCTTGTGTATGGCATGACATTATATGTGGAAACATTAAATAATGAATGCCCTATCTCACACTATGTCACATATTTATAATACAGCCATGTGTTGCTCCCCCATGCACTGCAACACTGGTGACTCAGTACTTTTTTTCACACACATATATCACCTACACTACAAAAAGTAATATCAAATGCTGTGTCATATGCAATGCACATCAATCTGGTAACATGCAGAACTACAACTATTGACCCATAAGCCTAACAAGCCTTATCTGCAAGGCTAGGGAAGGGATCTGCATGGACCTTATCCACAGGGACATAGTTGACCTTCAACACACTTGAGTCGACCCACACTGTGTTTATCAAGGATAAATCTTACCTATTGAACCTCGAGGACTTCTTTGATAACTGTCCCTGAAGACCTGGATGACAGATAACTGGACATACTGCCTATGTTCTGTTATCCAAGGCCTTTGACAATATCCTCCATTTATTTCTCATAGTAAAAATGCCCCATTTGGGAATTAGGCTATACAGTACAAGCTGGATTGCTAACTGGCTCACCAACAGGACACACACTGTCAAAGTTGGAGACTGCGGCCCCCACTAACCACTTACCAATGGAATACCCCAAGGATCTGTGCTGGGCCCTCAAATGTGTGAAAACTGCTTCCCTGAAGTGCAGCCAATGATAGATGGCCTGTGGTTTACCACGTTTGC
>NC_056733.1:1789289636-1789334636 GCF_019279795.1 Protopterus annectens | reverse complement strand
ACTGACATCCCAGAAGATCTGCTGCCATATCCGTGTCTTGCATGCCATATCTCCCCATCCCCTTTCCAAGAGAAAAGCACCATGTTTCCAAAACCCATCCACAATAATTTGATTTTTTGCATCAGTGAAGGAGGTTCTCTGTGGATTGACATGCCTGAGTGGCATACATGTAGATGTCCTAAAAAGACAATAGACGTATAATACACATACGTATCAGATAACTACAAAATAACTGTTTCCAGATAAAACAGAAAATGTAGCTAGTCAGTATTACTCACTGGAGAAACATAACACAGTCTACAGATGTGAAATACTAACAGGCAGGATCCAAAGCAAGGACAGTAACAAGAACAACATATCCTTGTTTCTGCCAGAACAGTAACTCATCTTTGCTCTTCCCCGCAAAAGTATAGGCAAATGACCCATTTTACTAACAAAACATCTTTGAAATGCTAAAAGTGCTATCAAAGGACCTGTCCCTGTAACATGTGTACATATTTATCACACAGCATTCCATTTTCATGTATTGTTAATCATGTGTAGCTCTGAAATGGCTTGACAAACATGCCCATGCCATCAGTACACTTCTAATGCATACAGATAAAAGTGTAAAAGCCTTTGCTTCACATTATTCTTAAATACATTTCAGCATATGCAGTATGTAGTTGACAAAACTGGAGCATACCTGCTGAAATTCAGTACTCCTCTGTACAGATATATCCTGAAGAAAAATCATTTTTTGCAGTCTTCCAAACATATACAACTCTCCTCACCATCAGTTTTGCTAGAACAGGGTTGCCTTTGTATATGTTGTAGATTATTAATGGATTGCATCTGTCTTTGTTTCATACATGCTAATTACAGCATAAGCAGCTGAATTGCATCATAATCAATCAATCCAGCATGGTGGAGTTATTCAACAAGCTATAAAGCATTGGTGTAGACTCTATGCTGGTTCTTCCTGTGGATTTCAAAACTTTTGCAGTACAGACACAGAAAGTCTACACAGACAGAATGTTAGGAGCTGCTGCTGCTTTAATCAATTTGTATGTGCTAGAGGCTGAAGCCAGTGCTGGTGATGCTGCTGTCAATAGGCCTAGACCAAGGAGAAGACTTTTCAAAACCAGTTTAACTTTCCAAAACCTACATGATGTGGAAATTGTAGAGAGCTACAGGGTGGACAGTGACACACTGCAGGAACTCTGTGATCTCTGCTGCTGTCAACTCAGAGCCAAAGCCAACTGAGGGAAACCTGTCTCAGTGGAAACTAAGGTATGTATAGCCCTTGGAATCTTAGCTACAGATACCTTTCAGAGACAAACAGGGGACATGCTGGGGGTGTTACAGGCATCTGTGCTTATATTCTGATCCTGGTGAGTGTAGGAGCAGAGTGCATTGATTCCTCACTCTTTCTGGTTGGAAAGTGAGTGTCTGTGCGTAACGTACCTGATTGGTCTGGTTGCTATTTGAGGCATCTACCAGAAAAGGGCTACAAGCCTGCAAACCCTTACATCATCTGGGACAAGACTGTGGATCACCAAACAGGCCGTGGCCTGCTTCTCTTCTTGAGATTTGTGCTAACATTTTGCTTATGGTGAGAGAAGAAGCAAAGGAGTATTGTATCCCAACAGAGTGAAGCTGTGCTGAGAACAGCATTTGTAGTAGCCAGGCAGTAACCATTCATGCGACTCTCCTATTTTTATCACTCTTGACAACCTAATTCTTTATTTTCAGTAAGTACTGCTTGATTTCTTCCTTACTTTGGAATATACTAAATACTTCATCTTTAAATTTTCATGGTTTACATATTAGTTTACCCTCAAGTGTTTGGCAGAGCTCTGTACAGACTCAGACACTTTGAGTGACATTTTCCATGTAAAAGGCTTCAGTACTTAATATATTGAGTTTATATCCAGGCATGGCTAAAGATCAGTTCCCTGTGCTTTCTCCTGTCAACCTGGTGAACTTGGGTATCCTGAGGCAATGTAGCAACTGCCTCATGTACACAGACAGCCCTCTCTTCTTACCTCCCAACACTATGACTTATGAGAGATGCACATATATAGCCAAATTGGAAGCCAAGCACTCTCCAGCCAAGACTGGATTAGCCAGTCAAGAGGAGAAGGTTAACACCTGCACCACACCACATTCAACACATAGCCCTCCAGAACATACACCGCCACAACCCTCACATAGTAACACAAAACACACACCAACATTTGCAGAGACTCTCAATACAAATCTGCCCAAACAACAGAGACCTCTGAGGCAGAAATGCAAACAACCACCACATCCCAGCACAAACCATGAGACACATAGCTCACATAAACAGTGGGCCACTCAACCAAAGCCCATAAGGCAAAACAGCTTACCTAATACACTAGTCATAGGTGACTCAATAGTAAGGCACACTGATGTCCCACTCACTAGGTTGAATAAGGAGAAAGTTACGGTCAGCTGCCTGTCGAGTGCCAGGATCCACCACATAATGCATGCACTTAGGTCACTCAGCAGGTACAAATATGACTCTGTCATTGTCCATGTTGGTGTGAATGACCTGAGACATACCTCCCTGGATTACATGAAAAGAGTCATAGAGGAGCTCTCAGATCTTGTAGCCCAAGCAGGTATGACCCTAGCTCTGAGTAGCATCCTACCGTCACCCAGAATGATACCACAGTACAAGCAGAAAATGATCGACTTCAACAATTGGCTAAGTTTCTGGTGTCATTCTAAGGGGATCCAGTATCTGTCTGCCTGGGCTGACATGATTGACAGACCTCAATCCTTCACTAGAGATGGCCTGCACCTGTCACTCCAGGGATTCCAGATACTGGCCAAGACTCTTGCCACCCCTATAGTGCCTTTTTTAGGCAATGCCCTGAAGACAGAATTACCACCATAACAGCTACAAGCAAACAAAATCTGAGGGTTATGCTACTCAATGCTAGAAGTCTAAATCTCAAAATGCACTTGCTTGAAACACTCCTTAAAATGGAGAACATCAACATCTATGCAGTGACTGTGACCTGGTTCAAGGCTCCGGAGAGTACCCCAGCACTACCAGGCTATAAGTCATACCACACCTTCAGGTGCTTAAACCTGGACCAAAGCACTAAAGTTGATGGTGTCTCCATATTCATAAAGGATATGCACACCTCCAGACTAGTAGCCCAACATAACACATCAGAGATACTTCAGGTACAAATAATACTGGATAAAACTGCAATCCAGGTTGTAGCCTGCTATAGATCCCCCACCATGTCCCAAGACTCCCACTCTACATTCCTAAACACACTGGAAAATATTAGGGTACAACCCAATACCCTTATACTGGGAGACTTTAACTACCTCTCCATTAACTAGGAAAATTACTCATGTACCAACACACTTGGTGGATGTTTTCTGGAATTCATTAATTCCAACACCCTGGACCAACTCATTCTTACCTCCACCAGGGGTAGAAACATCCTTGACCTGGTCATTACTAACATGGGTGACCATTGCTCTACACCAGTAATCAACTCCTCCCTGGTCAGATCTGACCACAAGCTAATCACCATGAATATCCACATTCCACCCTCACCCCTCCTAAAAGAAACCACTGTAAAGAAACTTCTCCAAAGCCAATTTTGGACTTCTAAAAACAGAGATGGCTAACTTCACAACACCCATGCAAATGGAAAATAGGTGCATGACTGAATCATACACCAATGCACTGTATGAGCACATACACAAGTGCATGGAACGGGCCATACCAAACACAACCAAGATACTCTCCTCCTAAAAAAGGAAGCCAAACTGGTGGTCCCCCACCATAAGCAAACTCTACAACAGAAGGAAAAAACTGTTGCAGAAACGGGTGAAGTCCCAAGACTGGAAAAACTCCATTGTCAGCCTCAGCAAAAAACTGAGATCCATCATCAAATCCTCTAAAGCTAACTACGAAAACAAAATTGCTGCAGATTGCAAAGACAACCGCAAGGGATTCTTTAGCTATGTCAAGAATCTATATGGCAATACTCAGATATGCTCTGAGTTACAGCACAATGGCAATACATATACAGAACCAACTGATATTGCCAACATATTGGCCAACAGGTTCAGTCCGAACTTTCCCCCCCCTTTCACCCCTTAAGGACCTGTCACAATACCTGAGGAATGCCAAGTCCCTATTATTATGGTGACATGGGTAAAAACTGCACTGTCCAAAGCCAAGAATAAAGCTTCCATGGGACCTGATAATATCCCTGGCTGTGTTCTACATGAATTACAAAGTGAACTGGCACCACTTCTGAGTACCCTGTTCAATCACAGCCTCATTTCAGGCTTTGTTCCTACTGAATGGAACACTACTATGTTCATCCCATTCCACAAAGGGGGAGCGACTACAGGCCCTGGGAACTACTGCCCCATTAGCCTGATGAGTCTGATATGTAAAGCTATGGAGCACATCATCATGGACCTTATAAACAAGGACATAGAGAATCTCCAAACTCTGGACCCCATGTAGTTTGGGTTTGTGAAAGGTAGATCATGCCTGCTCAACCTGATAGTTTTCTTTGAGTCTGTCACCAGAGCCGTGGATGAGGGCAAGGTAGTTCATGCAACCTACCTAGACCTTGCCAAGACCCTTCAACACCATCCCTCACTCAGGAATCATAGATAGACTCACTAAACTAGGCATAAACCCCTATGTCATAAGATAGGATGCCAACTGGCTCACTGATAGAACCTACACTGTGAAAGCAGTGGACTCCAAATATGACTACCAACCAGTTACAAGTGGTGTCCCACAGGGATCAGTCCTAGGTCCTCTCCTGTTTGGCATCTACTTCTCTAAAGTTCAAGCCAACACAAAGGGACTCTGGCTGACCAAGTTCACAGATGATTGCAAACTGGGAGCCATTATTTATTCTCCAACTGATGTAGACATTCTACAAAAAGGCTTTACTGACACCAATGACTGGTGCCAGAACCATGGCCTTAAGCTCAATGCCAAAAAATGCATTGTCACTCCCTTTGGGAAAAATTCGGTGCCCATGAACTACCACATAGGCGGTAGTCCACTAAACACCAAAGGTATGATAAGAGACCTGGGGTCACAGGTTGACAGCAACCTCTCCTTTGATAACCATATTGCCACTGTAGTCAGAAAGGCCTTCTTTGTGGCACATCTCATTACAAAAGGTTTCTCATCCAGGTAGAAAGAGGTCATAATACCCCTCTACTCGTCCCTCATCAGACCTGTTATAGAATACAGTGCCTCATTTGGTATGTACCTCATTAGACACCTACAACAAATGGAAAGGCCACAAAAGGCCTTAGACACATGCCCTGTATGGACAGCCTCAACAAACTCCAGCTATATTCTGTCTCTTATCGCTTACTTAGAGGCGATCTCTGCTTAACCTACAAAGCCATGTCTGACCCAGAGCTGCTAGATACGGTACACCTAAAGAAATCCTAGTCCCTCCATGCCACACACTCCAGGGACCTAAACCTCATTACCACAATAAGCAGAACATGCTGGAGGGACAGGTTCCTAAGCCAGAGACTTCACATACTCTGAAACAAACTTCCCATTCTCATCAAGCAGAGCACTTCACTGGCCCTCTTTAAGAGAAATCTTGACGAGTGGATGGGCAATAGGAAGTTCAGCCCAGGGATCACTTCAGTGGCCTTGCTTGACAGGGGCACTGGGAACTAACTTTGGGCGGCATGATACCACTGAATCTTCTTGGGCTAGGCTTATATAGGCTCCAGGGCCATTAGCCTAGTACACACCTATGAACCTTTGAACATCCAGGATCTTCCACCAGTTCCTGGATGATATGCTCCGATATGCCAGTGAGCACATATATTTTCCCCATAGGTCTCAGGAGACAGCCAGAAATATGCAACAGTTCTACTGGGTAGTGCAATACCCTCAAGTACTGGGTGTCATATATTGTACTCATGTAGAACTTAAGCCACCTTCTGGGGAACAGGGTAGGCTGTACCATTCTATCAATTGCCAAGTCATGTGTAATGCAAAGGGAATCATTTTGAATGCGTGTGCTGGTAACTCTGGCAGTTACCATGACTCACATATCTGGTACACCTCCCAGCTATAACAGATGTTTGCTGGGGGGTATCCCACAGGGTCATTTACTGGGGATGCAGGCTATGCACTGGAACCGTGGTTGATTACACCCATCAGAAATGCACACACCCCCAAGGAAGAATGCCAAAATGAGGCACACGCTCAAACCAGAAATGTCATAGAGCATGCATTTGGGTTTCTGAAGTCACATTTCCAATGCCTAGATACTGTATATCTGGGGGAGCCCTGCAGTACATTCCATGGACATGTACAGAAATTTTCACAGTATATGCCATGCTACAAAACATAATCATAAGGAAACAGCTGCAGTAGGATCAGGAAGGGGAAGAGGCACACATCCCATCACCATTGCCAAAGTCGCCACAGGCAGATGAGGAGTCTGAGGGAGAACCACCAGCTGCTGCTGTTGATGTATGGAGACGTAGGCATGTTCAGTTGTCCTTGCATTGACTAAAATACAATGCATACCACACTCACCACCTAGGGGTCTAAAACCTTCTTCTTACTCACATACATATAGTAACATTGATGCCAGGCAACTCACACAACCTTTACTTCCTGATATATTGTCTGTGTACTGCTTGCATCAGACAGAGTCAGCTCTGAGCTAACACTGTGACAAATGCTGCACTTACATGATAAATCCTAAACCTGGAGTATATTGTTTAATAATATTATGGCATATCCTTGTATTTCATTACATGGTACAGTAAGCAAGTAAAAGGCAGGGGATTTGTACAGAAAGTACCGTAACATGTGACAGCAGTCACTTATTTAACTTACATGTATCCATTAGTAAGTAGTAGGCCTCAGACATCAAATATTCACACAGTCATACCTCTCAAAAGTATTGATGATCACTGCATGCCCGAAGTTTAGCACCATACATTTGTACTGGAAAGTCATTAATGAGAGAAGTTAAAAAGTAATGATACACATTGCAGTTTCTGACTTCACAACCCTCACAAGATCAAATGCAGGATGCAAAATAAGGAGACTGACAAGAGCAACATATCCTTGTTTGTGCCTTAGCAGTAACTCACCTTTGCTCCATGCCTCCAAAAGAAAAGTCCATTCTTGTTTGTGCCAAAACAGTAACTCACCTTTGCTCCCCCCAAACAAAAGAACATTCTGTGCTTGTTTCTGCCATCCAACCTGACCTTCAGTTTTTGGCAACTGCATATCATATTATTCCCAGTTAATATCCTCACATATTTTAAGGCCAATGATATAGAATGGTTTGCACACTGCATGTCTCGGAGTACTGGTCAGATAACTGATGAATGACCAAGAAACACAAAAAGGTATGACAGAGCTGTATATTTGCAAGGAATAATCATAACAGGTTGTGTGATCACTAAGTGCACTATGTCCAAATATAAAAAAATTAATAAATGTACAAATAGTTTATGGTTTGATATCGGTGTACATTCTGTTGCAGCTGGTTGTGTGAAGAAGGACTTCATTTCTTTGCTGCAAAGCTGCTTGTGTAGCAAAGAGGGATAAGGCACCTATCCTGTTTTCTGAAGGTGCATTGGAGTGAGAGTTGAAATCCATACCTATGTAGAAATAGCTCATGTGTGCTAACATTTTCTACTGTATATGCCATAGCTTGCTTTTCCTCATTTCAACTTTTTCTCCCTTTTCTTTTTTCTGGTTTTGTGTTACCATGTGTCATCAAAATGTGTTTATGTCATCCATAAGCACCACATCACGAAATGCTTAATAGCACAATGGGGTAGGCCTGCCCCACAGGATCCACCTGCCCCCAATCCACAAGCCCCAGCACCATTGTCCAGCACATCTGGGAGCCAACTTGGCAGCACCACCTCTGCTGCCCCTGCACTACCTGCTGCTCAGGTAGTTCTGCCCCAGAACATAGTCCAGTGGTTCCCTCCAGGAGCAGTGGCAGAAGTGATGAGTTTATCACTTGAGGTGAAGTGCCAGGGATGTAATGTAGGGTTGTGTGCTGTACTGTTGGTGCAAGCCTGTGCCAGCTGGAGGGGCTGCTCTTGCTCATTTTACATAGGACCAGGAGGAGGAGAAGGAGATGTCAAGTGCTGTAGCCATTGGTGGAGTATGGTGACAGTGATGACAGTCCAGTGGGTGAGGATTTGATTCTCACTGTCACCTAGCTTGATGAGCATGTGTCCTGGATGTCCCCATTCTCACCCCATCCATGGTGTCCACCAATCTCTTGTGTCCATCGCTGTGCTTGTCTCTTGTCTTGTTTGTCTTGTCTGTCTATGATTGCTTCCTCACCTACCCAAATTACCAGACCCAGACATACCTACCTTCCTTCCTCAACATTCCTTTCTCTCTCAAAAAAAAAATGGGCTCCTGTTCCACCAAAAAAAAAAAAAACAACAAAATTGTCTCATACATAGTTATCTCTTCTTGACAATTGATGTGGTCCAATTGGCTATACATCATGATTGTGTTGTGGTCACCCCCCTATCTGGAGGTGATAGTCCAAATTCAGCTAATATTCTGCATATGTTATCAGTTTTTACTGTTGACGAAATGGATAGCTATGGTTCTTAATGACCTCCCCCCTACATATTCCTGTATTTATTTCTGTTTGTTCTTCCCCCTGCTTGCTCCTCATTTCACCACCATCCTATCTTCTCCATTTCTTTTTTTAATGCATCATTGTGCGATGGTGTGCATCACCTAGCAATGGTAAAATGAAAGTACTTAATAGTGTTAGATTCAGTTGTATTCAAACCCAGTACCATCTGGCCACAAAAAATGAATGTATCACTGTGCTAACACACACTGCCACTGAGTCAGTTAAGTAGCAAGTGTATTCCAGAGACTCGATACTGTCTGACTTTAGCAACCCCATTTCACCACTATCCAATCTTCCCCATTTCTTTTCTTTAATGCATTATTACATGATGGTGCGCATTGCACACCAATGTGCGGCAACAGTAAAGTAAAAGTAGTTAAAAATATTAGATGCAGCTGTATCTGAACCCAGTATCATCTGGTCCCAAATAGGGAACATATCATTGCATTAACACCTGCTGCCACATAGTCAGTTAAGTAGTTGGTGTATTCCACAGACTGAATACTAACTGTCATACTTTAGCAATGCTTCCACTGGAATAGTTACATGACATTCCCTTATTTTACTAATCATTCTTAAAGTCTCCCTTTTACCTGCTGTGCAATCCCATGCAGACAAGATAAGAACAGTCAAATCTTCCATTCATGCCTCTATTGCCCATGACTGAGCTAAATGCCGCATCACACAATGGCCAAAAAATAATAATAAAAAATCTGACAGAGAAAACCCAGTTTGCACACAAATGAAGAGGAGGTTGGATGTTAATGAAACAGAACTGTGAATTGTGCACTGCTTACTTGCATTTCCAACTCTGACAGATGTACATGTAACCCTTTTTAAGTCTAACCTGACATACCCATCTGATATAAGTATTCACAGTTGCCAACCATCCATGAAACATAAACACTAAGGGAGTGTCTCCACTATGTTTACATCTGATACATGGAGCTAAGGGTTTGGGATTCAGCGATTCTAATGAGTTTAGACCTCATTTCCACCTTCACCATCCTGACAGCCCTGAATCTCCACCAGATGGCAACCATGTAGCTAGGGAAACTGAGTGCTAGCCAAATTATTTATGTGTTGAGCACAGAAGAGAGGATATTACTTTGGGATATATATATATATATATATATATATATATATATATATATATATATATATATATATATACACAGAGGAGTACTGATTTTTAGATGATATGCCTCCATTTCATCAGATACATATTGTATATGCTGACATACAACTATGAATAGTCTGTTTAATGTTTTTTATATTTATTTTGATTAGTACACACTTACACATTTATCTGTCTGCATTACTTGCAAGAGTACTGTTCATTTAGGGGTGGGGGAGCAAAACTGCATTTCTGTTATGGCACAAAAAAGGATTATGTAGCTATTATTACTCTCCTTTTGTTGCATCCAACCTGCATCTAATCCTGTCACATGTTAAGGTTGGTTTTGTACAAATCTCACACCTTTTACTTTATATTCTGTCCATGTAGACTTCTTTCCATGCCTGTATTCCAAACGTTTTGTAATTCGCAGGGAAAGCCAACACAGAATCCACACAGTTGCATTATAACTTGTTGAATAGCTCCACAGTGTTGGATTGGTTGATTAGCATGAAGTTCAGCTGTTTATGCTGTAATTTGCATGACACGTTGTTTACCTTATTTGCACGGGTGGGTGCGGTTCTACACATTGCTTACTAAATCTAAAATGTTTCACACCCATGAGTGGATTGTGCCATGATACACACATGGTGGAAAATGACCATGTAGGCTTTATTGAATCCTCCTGAATATATAAGTTAATCATATGGTACAATAAGATTTCTAAATTTGATTCAAATCTTCCCTTTTATTCCTACCATTGTCTGGCACTCAAAGAAATGAAATGATCAGAATGGCCAAACCAACTTATATACTTACAACTGATCACTACTATACTTTTTTCTACCAACTTGAGAACTGTTCTAACCTGCAAAATACTGTCTACTGCTACTCCCCTACATGATCTTTAGGGTCTAGTAATCATTCTCTTCTCAAAACCACCAGATCTACAAACACTGCAGAGGACTTTCTCTCTCTCTGTCTTTGCAAACTATACTGGAAAAATCTAATCTGGTACACCATCCCTCTCCACCTTAGGTTCACTGCCAAACTTCATAATTTCAAAGTCACTATCAAAAAGTACATCTCCAAGTCTTGTATATGTTCCTGCTATACCCAGTCTAATCACAAATATCCCATAATCAACTTTTTCATACAATACTATTTTCCCCTTCTATTACTCCCCACTAATCTCTTCTGATAAAATACCAACCATAACTAACAACAGTCCCAACAACAGTCCCAACTCACATTCACTACTTTCTAAAATACTCCTCCCTTTCTATTGCTAACCATGATTTCAATATGCTTCAATATACGTTCCTTCCTCTTTCTCCCAAAAATGGTCCTCTTCAATATGCTTTCTTCCTTCTCTCCTTATATTAACTTCTGTTACCTCTATCATTGATTTAACAAAGTAATGCTTTTATTTAGATTTATTCTACTGTTAGTTAAACTGTGTTCCACTTGCCTTTCTATCTGTATAATGTTTCTTAAACTGTATTAATTAACTGTGGAACTTTTCTTCCCAGGCATACACTGAAAAGAGGTATGCTAGTCATCCCAGTTGGACTTTCCTGGAAATCAAACAGTAAATAAAATAAAACTAAATAAAATTAACACTATCCTTAAGCTGTTACATAACTTACACTTATCTAAATAAAAAATATATTACTATCTTCTCAAAAATTGATTGATATAAAAGCTAATCAAAATAATAAAAGAATTTCTCTATTTTTTCTTTGCAGTATTGACATTTCTTAATCAAATTCATAAGATAACTAGGCAGTGCAAGAACACTATATAATGCATTAATACTATTAACTTAGCCTGTGTTTATTTTAAAGCATTCATGTTTTTAATATTAAATGTACCATTTTTTTCAAAACATTTGTCTTTAGTGTCCATTTATAAAAGTGAATAAAGACAACAGGCATTCTGTTACATATCTAACAATATCATATGAAAATTAAATGGCTGAATTATTAAAAGACCATTCTGCATCCTAACATTCCCCATTACCCTAACATAAAATGACTCTACCCAACATATTTTGACATTCTCCAGGATTCAGCAAGCTCTGCTCAGCATGCAGGAATAGTGCAGGAGCTGTTGGAGGCAATATGACCACCGAGAGATCCAGGAACAAGCTCCCGGGATGTGCATGAGTGCTCCTGTACTATTTCTGCATGGACACAGCTTCTGTATGCAAATTACCCAATTTGCAGGTGAAAACCATGCAAATGAGGTAAATTTGCAATCCAAGAAGCTGGCAGCTAACCGTGCAGGACTAGTGTAATCTGTAGAAATGTACTCGGTTAGTAACCGTGTACATTTCTGCAAACTACAAAACGGAGCCATGATGACTCCAAATAAAGGGTGTATATAATGTAAAGCATGCCAATGGCCAAATATATGGCTATTGGCATGAAAAACAGTTGCAAAAATAAAAAAATCACTTTATTTTTTTTTTGGCCGATTTCAGCTGTTTAAGCGTAGGGCAGTGGCGTGCAAACGGGATCAGCCTGAAAATAAAAAAAAAAACCTTGAAAAAAGCATTCTAGCCAAAATCACAATTTTGACATTATACTCAATGGCAGGCAGAAGACATCATGACCAGTGAATAGTGGTTGCTAAGGGGGAAGGCTCAGTGTTAGACTTGTAACTAGGCATTAGCAGGCAATCCTATGCAAATTAGGGGAATGATACTGAATCCCAGATTCCCTCTCATGGCTAGCCTGCACCCAACCGTGTAGGTGCAGGAAGACCATGGTGCAAGCTTAAGAGCTAGCTGACATCATAGAGGGATTTGTTAGGCATACTGTAAGCTTACTGGAGCCCTGTGGCTCGGGTTTGACCTTAGCTTAGCAGAGCTAAGCAAAGGGGTGTGTCTGAAGCTGCCAAGCACTCTTTACATTGCCTAAGTGGGTGTGCGCACCGTGCACCGCATTTTAAACAAAAAAAAAAAACTAAACCAGGAAATAGCAGTTCTGTGCACATCTGAACACTGTGTTTGCGTGGCGCACCTCGGGGCTTAAACAGGAAGGCAATGGGAAGGGAAAACAGCAGTAGGAAGGTAATCAAGGAGAACTAGCATAGCTGGCAGGTGAAATGTATCAGAATCAGCCAATTACACAGGCAGCAGCCCAGCCCAGCACACACTACTATAAACTATGCTAACACCTTTCCCTCTGGTTTCTCCCACAAACTCTAAACCACCGGTGTACACAAGTGGGGAAATTTTACCTAACAAAATGATAGGGGCTGCATTAGCTCTCATAAATCAACATGTGGAAGAGGCTGAGGGTGGTGAGGATGAGAATGCTGATGACCAGCCCACAGTGAGGAGAAGGAGAAGAGTGTACAGACCCAGGGTAACCTACCAGGGGCTACATGAGCTGGAGATAGTGAAGCACTATAGGGTGGACAGGGACCACCTACAGCAAATTGTTGAGCTGTGTCGGCCACGCCTTACATACAGAACCAACAGAGGGGAACCCATCCCAGTGGATACCAAGGTATGTGTAGGCCTAACAATACTAGCCACAGGTACCTTCCGAAGGCCAACTGGGGATATCATGGGGATCTCACAGGCATCAGCATTCAGGGTACACCACCAGTTCCTGGATGCCATGTCAGCACATGCCGGTGAGCACGTATATTTCCACAACAACCATGAGACGTTGACCAGCAATATGCGTCTCTTCCACCAAATAGCAGAATACCCTGAGGTAGTGGGTGCTATAGACTGCATGCGCATACACATCAAACCACCACCCATTGAATGATGTAGGGTCTACATCAATCACAAGGGCTTCCCCTCCATCAACTGCCCAGGGCATATTGAATGCGTGTGCTGGCTGCCTTGGAAGCTATCATGACTCCCACATCTGGCTTATGATGCAGCTGTACCAGAGATTTGCCAATGGGGACATCCCTTATGGCCACCTAGTGGGGGATGCTGCTTACACACTGGAGCTGTGGCTGTTGACACCCATCAGAAATGCACACACACCCGAACAAGAACTCCATAATGTGGCACACACAGACCAGAATCATAATAGAGCTTTTGTTTGGGATGCTCATGTCACAGTTCCGGTGACTGGACATATCTGGTGGAGCCTTGCAGTACTCACCAGCTACATGTTCCCAAATTGTCATTGTATGTGCCATGCTACACAATATGATCCTGCTGAAATAGCTGCAGCAGGAACAGTATGGGGCAGGGCCACACAGCCCCCCACCATTGCCAAGGCCTGCACAGGCACAGAGTGATATGGAGAAGGAACAAGCTGAGCCTGCCCCAGTAGGCAGAATGACGCATGCCCAGTATGCCCAGGCCTTGACAAAGAGGCAACGCATAACACATACACTGACACGGTAGGAACCCATGGAATGACACCTCTCTCTGACTTGTACATACAGTAAAAGGGATGCCAAACATGATACTACCTGTGCTTAACCATGTATAGGGAGTGTACTATGTGCACCCGACATAGTCAGCCCCCCAGCACCATCCTCAATACTGGCACAACCACAAGGTAAGTCACTCACCCTATCAATTGCTGAATGGAGTAGTATGTCTTGTTACTTGTATGTATGCTATGGATGTGAGCATGCAAGGGAATCAGGGGGCTGAATGGGATGCCAGCAGATAGTAGACACCTATAGTGGCAGCATGAAATCTGTAACAAATACTGGTGTCACCACAGTAGCCAGTACTAGACAAGGTGACAAAACTCACTGCAGGAAATGTGGTGGGCCAGATGTGTGTCCATTGGACACACACACACGCCAGTCAGGGAGGCTCACATACCCAACAACAGTCTCAGCCAGCAGGACAGGCATAAACAAACACAAACAAGGACTGTGCTAAGGCCTCTGATTGACAGCTATGGAGAACAGCCCCCCTCCAGACCTACGCAGACAGACTACAACAAGTCAGGCAGTGGGATGTTAGTTCTGAAGGGTAAAAAGTCTGAAACTGAAATGTAGGTCAATCAAACCTAAGAACTGTAGTACACTGATATGCTTCTACTCTGCATGACAGGTCAGAATACAGAATGAAATGGAGTACCTGAAATACCAGTACAGTCATAGCAAATGTGTACAGTTGTCAGGTGTGCCCCCCCCCCCCACAATCCTATGTAGAAATGTAATAACATGTATGTGTAGGTATAATAACAGTGGAGCACAGATTACCTTTGCGACCAAAGTAGCGGGATAGATTGTATCATGTGTGCAATATACAGGGCTGCGTGTGTTAGGTTGGTGTGTGTTGTATATTCTGTGATAGTAGCCGGCATGTAGGCATGGTGAGGTTTGTCCTGGTGGCCATTGGCCAGTACTGCTGATGACAGGGCCAAATTCTCACAACTGCAGTTCCAAACACAATGCATCCCAGCAAAACATACTCCAGCAGTAAGCCATAGTAAATGTTTGGATGTAATATCTGTCACCATCTGAAAGATGGACATGGCATGAATGTGGGCCCAAACATGAAAACAGTAAACAGGTGGAAGTACCCCAGACAGATAGTGTATAATATGTTACTGTCAAATGGACACACCTTTGGAATTGTACATACAGGTTAGCAGCACATTAGTTAGATTTGTAGTATAGAATACCAATGTCATCTGGGCAAACACTGGCAGACCACAAAGGTCACAGGTATGAAGCATTGAGAAACTCCTGATGTCCCTGCACAAGCCAGCATAATTGGCATGCCCCATGTATATCTGTGAGTCAGATGCAAGTAGTGTCCATAGCACACATGCACCCAGCTCACCCCACCTTCACCCACAGGTACCTCACAGGTCTTATCCCTGTTGTTGGGAATGAGTACAATATGACCCCCACCTCTGTATGGCAATAGCCACAGAATGCAGCATGCAGAAGAGGTGTCTCATGCAGGTATGTCCCTAGCTGTATGAGCACCCTGCCAGCATCCACACCACTGGATCAATAATGACAGAAAGTATTGACATTAACGCCTTGCCCACCTACCCTGTCACCCCAGGGGAATATAGTGGCTTGCAGTCTGGGACTGTAGGAGTGACACAATGCAACGGCCTGCTACAGCTGGCCTGCATCACTACCAAATGTCTGACAGTTCTCTGCCAAAGGCCTGTGTCTCTCCCATACTGCCAATGTATGTTATGTTATGGACTTCCAAATAACAACATAACACAGTCCACAGAACCCAAATGCAAGGCCATGTCGACAAATCCCAGTACCATGTTCACATGTCCTACTGCATGAACTGTGGACCAACATCAAATTACTGCTGGGATGAAGTGATAACTATAGGGAACTTATCAGATAATGTTTGCATAATGTTTGGAAGAGGATAGAATAATAGGGGGGGGGGTAGGAGCATGGACAGCATGGAGTGTGTTAAGTCTGAAACTTAGCCATGTGCACATACTATCCCTTCCTTCAAACACAGGAATGGGTGGCTACAAACCTGCTCTTAAGCCACAATTTGAAGGGGTAATGTCCAGAAATATGACCCCTGCCTCTGGGTAACCTGTGTGAATCTGTGCAGCTGTGAGGTATGGCAATAGCAGGATATGGCCATACTGTCACGTCAATGGATGTACAAGCATGGGATCCTCAGCCACCACTGTACCAAGGTGCTGATCCATTTACACAGACCCATCAGCAAGTGTCTGCAGCTTCCCTTCCAGAATGGCATGATTGTGCAAGAATATGTAGGCTGCAGACCACAATACTAGACACAGCTACATTCACCCTGTGTGCCCAAGGAAATTACTGCAAGAAAATATGTATACCTGACAGTAGTTGATAACATAAAACATCACAGTGTAAAACAGTACATGTGTCTGAATATCTCTGCTAACACCAAAACCATGTAGCAGAAGCAGCACAGACACAATTACCTACAGTAACCCACTATCCTTTGCCCATTTTGACCCCATATTGTCAACCAATTTACAGATATCCCACAGAAACAGGTTGCTAGCTGTAGGTGTAGAATATAAAAGCCTGCACTGGAGTACAACCTACCTAGAATGGATTCACACATTCAATACAAAAGGTCATACTATGCCTGCTCCCACACTTAGAGAAATGGAGCCAATGTCTGACAACAAAATACTGAAAGTTCATACTGGGCATGCTCCCACACTTACAGAAATAAAGCCCATGTCTGACAACAACAGTGGACTATACATATCTGACAGTCACATATGTTTGTGCACACACTCCTCATTGCACACTACTCATGCTTTGCACACACATTGGATAGGAATACACACATATATCCAAGGACAACACACTATCTTCTTCTTCTTTCGGCTTTTCTCGGTTAGGGGTCGCCACAGCGGATCACCTGTCCGCTCATGATTGGCAGTAGAGTTTTACAGTGTTGAGTTGCCAGCCCAGCACCCAACCTTCCACAGAAGGCCCACACATGCACACACTCACACCTAGGGCCAATTTAGAGTGTCCAATCCACCTACAGCATGTCTTTGGGATGTGGGAGGCAGCACCCGGAGGAAACCCACGCAACCACAGGGAGGACATGCAGACTCTGCACAGAAGGCACCCCAGCTGAGAATCAAACCAGAGAACCTCTTGCTGTGAGGTGGCAATGCTAACCGCTGCACCACCGTGGCCGCCCCCAAGGACAACACACTATAATAGGTCAAAATTACACATACATAGATGTGTGGAAAAGAGTGACAGACAGTGACAAAGAGCCTCCCATCATGAGGCCTGTCCCACCCAGCACACATCCAATTGGTTAAAACCACATGATGTGCAAATGTCAATCACCGCATACATTTTCCTCTGGTATCCCTCAGTGTCTGTGGTGCTTGTGATAACTGTGTAACATCACTGTACAAGTCAGTATTCATCTAGCAGTTGTATACACATAACTGTGAAATATAAACCTGTGTGTGCCTGAGTGTTGTGTGTCTGCTTCCAGATGAATGGTTTATGGCCCATGCACACACACTGCACTCCCGATTGCCCTACTTTGGCAAGTCTGCTTATGTCATTCACCTTGAAATACACCTTTGGGGAAGGAATAGCCATATAAGCTCCATGGTGTGTGCTAAAACTGTGTAATGCTGTAGTGTGATGTACTAGTTAGGTAGGAGTTCTATTCCCAGACATGGCAAATGTAGAACTTTGTGTGTGCATGTCTGTGAATAGATCAGTGCTTTTGAGGCCATTCACACTCACTACAATATCCATTGCCTTACTTTGGCAGGGCTGCTGATGTCATTTGCTTTGAAATACACCTTTGTGGAAGGATTAGCCCATTAAGCTCTGTGGTGTGTTCTATAACTGTGTAATGCTGTAATGTGATGTACTAGCTAGGTAGGAGTTCCATTCCCAGACATGGCAACTGTAGAACTTTGTGTTTGTCTGTGTAGGGGTCAATGCTTTTGAGGCCATTCACACAAACTACAATTTCCATTGCCCTACTTTGGCAGGGCTGCTGATGTCATTCACTTTGAAATACACCTTTGGGGAAGAAATATCCCAATAAGCTCCATGGCACATGCTATAACTGCATAATGCTGTAGTGTGATGTACAAGTTAGGTAGCAGTTCTAATCCCAGACATGGCAACTGTGAAACTGTGTGTGTGTGTGTGTGTGTGTGTGTGTGTGTGTGTGTGTGTGTGTGTGTGTGTGTGTGTGTGTGTGTGTTTGGTTGTGTGTGTGCAGGTATCAATGCTTTTGTGGCCATTCACAGTCACTAGGCAGTCCTAAAAATGGAGAACATCGATATCTGTGAAGTAACAGAGACCTGATCCAAGGCTCCAGAAGCACCCCTGCAATACAAGGTGCAGCTCTCACCACACCTGTCGGCCAGAAAATGAGGACCAAACACTAAAGGTGGAGGAGTGTCCATATTCACCAAGGATATTCACACCACCAGGCTACTTGCCCAACAGAGTGCATCTGAAATACCCCCAGTGCAACTAACACTAGGTGAGACTGCAATCCAAATTGTATAGCTTGCTACAGATCCCCCAAGATTCCCACTACATCTTTCTAAACATACTGGGAAATATTATGATACAAGCAAATACCCTAATACTGAGTGACTTACACTACCCTACCATTAACTGGGAAAACTACTTGTATACCAACACATGTGCCCAACGTTTCTTGGAAGTCATAATTCCCAATGTCCTGGATCAAGTAACCCATAGTCCCACCAGGGGCTCAAATATCCTAGATCTGGTCATTACCAACATGGGAAATCAATGTTCCACACCTATGGTCACCCCATTGGTGGTCAGGTCTGCCCATAAGCTAATCACCCTTAACATCTACATCCCTCCCCCACACCCCAGTAAGGAAACCTCCATAACACACATCTCCAAAGCTAACGTCATGCTACACATGTCAGATGTGACTAACGTCATGACACCCATGCAGACGGGAACTGAAAAGATGACTGATGAATCCTACACTAAGGCACTGTATGACCACATCCAACTGTGTATGAATCGTGCCAGCCAATATAGAACCAAGATGCTCCCCACCAAGAAAAGGAAGCCAATGTGGTGGCCCCCTGCCATAAACATACTGTACAACAAAAGGAAAAAACTGTTGCAGAACCGAGGGAATTTCCAGGATGCAAAATACTCCCTTACCAGCCTCAGTAAGAAGCTCAGATTCCACATAACATCCTCCAAAGCTAGTTACAAACATAATATAGACAAAAATGCCAAAGACAATTGCAAGCCATTCCATAGCTATTTCAGGAATCTAAATGGCAATGCTCAGATCTGCTCTGAGCTACAACAGGATGGTATTAAATGTACTGCTTCCAAGGACATTGCCAATATCCTGGCAGATCGATTCAGTGCCAACTGCACCCCCCACCCCATAAAGGGCCCATCGCAACACTGAAAGATTGACAGATTCAGGTAATAATGGCCACAAAGGTAAAAATCATACTCTCCAGAGCTAAGAAAACAGCATCCATGGGACCAGACAACATCCCCGGCTGTGTACTACATGAACTACAAAATGAACTGGCACCTCACCCACATGCCATGTCTAATCATAGCCACACCTCAGGCTTTGTGCCCACTGTGTGGCGCACAATTACAGTTATCCCAGTCCACAAGGGGGGGTCCATCTTGGATCCTGGGAACTACAGCCCCAGCAGTATGACATGCCTGATCTGCAAGGCCATGGAATGTATTATCATGGAACTTATAAATAAAGACATTGGCAACCTGCGAACAATGGACACCACTCAGGTTGGGTTTGTGAAAGGCCGATCATGTCTCCTGAACCTGATTGACATCTTCAAATCAGTCTCCAGAGCTGTGGACGAGGGTAAGGTGGTTCACACAATCTATCCGGACCTTGCCAAGGCCTTTGACACTATCCTCCAGTCTGGAATCATAGATAACTGTACCAAGCTGGCCTTTAATCCCTACGTCACCTGCTGGGCTGCCAAATGCGGTACTGAAAGAACCCACACTGTAAAAGTAGGTGATACAAATTCCAGCCTCAGACAAGTGACAGTTGGAGTACCTCAGGGTTCAGTCCTGTGACTGCTCTTGTTTGGCATCTACTGCTCTGAAGTACAGGCCAGCACTAAGGGACTCTGGCTAACAAAGGTTGCAGATGACTGCACACTGGGAGCGAATACTGAATCCCTACATGATGTGGATATTCTACAGGAGGGCCTTACAGAAAGAGATGCTTGGTGCCTGAGCCATGGCCTCAAGTTCAATGCCAAGAAATGTATAGTTATCCCCTTTGGTACATATGAAGTACCACATAGGTGGCAGTACACTAAACACCTAAAGTGTGATAAGAGACTTAGGGACACAGGTGGACAGTGGTCTCACCTTTGATAAGCACATTGCCACAACAGTCAGGAAATCCATCTATGTGGCACACCTCATCACTAAGGGCTTTACATCCAGGAAAAAGGAGACCATTTTCCCACTGTAGTCATCTCTCAGTAGACCCAGTACAGACTACAATGGCCCATTTGGTATGTACTTCACAAGACGTCTGCAAAAACTAGAAAGGGTGCAGACATACCTCACTAAAGGAATCACAGGCCTAAACCAGATGCCCTATGCTGACTTTCTGAAAATTATCCAGCTATACTCTGTCACATATCGTGTACTCAGAGGTGATCACTGCTTAACATACAATGCCATGTCAAACACAGAGCTGTTGTAAATGCTACATTTAAAGAAATCCAAATCCCTCACAGCCACATGTTCCAGGGATACAAACCTTGTCATCACAATGAACAATACATGCTGGAGAGATGTGTTCCTGACCCAGAGACTCCCCAGACTCTGGAATAGACTGCCCATACATGTCAAGCAGAGTGCCTCTTTGGCCCTCTTCAAAAGGAACCTTGATGATTGGATGGGAGATAGGTAATTGAACCCGAGGATCATGTCAGTCGCCCTATTAGACTGCTGTCCAGGGAAGTAAATATTGTGGGAAGACATAGCCAGGGAATTGTCATGGCTAGGCATGTATAGGCCCTAAGGCCAATAGTCTAGTACCAACCTATGAACCTATGACCTACACATGCCATTGCCCAACTTTGGTAAGGCTGCTGATGTCATTCACTTTGAAATACACCTTTGGGGAAAGAGTAGCCCAGTAAGCTCTTTGGTGCATGCTATAACTGCGTAATCCTGTAGTGTGATGTACTAGTTAGGTAAGAGTTCTAATCCCAGACATGGCAACTGTAAATCTTTGTGTGTTTGTTTGCCTGTGTAGAGATTAATGCTTTTGAGGCCATTCACAGTCACTACAACTTCCATTACCCTACTTTGGCAAGCCTGCTGATGTCATTCACTTTGAAATACACCTTTGGGGAAGGAGTGGCTCAGTAATCTTCATGGCATCTGCTATAACTGCATATTGCTGTAGTGTGATATACTAGTTAGGTAGGAGTTCTAATCCCAGACATGACAACTGTGAGACTTGGTGTTTGTGTGCATGTCTTTCTCATTAGTATCCTGTGGGGAGGTAGCTGTGAATGTGTCATTGTGGAGTGGGTTTTGCAAATTTCTTATATGGTGGGCCTATTATATGTCACAATGTCCACCTTACAAGGATAACAGATGTCAAACAGCAGAGAGGCTGGGGTCAACAATCCATACCCCTACATGTGACATCATGGCTTGGGGAACAATATAGGCAACCCTTGCATTACACAGAGAACACTATCCACCCATGTCTCATACACAAACACACCTGGCTAGGCAATGCTGGTAGTTCCCTGCATATTGCCCAAAGATAGTAACCATGGTGTGATTGCAGTGGACTACAGAGGACATGGCACCCTGTCCCATCCCTACAATAGGCAAATCATTGCATACAGTGCTCCTTCGCTATGTTCCCCACTGGACACCTGCAACAACGGTAGAGTCAGCAAATGTAACCCACAAAGGACATACCATGCCTTATACACATGCCCTGTATGGACAGATGCCACTGACATCAGTGAATACCTGTATCATGCTGTCAATGTAGGTGCAGGGTCAACCTGGTTTCCATTGCCAGTTTTCACCACATGAGGTCAGGAATGGCACATCTGATGATAACAATCTGTCTCCACAACATGCCCCAGACACCCCAGGTACACTTTCACATGTCACAGAACATGCATGTGGGATGTGTGCACATCCCAGACACCATACATGTTATAGAATATAAACACATACATAGCAAGCATTGCACAGCACTGGCCACCCACAGTAGTAACCCAGATGCATGGATGGTGAATACAATACCCCCCTGTGTGGGCCAATCCAGACACTACACCCCTGAGCCACCCAGCAGACCATTGTCATGTGGCCTTATGCCAGGGTATACCCTTTACCTATCCTTGTACAGCCTTCTGACACAGTCAACCACTACACACCTGTGAAGCAATGCACCCATGCATGTCAGTACTGGCAAACCTGTGTCTGTGTGTGGAGTATAATTATTTGGACACCATTCACATCACTACACCTCCCATTGGCCTACTGAAGCATGCCTTCTGATGTCAGACACCTTGACATACCCTTTGCCCATATATCAGCCTGATAACCTCTGTGATGCATGTAATATCTGAATATTACTATAGGGTGGCAAACTAGTTAGTTAGGAAGTCTAATCCTGACCCTGCAAACAGTGATAATGTGTGTGAGTCCATGAGAAAGTGTGGCAGTGTCATCCTTGACACCTGTTCTTGTGGATAGGCACATGTACTACACCTACCTTATCCCGCCTTTATCACTGTTGCTGATGTCATTCACCATCAAATATACCTTTTTACAACTCCCCAACATGGAAGCTCTGCAGCGCATGCAATAACTGCATAGACATGTAATAGCAATACATAGTCAGGCAGGGGTTTGAAACCCCATACTGGTAAGTGTATGACACAAACATGCATAGCTTTTACTCTCCTACCCCCTCCCTGTCTTACTTTGTCTCTGTCTGTCTCTCTCACTCCCTCTCTGGTGGATGTGGAGAAGTACACCTGCTTTTCTTAGGCAGAAGCTTGTGTTTTATAAGCGATGCTCATGATCAGCTGATGGCCTGTGCATGAGTTGCAGTCCCCACTAGCTGATTGCACGTGGAACAGCTGTGGTAACATTCCCATAGCCAATTGTATGGAAACACACTCCTATAACTAGGAACATCATGTGGGTGTTGGCCCTTTTCATTCACTGTGAGCAGGACTTCATGTCGGTGTTTAGCAAACAGCATCACAGATGGTAGTGGGATATACCTCTAACAACATACACTATGGAGACAGGCCAACAAACAGGAGGGGGATGTTCCAGACATGACTACAGAATGTAAGTTTTGCTCTTCTGCATTTGGAGTAATGTTGGTTTAACAGGGTTTGTGTGGATATGGCTGGTCTACATGATTTAATACCTGTCATGACAGTGTTATGTGTTTGAGGAAACTCCCACCTATAGGGTTATCTGCAAACTGGACAGTGTTTGGAGTCTTATGTTTCTTGCGTTACTCACAGATTACCTATCTTAGAAATGCAGAAGCATAGTCTGAGGATTGCAGTCACTACATGGTGACTGCCATGAGAGTTAGTGACCTCATATCCCTCATAGGAAATATGTCACAACAAATCCTGTTACAACAGTAAATGTATGAGGTTATCACAGCAACATATCAATATTAGCCCTGTGTTTGTGTCACAACTCTGTCAACCTTTGTACATATGTCATACAGTAAGAGGTGCATATGTTCTGTACACCATTATTTATTGACATCATACCTGATAACAAGCCAGTGAGATATCAGACTGCTAGACATGCTATGTATAGTAGGGCTTATATTTGAGGACATCACCTGGACATTCTGTGGTAGTGTGTACAGTAGTGAGGTCTGTGTACTTCTGGTGATTGGCGACAGCGTGTGTATTGTCAATATGTACCTTGGCCTGTGTACAGCCTGTGGTAGATGTCATTGTTCTTGGTCCTGTTCTATCTGATGTTACATGCTGCTCCAGTGTATGGTACCCTATTGGCTTAAATGTTTGTAAGGCCAATCACACACAAGTCCCATACCACAGACAGGAATTGGACCACACTGTGTAGTGGCCCACTATATGTAGCGTTAGTGTGTGAGTGGCACATATGAGGATGGTGTTGATCAGACAGTCCATATACTTTAATATTAAGCTCACTCACCATGTTGCTGTGGCTGTGTTCACATTGGTTGAGGGTATGCACTTTCATACAGGTGTTTGTTACTCTGTGCTGTGACATGCCTGTAGAACCTGCTATATTTGCAGGTACATATGTATTCCTCCATAAGAAATGTAGGCCAGGGTTGTGGCAGTCTGCCTGTAGTTTGCACAGTGCTTTGTTACATGCCAAGCAGCTTAGTGTACTTACCCAGTGTGATGTTATCTCCAGATATTTGTCAGATGTACTGCTGCTGGGCCACCATAACTGTCATGTTTTTCTGACAAAGCAGTAGGATGCTGTACAGATCTATGTCACTAACTGGTGGGTAGTATGTGGCCATGTGACCTCTGCACCACCTGTTATTATGTGTCAGGACAGACAGGAGTGTGTGAATGCATAAACTGTGTGGGCATATGGATTCCAGTATTTACGTGATATACCCATTTACATGGCTGTTAACATCCACATTGTCAGGCTTGGTCCACATGTCTTGCACTAAAGGGTTCTGTGTATACCACTAGACTGACCAGAGTGTGTCAGACTGTCCACATTTATTGGTCATATCTCTGCTGTATTCCACGGGACCATTACTGTGATATCAGTGGTACTGTACTATGATGACCTTAGGATGTCTGTCAGTAACTGATGGCGTACATGTCAATAGCAGATGTGACTTCCCACACACAACATTTTGTTAAGACAACCCCTGTTACTGTAGCAACAGTCAGCATATATACCTGCAATACATGCATGACATCCTCTTGCACTAAGAGGTTGAGACTATTAGTGCTGAGGTATGACTCCACTCCATGTTCTGGACATATGTTAAACACACACACACATATATATATATATATATATATATATATATATATATATATATATATATATATATATCCATATATCTATATAGATATATATGGTTCCCTATTAGAATCCTGAAACACTATAAGCCTGAAAGTCAAAATCCTGAAAACTAATGACTGAAAATGCAAAATCTCGAAAATGCAAAATCCTGAAAGTCAAAATCCTGAAAATACAAAATGGACATACTGACGTCATTGTGGCTTTGCTATTGTTAGCCCTGTGGTGTTAGGTCATGCTGGGTCCGGGTGAGTGTGCGGTTGGTTTTATGTTAGGGTTTGGGGCGGTATAAGTGAGTTAGGGTTAGGGCGCAGGTTAGGCATGTATGCAATAGTGACAAATATTGGGGTTAGGGCGGTTTAAGTGAGTTAGGGTTAGGCTGGTCAGGTGAGTGTGCGATAGTGACGGACCTTAGGGTTAGGGTTAGGGTCAGGGTCAGTTGGTAGATATTAGTGTCTTTATAGTGACATATTTGCATTATTTGTGTTTTCAGGATTTTGATTTTCAGGATTTTGCATTTTCGAGATTTTGCATTTTCAGTCATTAGTTTTCAGGATTTTGACTTTCAGGCTTATAGTGTTTCGGGATTCTAATAGGGAACCATATATATATATATATATATATATATATATATATATATATATATATATATATATATATATATATATACATATATATATATATATATATATATATATATATATATATATATATATATATATATATATACATACACACATACACACACACACACACACATATATATATATATATATATATATATATATATATATATATATATATATATATATATATATATATATATATATATGTCTATATATATATATATATATATATATATATATATATATATATATATATATATATATACATACATATATACAGAGAGCTTATATGGCCATATATATGATGCAATATACAGATGTATATAAATACATATATATAAATATATATGTGTATGTACATGTACACATATATCTACATATATATATATATATATATATATATATATATATATATATATATATATATATATATACGTACACATATCCTTGTCATGTGTAAACATTACTGTTGTGTATACCTTCCCAGATGTATCACACCGTATTTATCTGATATGTGTATATTTAGATATAACAACATGTGACGCAACAGTAATATCACTAACAAGTCCTACACAATTGTAGAAGTCACAGCAATTGTGCAATACTATTCAATATATGTGCAGACAGATATATTGGAAAAACAACAACTGTCTTCACAGCTGTCATGGTGCAGTGGTTAACTGCTGTGACTATAGCATACAGGGTCCTGGGTTCACGACCTGCAAGAGCTGCTTATTTTGTTGCTGGGCAGAACAAAGGCTGTTGGATACAGAGTGGTTAAGGCAGTTTTGAGCAGCTTTAAGTGCATTTGCGTGGGTTTGCATGAAGCTAAGTAGTGCTAATGTACATTTAAATGTACGGGCTCTTACACCATGAAGGCTTCGCTTACCAGTGCGCAAAGGTGCTTAGCTGTTATATTGCAGCAATGCTGACACCTGCTAAGCATGGCTCAGCCATGGTAACTAGTGCTTACATTCCAGTCTGATAACTTAGCAGGTTAATGACATCTGTAATAAGTGTTTGTAATGTGATGTAAATAACGTGTGTCTATGTGCTGTCATTACAGTAGCAAGTAGTGTGAGTCTACTGTCTGGGAAACTTGCGTATATTTGGCTTGTACAACACTCTTATCCATGTGAATGTGTTACATACATGGGTAGTATCCCAGGTTATATGCAGTCACACTGGCATGTAGTGTATCATTACATTACTACTGTTGACAGTGCTTTCCCAAGTAAGAGTAGATTGCTAATTGTAGGACTGGAAACAAACACCCCTGCATGCAAAGATGGACTCTGAGTCCTCACTGTTGTGTTCCTGGTGTATGAGCTGTGTCTCATTAAATATTTCCTACTGGATAATAATCTGACATGTGGTAAATAACTGTAGACTACTGTGTGTATAACTCATGTCAGTGAGGGCTGCCATCATGTAGTAATGGCATACCTATTGGTGACAGACGTATATCTGTCAACACATTCTTCCTAATGCATAGCTAGCTGGCTAGCTGATTTCTGTCAGTCCTCCAATAACAAACAAAACAGAGTCCAAACTGGCCATAATCTTAAGTGCTTTCAGGTTAAAAAAAACCTTCATCAGTCAAACTTCACTTAACCATGACAGTCTTTAAATACTAAAACAATTTTAAAAACAACCAGTCACTTTCTATACTTGACCCGCCTTTTTTTCTAGGGCTAGTTTTAAAGGTACAGAACTATTTAAACCAGGTGGGTTATCAGCAGCCAACTGTATGATCCATCTTAATTCTGCATTCTCTGTATCATTAACAATGCCCCCCCCCCTTTTTTTTCACCTGAGCAACTTGCAGAATCATAAAAACAAAAGTGTGATCTGGAAAGCTAGAAACATGCTGGTATAATGCATTGTGTTTATCCTTCTGTCTAATGGATGACAAGTTGTACAGTATTCTTGTTTTTAACTTACAATTAGATTTTCCAACATAAAAACTCAGACATGACTTATAGCATGCCAAGTTAACCACATTCTCTGTGTGGCAATCTGCATAAAACTCAAATGTATATTTTTTATTTGTAACAGGATGTATAAAGTAATTTAAACCATTCACATTTGAACATGATTTACAATGTCTGCAGGGAAAGGTCCCTGTTTTCATATGTGCAGAGGAAACATTGTTAGCCTTCTTCTTATTTTTTAACCCAGGTTCTATGCATAGCATATCTTTTATGTTGCTTTTTTGCTTAAAAGTAAATGTAGGTTTTTCATTTAAAATATCTTTCATGTGACTGTCACGTCTTAGCATCTTCCAGTTTTGCTTAATAATATCAGATATCCCTTACACATTATTACTATAACATAGCATCACCTTGGGTGTTTTGTCATATTTATCAGATGACTTCAACTTATCTCCCTGTTGTTCTTTATTATCAGAAAACCATGGTCTTGCCCTAGCTTCCCTACTGGATATTATGGTGTTCTTAGTTTTTTCTAAGTTTTCCTTTGAGTACCCCTTTTCCTTAAGATGTTCATTTAACACATAAATGTCTGCGTGAAACTCATTATTATCTGTGCACAGCCGAGAAATTCTATACCCTTGGCCTTGCATAATATTATGAAAAGTATGCCTAGGATGCATGCTACGTGCATTCATATAATGATTTCTGCAACATTGTTTCCTATGTAGGGTGGTGTCCAGTTTGCCAGTTACCTTTTTTTTACCGTAACATCTAAAAAGGCAATGGTCTCATTGCTGTGCTCTACAGAAAACCTGAGAAAATCTGTAGTTTTCTCGAGGTAATCAACAAACTTGAACAGTTCATCGCTGCCCTGTGCCCACAACAAAAAAATATCATCAACAAATCTGGCATAAAAAATTATTGAAGTCTTCCATGGATGTTCATATTTAAAAATATTTTTATCTTCCCAGAAGGCTAAAACTAAATTAGCATAACAGTTGGCACAGGGTGTGCCCATGGCAGCACCTTATACCTGCCTACAATGTGTTCCATTACTAAGAAAGCCCATGGCAACACCCTGTACCTGCCTATAGTGTGTTCAACTACTAAGAAATATGTTATTTTCTAACACCAATGCTAATGCTTTCAGAATTAAAGTGTTGGTGTTCTCATCATATATATATTAACTGTATGCAGCACTTCTTCCACTGCCTTTATCCTAAATTCATTTGTGATGATCTTGAACAGACTATTAACGCCCATGGTTACCATAAATACCTACTTCAAATCTAAAACTTGGCATATATCATACAGTTTTGATAAAACTTGTGCAGTGGCTTTCAAAATCCTAGGAAAATAAGCAAGCAGATTTTTCAACTTTGCTTCTACCCACATAGATAAATGTTCAGTAACCCATCCCCTCCCTGAGACTATGGGTCTCATCTATGGGGGCAGGGTATTTTTATGCATTTTTGGTAGTGCTTTAAAAACAGGAATTACTGGATGTTCAATACTTAAAAATACATACAAATCATCATCTAACACTCCATTTATTCTTAAAGCCCTTAACTTCTTGCCTACATTGCATATATATTGCTTAACCATCAAAGGTGAAATACTTCTGTAAGTATTAATATCACTAGCTAGGGCATCCAAATATTGTGTGTATGCTGTAGCATCCATAACTGCAACATCCCTACTCTTATCAGCTGGTTTGATAACCAATCTATCATCATTCATTAAATCTAACAACGCTTGCCTTTCCAAATAAGTTAAATTGTTAAACCTGTATGTTGCATTGTCAAGATAAAGTCTTATTTCATCCTCACAAGTTTTTAAAAAAGCATGAACCGTGGGGTGCATTACTGGTACAAAAGTACTCGGGTGTTTCATAACATTAGTATAATGGCTATTTCCCCTAAACATGTTATTCAGAATAACATTCCAACCAAACATGTACAAATCCAGTATAACTTTACCTAATACTGATGCCCTGCTGAGTAAAAATGATAATCCTTTTTCTTAAACATTAATTTGTTCTTTAGTCAATTGAACACTAGATATATTAAATACATTACAGTCATTAAAAACAGTCAGTTCATGACTCTTCGCTGTTTCACATCCCTCTGTACAGAGCGACCTCACCTGTTTTCTGTTTTCTTCCTTACTGGTACTAGGAAAGTTTGAAAATTCATGGAGCTGCTCATTGCTGTAAAAAAAGAAGAAGATGAAGAAGAAGAAAGTGAGGTTTTCAGTCTCACTCCCATGCTGGTGCTGGGCTGTTTGGTTCCTTGTGTGATGTCATCGGCCCGGGCCATAGTAGAAGTACTGCTACTGGGATCCATGGCAACCATGGAACCTTCTACTGCCGTGGTTGTATCCACAGAGGCATTGTTCACATTTTTGGAGCATTAACATTACTGGGCTCAGTAAACATATTGTTGGAATGTAAATTACTTGCTACTGCTGGATTAGACTTAGTTCTAGCCTGTTCACAGGGCCATGTGAAAATATAGCCTGTCATGAAGTCCTGATAGTCCCTTTGCAGCTTTTTCATCTTTGTTTGCTGCAATTTATTTTTCAAACAATGCTATATTATTCAATACATGAGTGACTTTACACAGATGTTGGTCTGTGTTATAATGCATTTGTAGATTACTCTGTAGGTCTTTCACCTCACTACATAGTTCTTCTTCAACAGGTGAATAGTATTCTATAAGCAAATTGATATAACGAAAGTTGGTATCTATGTTTATCTGCTGCCAGCGCGCTAGTAAATCAAGACATGCCTCTCCTTGAGCTGGCATACTCAGTACTCTCATCCTCCTGGGCACTATTTTATATGCCAGACATGCTTCCATATGAAACCTCTGTCATTGCAGGTGTTTCAGTTTCCTTGTAGTATTATCTAAACAAGTCAAAAGCTCAAAAAAAGTCTCATTTAACAGCTCACCTGTGGATTGACCATTTTCCTGTGTATAGTTCTACACCGAGTTCACCCCAAGTAAAGGATTTAAACAGCAAGAAACATTGCTTTTGAATTTCTCACTTACTGAGCCGAGTGAGCGTTTGTGTGGCTGATAATCCAGTTCAACCTCTTCATTTTGCAGTTCAGCCATGTGGAAAGAAGATGCAACAACAAACCAAAATGTAGCAAAACACAAGCCTGTTAGCTTCCCTTAAGGACTCCTCTTGAACCTCTTGTAAGAACAGATTTAAAAACAAACAAAACAGAGTCCAAACTGGCCATAATCTTTTATTATGAAATGTAAGTGCTTTCAGGTTAAAATACCCTTCATCAGACAAACATTCACATAACCATGACAGTCTTTAAATACTAAAATAATTTTAAAAACAAACAGTCACTTTCTATACATGACCCACCTTTTCTTTAGGGCTAGTTTTAAAGGTACAGAACTATTTAACCCAGGTGGGTTATCAGCAGCCAACTGTATGATCCATCTTAATTCTGCATTCTCTGTATCATTAACAATGCCCCCCCCCCTTCTTTTCACCTGAGCAACTTGCAGAACCATAAAAACAAAAGTGTGATCTGGAAAGCTAGAAACATGCTGGTATAATGCATTGTGTTTATCCTTCTGTATAATGGATGACAAGTGGTACAGTATTCTTGTTTTTAACTTACAATTAGATTTTCCAACATAAAAACTCAGACATGACTTATAGCATGCCAAGTAAACCACATTCTCTGTGTGGCAATCTGCATAAAACTCAAATTTATATTTTTTATTTGTAACAGGATGTATAAAGCTATTTAAACCGTTCACATTTGAACATGATTTACAATGCCTGCAGGGAAAGGTCCCTGTTCTCATATGTGCAGAGGAAACATTGTTAGCCTTCTTATTATTTTTTAACCCAGGTTCTATGCATAGCATATCTTTTATGTTGCTTTTTTGCTTAAAAATAAATCTAGGTTTTTCATTTAAAATATCTTTCAAGTGACTGTCACTTCTTAGCATCTTCCAGTTTTGCTTAATATCAGATATCCCTTACACATTATTACTATAACATAGCATCACCTTGGGTTTTTTGTCATATTTATCAGATGACTTTAACCTATCTCCCTGATGTTCTTTATTATCAGAAAACCACGGTCTTGCCCTAGCTTCCCTACTGGATATTATGGTGTTCTTAGTTTTTTCTAAGTTTTCCTTTGAGTACCCCTTTTCCTTAAGATGTTCATTTAACAAATAAATGTCTGCATGAAACTCATCATTATCAGTGCACAGCCGAGAAATTCTATACCCTTGGCCTTGCATAATATTATGAAAAGTATGCCTAGGATGCATGCTACATGCATTCATATAATGATTTCTGCAACATTGTTTCCTATGCAGGGTGGTGTCCAGTTTGGCAGTTACATTTTAATTGAATGTGACATCTAACAGGTCAATGGTCTCATTGCTGTGCTCTACTGAAAACCTGAGAAAATCTGTAGTTTTCTCCAGGTAATCAACAAACTTCAATAGTTCATCACTGCCCTGTGCCCACAACAAGAAATGTCATCAACAAATCTGGCATAAAAAATTATTGAAGTCTTCCATGGATGTTCATATTTAAAAATATTTTTATCTTCCAGAAGGCTAAAACTAAATTAGCATAAGAGTTGGCACAGGGTGTGCCCATGGCCCAATGTGTTCCATTACTAAGAAAGCCCATGGCAACACCCTGTACCTGCCTATAGTGTGTTCTACTACTAAGAAATATGCTATTTTCTAACACCAATGCTAATGCTTTCAGAATTAAAGAGTTGGTGTTCTCATCATATATATATTAACTGTATGCAGCACTTCTTCCACTGCCTTTATCCTAAATTCATTTGTGATGATCTTGAACAGACTATTAACGTCCATGGTTACCATAAATACCTACTTCAAATCTAAAACTTGGCATACATCATACAATTTTGATAAAACTTGTGCAGTGGCTTTCAAAATCCTAGGAAAATAAGCAAGCAGATTTTCCAACTTTGCTTCTACCCACATAGATAAATGTTCAGTAACCCATCCCCTCCCTGAGACTATGTGTCTCATCTATGGGGGTAGGGTATTTTTATGCATTTTTGGTAGTGGTTTAAAAACAGGAATTACTGGATGTTCAATACTTAAAAATACATACAAATAATCATCTAACACTCCATTTATTCTTAAAGCCCTTAACTTCTCGCCTACATTGCATATATATTGCTTAACCCTCAAAGGTGAAATACTTCTGTAAGTATTAATATCACTAGCTAGGGCATCCAAATATTGTGTGTATGCTGTGGAATCCATAACTGCAACAGCCCCACCCTTATCAGCTGGTTTGATAACCAATCTATCATCATTCATTAAATCTAACAATGCTTGCCTTTCCAAATAAGTTAAATTGTTAAACCTGTATGTTGCATTGTCAAGATAAAGTCTTATTTCATCCTCACAAGTTTTTAAAAAAGCATGAACTGTGGGGTGCATTACTGGTACAAAAGTACTCGGATGTTTCATAACATTAGTATAATGGCTATTTCCCCTAAACATGTTATTCAGAATAACATTCCAACCAAACATGTACAAATCCAGTATAACTTCACCTAATACTGATGCCCTGCTGGGTAAAAATGATAATCCTTTTTCTAAAACATTAATTTGTTCTTTAGTCAATTGAACACTAGATATATTAAATACATTACAGTCATTAAAAACAGTCAGTTCATGACTCCCTGCTGTTTCACATCCCTCTGTACAGAGCGACCTCGCCTGTTTTCTGTTTTCTTCCTTACTGGTACTAGGATAGTTGGAAAATTCATGCAGCTGCTCATTGCTGTAAAAAAAAAGAAGAAGATGAAGAAGAAGAAAGTGAGGTTTTCAGTCTCACTCCCATGCTGGTGCTGGGCTGTTTGGTTCCTTGTGTGATGTCATCGGCCCGAGCCATAGTAGAAGTACTGCTACTGGGATCCATGGCAACCATAGAACCTTCTACTGTTGTGGTTGTATCCACAGAGGCATTGTTCACATTTTTGGAACATTAACATTACTAGGCTCAGTAAACATATTGTTGGAATGTAAATTACTTGCTACTGCTGGATTAGACTTAGTTCTAGCCTGTTCACAGGGCCATGTGAAAATACAGCCTGTCATGAATTCCTGATAGTCCCTTTGCAGCTTTTTCATCTTTGTTTGCTGCAATTTATTTTTCAAACAATGCTATATTATTCAATACATGAGTGACTTTACACAGATGTTGGTCTGTGTTATAATGCATTTGTAGATTACTCTGTAGGTCTTTCACCTCACTACATAGTTCTTCTTCAACAGGTGAATAGTATTCTATAAGCAAATTGATATAACGAAAGTTGGTATCTATGTTTATCTGCTGCCAGCGCGCTAGTAAATCAAGACATGCCTCTCCTTGTGCTGGCATACTCAGTACTCTCACCCCCTGGGCACTATTTTATATGCCAGACATGCTTCCATATGAAACCTCTGCCATTGCAGGTGTTTCAGTTTCCTTGTAGTATTATCTAAACAAGTCAAAAGCTCAAAAAAAGTCTCATTTAACAGCTCACCTGTGGATTGACCATTTTCCTGTGTATAGTTCTACACCGAGTTCACCCCAAGTAAAGGATTTAAACAGCAAGAAACATTGCTTTTAAATTTCTCACTTACTGAGCCCAGTGAGTGTTTGTGTGGCTGATAATCCAGTTCAACCTCTACATTTTGCAGTTCAGCCATGTGGAAAGAAGATGCAACAACAAACCAAAATGTAGCAAAACACAAGCCTGTTAGCTTCCCTTAAGGACTCCTCTTGAACCTCTTGTAAGAACAGATTTAAAAACAAACACAGAGTCCAAACTGGCCATAATCTTTTATTATGAAATGTAAGTGCTTTCAGGTTAAAATACCCTTCATCAGACAAACATTCACATAACCATGACAGTCTTTAAATACTAAAATAATTTTAAAAACAAACAGTCACTTTCTATACTTGACCCGCCTTTTCTTTAGGGCTGGTTTTAAAGGTACAGAACTATTTAACCCAGGTGGGTTATCAGCAGCCAACTGTATGATCCATCTTAATTCTGCATACTCTGTATCATTAACAATGCCCCCCCCCCTTTTCATCTGTGCAACATGCAGAACCATAAAAACAAAAATGTTATCTGGAAAGCTAGAAACATGCTGGTATAATGCATTGTGTTTATCCTTCTGTCTAATAGATGACAAGTGGTACAGTATTCTTGTTTTTAACTTACAATTAGTTTTCCAGCATAACAACGCAGACATGACTTACAGCATGCCAAGTAAACCACATTCTCTGTGTGGCAATCTGCATAAAACTCAAGTGTATATATTTTTATTTGTAACAGGATGTATAAAGTAATTTAAACCATTCACATTTGAACATGCTTCACAATGCCTGCAGGGAAAGGTCCCTGTTTTCATATGTGCAGAGGAAACATTGTTAGCCTTCTTCTTATTTTTTAACCCAGGTTCTATGCATAGCATATCTTTTATGTTACTATTTTGCTTAAAAATAAATCTAGGTTTTTCATCTAAAATATATTTCAAGTGACTATCACTTCTTAGTATCTTCCAATTTTGCTTAATAATATCACATATCCCATGCACATTATTACTGTAACATAGCATTTTCTTGGGGGTTTTCTGTCATATTTATCAGATGACTTTAACCTATCTCCCTGATGTTCTTTATTATCAGAAAACCACGGTCTTGCCCTAGCTTCCCTACTGGATATTATGGTGTTCTTAGTTTTTTCTAAGTTTTCCTTTGAGTACCCCTTTTCCTTAAGATGTTCATTTAACACATAAATGTCTGCGTGAAACTCATTATTATCTGTGCACAGCCGAGAAATTCTATATCCTTGGCCTTGCATAATATTATGAAAAGTATGCCTAGGATGCATGCTACGTGCATTCATATAATGATTTCTGCAGCATTGTTTCCTATGCAGGGTGGTGTCCAGTTTGCCAGTTACATTTTAATTGAATGTGACATCTAACAAGTCAATGGTCTCATTGCTGTGCTCTACTGAAAACCTGAGAAAATCTGTAGTTTTCTCCAGGTAATCAACAAAATTCAACAGTTCATCGCTGCCCTGTGCCCACAACAAGAAATGTCATCAACAAATCTGGCATAAAAAATTATTGAAGTCTTCCATAAATGCTCACATTTAAAATATATTTATCTTCCCAGACAGCTAACAGTAAATTATCATAAGGGATGGCACAGGGTGTGCCCATGGCAACAACTTGTATCTGCCTATAGTGTGTTCGATTACTAAGAAAGATGTTATTTTCTAACACCAATGCTATTGCTTTCAGAATTAAAGTGTTGGTGTTCTCATCATATATATTAACTGTATGCAGTACCTCTTCTACTGCCTTTATCCCAAATTCATTTGTGATGACAGTGAACAGACTATTAATGTCCATGGTTACCATCAATACATTCTTCAAATCTAAAATTTGACATACATCATACAATTTTGATAAAAAAATGTGCAGTGTCTTTCAAAATCTTAGGAAAATGAGCAAGCACGTTTTTCAACTTTGCTTCTATCCACATAGATAAATGTTCAGTAACCCATCCCCTCCCTGAGACTATGGGGGTAGGGTATTTTTATGCATTTTTATGCATTTTTATTAGTGTTTTAAGAACAGGAATTACTGGATGTTCAATACTTAAAAATAAATACATATCATCATCTAACACTCCATTTATTCTTAAAGCCCTTAACTTCTTGCCTACATTGCATATATATTGCTTAACCATCAAAGGTGAAATACGTCTGTAAGTGTTAATATCACTAGTTAGGGCATCCAAAGATTGTATGTATGCTGTGGCATCCATAACTGCAACAGTCCCACCCTTTTCAGCTGGTCTCATAACCAATCTATCGTCATCCATTAAATCTAACAATGCTTGCCTTTCCAAATAAGTTAAATTGTTAAACCTGCATGTTGCATTATCAAGATAAAGTCTTAGTTCATCCTCACAAATTTTTAAAAAGCATGAACTGTGGGTGAATTACTGGTACAAAAGTACTCGGATGTTTCATATCATTAGTATAATGGCTATTTCCCCTAAACATGTTATACATGTGCAGATGTCAGGTATCCATCTTGGATACTTACAGGCAATCTATGCTTGACTGACATTGACATGTCTGCCCAACTGTGTTATAAATGCCACAAATAAGACTCCACACCCTGTATGCACCACATTCCATGGATACCTCAACTACACTACCACAGTCAAGAGAACATGCTTGGGTACAGGTCTCCAAGAGAGACACTAACCATGTTATGTAATACATGTTGCATACATGTCAACTGGAGTACCTCACCAGCCCTCTGAAAGAGGCACCCAGATAATTGGCTGATGCATGTCACTCTCACCTTGAGGATCACCCCAGTGGTGTCTGTTGATAGATGACCTGCTGGAACATGGCAGGTGGCATCATACCACTGTGCACACATCCCCTACACTTCCCATCTCTCCATGGACAATAGCCTGGTACACACCTATGAACACCTGTATTGATGCACCCCAGTACTGACAAATTTGTGCATGCATTACTGAGAATATCAATGTCTGTGTGTTTGTAAACCTGTAGTTGGGAATACCCTGAAGCCCTTCATTCCCACAGCACCACCCATTGCCATAGTTAGATGTGGCTGCTGCTATACCAGACATTACACGTACCTTGCTACGCTCTTCTCCCTAAGGGCTACCTGGGCCTTGCAGTACCAGCACAACACTGTTGTACAAATGGGTTGATAGGCATGGGATACCCACTGAGTTCTGGCAGTTGTGTGTATGTGTGTATATATGTAGGGTACAGCATTCTGAGGCCACATACTCCTATTACAATACACATTGCCACACAGTATTAGGGATAGTGATGTTTCTGACAGTTCATCACCCTACTATGCCTGTGGCATGTGCATTAGATGCATTTCCCTGTAGTAGCACTCTTGGGATTGACAATGGGTTGTATTGCAGTCCTGGTCAATGTGTGATGGTGGGTATGTCAGAATGTCATCATGGGTTCCAGTGCTTACAATATCCACAGTGAGGTGTGGGTGCTGGGTATACTGTCATTACACCATGCTTCGCCCAGTACATGCCCCATGTACCACTGTATGGTGACCAATGTCATCATCAACCATACAGGTAACCGATAACACTATCCAGCCCAGTTATGCACGTGCTGTGTGCAATCTACCTGTATCACAATGGACACACTGACAAGGTAATTAGCAGTGATAGGCCCAGGTCTCTCAGATGTATGTCTGACTGTTATGTGTTTGTCAATGTGTATATGACGGTATGTCACACTATGTATTGTCCATAAACAACCCTTACATCCCCCATTACCATACTGTACATGCCTGGGGATGTTCTGCATGTAACATGTAACCTGGAACACACCTCATCCTAAAAGCTGTGTGGTGTGTGCTATTCGAGCCACACACATCAGAAGCACTACATACCTAGGTAGTAGTCTGATCCCAGTGTTGCCAAGTAAGAGTGTGCGTGTATGTGGAGGAATCTACTTCATTTGCAGAATATACATGTCCCAGGGGGTCATCTGTCCAAGAACTGCCTGCCATATGCTAACATTTCACAAGTATCATCCTGTGGACATACATTCCATCACAACTAGTGTTAGATGTGTAAATGGCCTCTTCCCCACTGTATAGGTTTGCAGCGATACGGGGGTTGGTATATATAGCTGGGTGTGGCTGTTGTGGACACAGCCAACATCATTGAAGTTACTGTTGAGTGTATCCCCCCGCATAGCTGGCCATAATACTGTACAGTTCATATTAACAGGTTAGGTATTTGTCTATCACACTATCTGTGGTTCTACAGCATTTCTCACCCTCCGAAGGGTAGGGGTGTGCCACCCACACCAGCACACATATGTTTACCAAGTTGAGGATTGCACTACTTTGGGGAAGGGGGCATATACCCTGCTGGTACTATTGTAAATGACATTAAACCAGTGGACTGCTTATTCCACAATGTGTTGTTGTGAGTAGTCTGGCTTGGTGAAATTACATAGGCTACAGTGGGTTCCTTGCACAGTTACATACATCCATGTGTACAATATTCTCTGTGTAGTGCATCAACACCAAAGCCTCTGTGTGTGTTATACATAAACATGTGGTGTGTACCACACAGTACAACTACCACTGTCCACTGTAGAAGGGCTGCTAACATCAGCCCACATGCACTCACCTGTATACACCACCCCAGACTTATCAGCCATGTGGCACAGGCAGTAACTGTTATTCAGACCTATGACATGTGTTCACCTGTACCCAGGATATGGCACAGCCAAGGTGTCACCACAGTACCATATCCCTTGTGAGATATGACAGCAGACCATCCTCCTGCTGACACATGGACACCTACAACACAAACAGATAACATTGTGGAGACCACAAATCACGCAGTGTTAATAACAGCTATAATGCATCATGGCTGGACAGGTACACTTCCTGACATGTAAGCATTAAACTTTACTGCTGACAACATGTTACACAGCAGTACATTGGTACACTGTAGTACAGTCACTGTGTGCATCAGAACCATAATAGCCTGTCCCTGCATCGATGTTATGGATGACAGGGATGTGGCACAGATATTATCATATGCACAGGGTGTGTTGTTGGTTTGCCAGAGACCTAGGCTGAGCCATATGTTTGACACCATGTGTGTGAGTAAGGGGTTTTAATTAGTGATATGGCCATGATGATGTGGTGTGTGTGTAGGTATGGGATTGCCCTAGGTGTGTTTGTCTTGTGTGTGAGTATGCATGCACACAGTTCTGTCATGTAGCTGCCCTATGCAGGTGTTTGTTGGACAGCTGCAGACCATACCTGGCAGGGTGTGCAGTTCACCACCTCCGGCCATGGACATGAGAACTGTGCATGCCAGGGGTTCCATGGGCACGTCCAGGTACAAGCCATGGTATGGTACTCTCCACTGGTGATGACATATATCGGCTGGAACCAGGTCTCTCCTAGGACTGGCCAGGCCACGTTTACGTGGCCTGCTTTGGTGTGGTGTGGACAGCACCGCCCCTGCAGTGCTGGGGCTGGTACTGCCACTATAGGAGTGGCTTGGTGTCCTTGCATGTCCACATCGACCTCCAGCTGTTGGTGTTGCTGGCCTACATCCACATGGCCGTTGCACCACTCCCACCACATGTTTTAGCACAGACAATCCATGGTCAATGAGTCCCACCACCTCACCCCACCATCTATCCATGACCTCTGTAAAATAACAGAGGGCACCTGCAAGATCATGGATGTTGTCAGTTACAGCTGAAAGAGTAGCCCTCTGCAGCCTCAGACCCTGTCTGGTGTACCATTCCATATGTGCCTGCGCCTCCATGACAACCTGAAACATGCATCTGGTGGTACCAGATGTGGCACTTCTGCCAGGGGCATGATGACCAGCAGCCCTCCTACAAGCACCCCCATGCATCTGCCTATGCGGTACCCTGCTGGACATCCGGCTATGGCTCCTGTGTCCAGACACAGCTGCCATACATACCATGCTGTCCTGTGCACTGCCGCCAACCACCAACTGCCCCTCTGCTATGGCCACTGGTGATGGGGTATCTATAGGCACTGTGACTGTGTGCAGGAATGGGGTGGATAACAGGGAGATGTCAAATGATGGTGCCATTTTGGGCTCTGACAATTCCGGCTGTGCCTCAACACACCTATCATCATTAGATTGCCTGCAGAAGGGACCCTGAATCACCTCGCCACCTGTGAGGGGAAAACAAGAAACACACCTGTATGTCATTGCTTAACAGTATACACACACACACACACACACACACACACACACACACACACACACACACACACAGACACACACACACACACACACACACACACACACACACACACACACACACACACACATGCGCGTGTGCTCGCACAACTCCACACACACACACACCCTGACATTCCACCATAATACATACCTGTCCCTCAGTTTACAGACTGTCTCAAGTTTATTCTCTTAAGTTCCCCATCCTGCATCACACTCATTAACACCAATCATGACCTGTTACTTCATTACCTCTTTGACTTGATTGGAGTCGGTTTTACAAAGACTCACTGCTGTCATCCATTGTTGACCCTGGGTTTGTCCAGACATCATGAGCATGGCCCCCATATGTTAGGGGCTACTGCAGTCACTCAATAATGTCATGCACTGGAGTGTCATACATAACTATTGCTCAGTAGATGCAAGATCTGTTGCTCTATTAACTTATTATGTGGACAACAGTAATACTTGGTTGTATAGTAATTCCCCAATGCATCTGTAGTGCTGCATACATGGGTATTCTTTCACCTTTCTACTGATTGCAATTACAATTCAGTGCTACAGACCTTATTATACTATCAGCTGTCCTGAGATTACATGTCAGACAAGTATGACTGGTGTCTCATGTGTCTGTCCATGTCCATGTAGTGCATGATTTCAAAGGGAAGTCAAGAGGTATGAACAACCCCACAATCACACATGTGCTATAGGGTCACACACACAAACACACACACACATACACACACACACATCCTACATACATCAACCATCCTTCACTCCACCAGATTGCACTTACAGACAAAATAACCCCCCACACCCCACCTCACCCCCCCCCACACACTTACAGGTGAGGTTGCACGAAAATATTACACACAGACCTTCCTTTACCCATCTGTCAACATGCATGACATATGGTACTCAACAGCATGCAGTGCAGCTATAGTCAGTCCATGCTAGCGGCTGTGTTAGTAGGTGATGCCCTTTCCCCTGTAACACACTGCACCCATGTCCACAATATTGCTGTGCACCTGTTCAGCACCCTGGCATGTACTGTGCACCATACCTCACAGGTGTACACTCCATTGCTGAATGTGTATTACTGTGTCAGTTATGTCTGCTCTTCTGCTCACTGCCCCTATGTGTTTGTCTGACTCATACCTGGGATGATATGTGGACAGATGTCATTTGTGAATGCCTGATGTCTGATTTACAGATGTCATCATCAGCAGTGCATGTATGGCCAATACAATTACAGTGACAACCTTCAAACCTTACCGTGGCTATGGGGAGTGTACACACCCTTATTGATATAATGCCCTCTTCCTTGATATGCCATGGGATCACATTACTGCATATGTTAACATTACATGAACCTGATATGTGACATATGACCTGTACAATCAAATGCAGTGTCAAACAAATGTGTTAGTTGTGCTGATGCTGATTGAGATGCATACACTTCGTGGGTGCATATGTGTGCACGCCCTTATCATGATGGTTTGTTGCACCTAGTGTTATGTGTACTACAGCTGTCACTATTCCTGGCAGGGGTATACTAGCATGGGGCATCTGCATTTGCCAGTATTTGGTCAGTCTGCCCTACACATGTCCCCCAACTCTGCCTGATTGCAAGGTCAACTCATGTGCACATCCCTTGGAGTTCACACACTGCCGTCACTATTGCTGTGGAGTCAGGGTTATGTCTGCCACAGTTCCTTACCCTGACTGTGTGCAGATACAGCCATTCGGTGCATCCTTTGGATCCCTGCTGCAGTGCACTGTTGTGTCACGATGGCACCCCCTCCCCACCTTCAGCCTTTTTGCAGATGCTTGACAACTATGGCCTACACGTGTCATTTTGCACTGTCCCAAACACTGAACACCATGTGTATCAGCCAAGTCCCAGCTAATGCATGGCAAACATACAAGTGTACATTGGCACGGGCAAGGTACAGATGGGGATGGTGGGCCTGATGTGGGGTGAGGTGTTGATTGTGCAGTACATGTTTCTTAATTGATACTGTCTGTAGGTTTCCAACGTGGTCTTAGTACACCAGTACACATTGCAACGCATGCCTTTTGGGGACCTTTTCTGTTATGCATACACTACCTGTAGAGAGGACTGGCTGATATTTCCTGTGGCACAATTGTCCCATCTGATTACCCTAACCCATAGGCCACACGTATGCAGTGTCCAGTCAATTGCTGACATGGGTACTGCACAGCTAGTACTTGCTAGACATTCCTGCAACTCCCTCAGTGTTGTGGCATGTTACTAGACAGCCTGGATGACCGGTTTGCTACATGTGACATCCTCTGTCTTGGGTGGCCATCTGTTTATTTCCTACATTATTCCTGTCCCATACATCCTCACCACATACATGACTGTCTGAACTGTTTGCCATGGTATATGCAATGGTGAGGTATGGCTACATGTCCAACTCCTGGGTGCTACCTGTTGGGTATGGGGTCCACATCATGGCATGTAAGATGTGTGAAAGCCATGGCTGCCTCTGTTGCAGGTAAGTGGGCACATTTACAGCAGACCATTTCTTGGTGTGACATTGGGGACATGTACTTGCTGGAAGGTGCATTGTCATGAAGAACGCATACTGTCAGTACCTCAACAGCTCTTTCCACTATATTTTATCTGGAATGTGTGCACACATATGCTTCCAGTGTTTGTGAAGGTATGTATTCCCCACATTTGCTGTCCTAACATATGATTCCATATTACACATTTATTGCTCATGTTAGGACCACATTACAGGTTGTAAGGGTTGTGGACTGCAGTATTGTGATATGCCGTAGTGTAGATCTGTAACAGTTGCCATTGTAATACTGGTATGTACACTGTTGTAGCACTGCATAAGGGTGATCTTTCACACATGTCCCTACTGTAGGCCATTTGTCACACCATTATGTTCCTCTCTGTGCACACATTTTGCAATGACAGGATGTTAGTTATTTTGCAGGAGTCTGACACACTCTTCAGATACACCATCATGGTGACCACTGTGATGCAGTGCAGTTAACAGCAACAATATGTGAACAAATACAGCATGCATTATGGGTAGGTGTGTTAAATGTGTGCATGGAATATACCAAAGCCATAACATGACCGGTGTATTGGCAAACCTGAACAAACACCATACTCACCAGCTACAGGCTGCTGCCCTGGAGGTATACCAGAGGGACCTACATAAGTGTGTGAAAGATGTGATGTCAGTAGCCACAGCTGTGGCATTGGTACAGGGTGGGTGCAGCATTTCAGTATATCAACAGTACAAGCCCACAATACTACAGATTATGCACATCTGTTTATTACTACACAGCAACAGACTATATATATTTCATCTCACATATGCATATCTAACTGTACAGATGCAGATGGATACACAACAGTGGTCTACTAATGTGCCCTGTGGCCTTACCTGCACATTCCTCTGCCATTGTCTGGGTAACACCCACCTCTGCAATGCTCTACGCCATGGGCAGGTGCTCGAAGGCTGGCAAGGAGCTCCTCAACATGTGTCGGGGGGGCTGGATTGCATGACCCCCCCATTGCAAGATGGTCCCCCCTGACTGCAGTAGCATGCCGATGGGCATGGCGAAGTAGATCTGTGTATCGCTGCTGGACCTGCTCATAACTGCGGTTATGCATGCCAATATTGTTTAGCTTGTGGACAAGATCGTTCCACAGGGCGGTCCACTCCTGCTGATCATGGGCTGTTTGGTTGAACAACACCTGATAGTGCTCACCAGGTGTGAGATTATGACATCATTCTCCTCCGCTGTATAAATGGGCAACCTCTCCCTGGACATATTGCCTGAAAGACATAAAGATGGAAACAGGTCTGAGGACCTCATACTGCAAGGTTATCATAGTTGTTAATACACATCTCTGTCTCACCCCCACCATATCTGCAACAACAATCTGATCACACATCTCAACAAGTATGTCTACAGAATACCTACCATTGGGACATATATTGTATTGTACAACACTTTGTGCTATGTGTTTGTAGTCATGTTCCCTGTGGGGACACTATCATTGGCGACCTGTTACAGACAATATCACTTGCATGCCATTGTAAGGGCCACTATGGTTCCATATATGCATGTGTCCTGTTTGCTATGTGATTGCTGCACATCTGTTGTTTTGTGTTATTGAGGATATCCATGCATAATGTTGGACATGTTCC
>NC_056733.1:1789119636-1789284636 GCF_019279795.1 Protopterus annectens | reverse complement strand
AATCACAAGTACATATAAAAAACGAACCAACTGCCAAATTGCATATAATCCAAAAGTCAGTCTCCGTAACTCAAAGACTTTCAAGTTACTTTCAACCTCCGTACTCCAAGAATTCCTTACAAGCTGTTATTAGTAGTTCCACAACAGAAACGAAAACCATGCGGTTCAAAAAACGTTTTAATGGTAGTGAGCGCTTTCACGGCTGAAACAAGCCGCTTCTTCAGACAAACAGTAATGCGCTGTTAAAGCGCCAAATTTAAAATAATTACAGCAACAGATACCTCCTCCTAGTTTCCGGACTTCCAAACCGGAGATATTTAAAGTGACAGTGCCATATTGCAAGTTAGTCACTTCTGTAAAACAAAGTGCACAGCTTAATCTACGGATACAAATACAATTAATTAAAAACATACAATTTTCTCCACATTATCAATGACATATAATTCTAATGCAATCCATCATAAAGGCATGTCTACAGCTACATATATATACACACACACACACACACACACACACACACACACACACACACACACACACACACACACACACACACACACACACACACACACATCTACATGTATAAATACATTTCCTGTACTGTTCAATGACTGTGCTGGATGATATCCTTGTGAAAACATCAGGGTTATGTATATTTGACATGGCTTAGTGGCAAATCACTTTGGCTATGGTGTGCAGAGTCCTGGGTTCAAGCCTTGCAAAGGCTTTTTATTCTGTTGCTGGGCAGAGCAATTGCCGTTGGATACAGAGTGATAAATGCACTTTTAAGTAGCTGTAAACTGGTTTGCGTGGGTTTGCGTGAAGGTGAGCACTGCTAACTTCCGATTACAGTTTCTTATACTCAGGTTATCTTCTAAATTGTTTAACCTGTGTAGACATTGCTTACCCCCCTGCAAACAGGCTTAAACCCGCTTACTGCTGCTTAAAAGTGCTTACTCACGCTTACACCCACGTTAATTTCTTTAAAAGAAAAGGATTGATAGGAAAGTGGTGAAAAAGGGGCACAAAGAGGGAAAGACAGTAGGGAAAATAGCTAGGGATGTGCAGGATGGGTGTAGGGAAGGTCCATAGCTGCCCATTTCTTCTACAGCAACAGCTGTGCATATACACTGATTGGGAGGTAGATTTAGACACTCATTCCCCTGAGAGAGGGGTGAGGACAACAATATGTTGTGAAGCCTATTAGACCAGATTACATGTGTTCAGTGGACATGTGAGTGAAATGGACAGCTATGTATGGGGTGAGATTTTTTTTTTGGGAACAGATTGCTTTTTTTTTAAGGTGAGAGTGGGATGTTGGGGAGGGATATTAGGTATATTTGGGGAGGTAGGTTGGGTAGGATAACAGACAAGACAGCATATAGGGGCAGTATATGACACATGTGAAGGGTAAACACCTTGGATGGTTAAGGGTGTTTGGAAGTCGGAAGCCTATGAGCCCCCTAGTGGAAACAGTGGGACTGAGGTCCCCACCCATGGGCAGTCACCACTGCACCTTCATGGCCCCGAAGGTGGCTGTGCTGTGGGCTGAGTAGGAGTGGCAGGCTGACCCTCTAGTTGCACCATGCAGCCCTCAAGCTGGCGTAGCAGATCTCCAAACTCCAAACAAGCAGTAATAAGAGCAGAGTAAGAACAACTGAACAGATGGCATGCAGAACAGCAACTAAGACAGTTACAGTAAGAGCAGCTATATATATATATATATATATATATATATATATATATATATATATATATATATATATATATATTTTTTTTTTTTTTTTGAGGGAGGGAACACAGCAGGATTAAGAGGCTATAGGGGCTGTCCTTCTCAAATGCTCTCTTTGTACACAGTAGAAGTGCCTGAAATCAGAATATGATCTCACTGCACTCAGTTAAGTGAGCAGAAGAAGTATCCAAATACAAACTTACAAGAGGGGTGGGCAGTTTCAAAGCCACCAAGATTAACACCAAAACAAGAACAGGAAGGGTGGGTGGGAAAAACACAGTGGAGACAACAAGACACAGCACAGTGTAAATTAAGTTGAAAAAAGTGTACTTATCAGTTTGGAATAGATTTCAACTTTGCAGCTCACAGCAAATCTATCAGCTTTCCAGTCTGTATTGGAATTACAATGAAATACACCTCAGGCAATGACTAACAGCTAGGATGTGGGCTGGTTCAACAACCCCCTCCCTGAAACTAGCTTGAGCTACCCTGAGAAAAAAAACACAGTGGAGACAACAAGAGACAGAAACAATGCAGCACCACTATAAATAATAGGCAAGTGTATAAATACAGCACAGTGCAAATTAAGTTGCAAAAAGTGTACTTATCAGTTTGGAATAGATTTCAACTTTGCAGCTCACAGCAAATCTATCAGCTTTCCAGCAGTTTACAGAAATGCAGTCTGTATTGGAATTACAATTCAGTAACAATACAATTACAGTACAATTACAATATATACAACCTATATGAGACTCCTCCTGCCATATTATCTGGTTTATTCAGTACATGCCATACACAATACAGGTTTTATATTGACAATTAACATTGTACTACTTTTAGATTTATTTCTTATGACAGTACATTCAAGATTATTACTAACCTGCCTCACAATGCAACCACTGCAGTCTACAGGCATGGGCTTCCTGATTCACAGCCCACTTGTCTGCTGCTGTCAAGGACATAATAGGAATATTTAGCCATAACTATACATAATATACATGAGCTGGCAATTATTAAGCAGGTAGTAGACTGATACTTACACATGGCTGGGACATCACCCATCTGCCTAGTTTCTTGGATCCACTGATCCAAGAGCTCACTCTTTCTCTGTTTCAGCTCAGCATAGTTTACTTGACCTGCTCACCAGTTTGAGGGATGCCAGTGGCACTGGTGAGGTCACGGGCGAGATGGTCCCAGGCTTCCACTTTTTATTTGGAACACTGGTACTGGTCCTGCAGCAGTCTCTGGTCATGGTCTTTAAGAAGGAGTCCTGCCATGACTTTGGACTCCTGGTTGTCCCAGCAGTGCACCCAGAAGTGTTTTCCTTCACCCACACTGGCCATATTGCCTACAGGAGGAATTTGCAACTAGTTATGAGATGTATTCTTGCCTGTGGGATTTAAATAGGGCTGATATCCCATACTTTACCATGATTGGATGGTTTTGAAAATGCTAAGCTATAGGCAAACCTGCTTACCTAAGGTTGGCATTGCTTAAAGGGGTATACCAATGGACAAACTGATTCAGCTGGCCTACACATTGCTTACACCTAGTAAGCATGGATGTGCAATGCTCAGCATTGCTTAATTTTAAATTTGCACACTATTTGCTGTTTGGCATTGATTTATCATTCATTACATGTTATATATGTGTTTGGTATCCATGATTCATGTCTACATAGACTGTATGGGGTCCTTGTGTTTATTGGGGGATTTCAACACTTTATTACAATGACAGCTCACATCTGGACTTAATGCAGTACTCCAGTTCACATATTTATGTTATGTAGTATGTTATACAACATAAACCTGTATATAGACTCATTTCACATGTAAATTTTGATTTTCCTATAGTGAGGATCTGTTTAGAGATACCTCAATCTTATGCACTGCTGTGATAGCTTACTGGTTAACTACTGTGAGTATAGTGTACAGGTCTTGGGTTCATGTCCTGCAAGGGCTGTTTATTTTGTTGCTGGGCAGAACAGCGGCTATCGGATACAGAGTGATTAAGGCACTTTTAAGCAATTTTAAGTGGGTTTGCGTGGGTTTGTGCAACAGTAAGCAATGCTAACTTCTGGTTAAGTATGCTTACAGGGAGTTAGCTTCAATATTGCTTAACATGTGTGCTCATTGCTTACCTCAATGCAAATGGGCTTAAACCTGCTTACTACTGCTTCAAGTGCTTACTCCCACTTACCCCTGCACTAATTTACACAGAAATATAACATGGCTCTAGGAAGGTGGTGGATTTGGACACTATATGGATTTATCATTCATTACACATTATACCTTCAATTCGTATCCTTGCTTCATGTGTACATATACTGTATGGGGCACTTGTGTTTATCTGTGGATTTTACAACATTATTGCAATGACACCTCCCATCTGCATTTAATGCAGTACTCCATTTCACAAATATATGGTATTTAGTAGGTTATATAGCAAAACAATGTTCATAAAGTGATTTGACATGGAAAATGAAATTTACTACAGTGAGAATCGAACCAGGAATGACTGCTCGCAAGGAAAATGCTCTGACCACTACAGTGTTGCAGTACTGCTTCATTTACATGTATCTTGATATTTATCTTCTTGTGCCATTTAATCTATAGTATGTGTAGCTAAGCAATGGGCAAACCCACGCACCTACAGTTAAATGTAATCTGTTTGATAAAAAATTATTTCTACTGCTATTTTCTCTTAGTAGGAGCAGGTTTCATTTATTGCTGTGGATTCCTGCATGTATCTGCACATTTGGCAGACATCCTATCAACCTCCCCATACCTCTCAACCTCTTAATGCACATTATCTGGACAAAGCTTGACAACATGAGGTCCAACTACAGACATATTTCAATTACTGCTCTTATAAACTTGGGACAGTTGCTAAAGTAGCAGGAATGGTTGTAATATACATTTTCTGATGGATTTTGGTCTATGCCACTCATATGTATGCCATTATTTGACTTTTTCATTCCTGACATCATCCCGTGATTTCAGGGTACAACTGGGGTACAGGCCAACTGTATGGGCAACAAATGTGTGGACATTATGCAATGATTTGTACAGTTGGGAGGTATACAACCCCCTATGAGTGTTCTTGCTCATTGTTATTGCCGAACAGCACTTCCTGAGTGCACGGACATGTGTATTGTGACAGCTCTGCTCTCAGACACACCCCCTGCACTCATCCATGCTCCATGTCCATTTAGGAGCAGAGGCAGTGTACCTTCATTACTATGCATGCCTCGCTGCCATGCTGTTCCTAGACAGTTGCTTCCAGGCAGGAATATGCTATTCCTGCATAGAGCCTTTCTGAATCCTAGGGATTATGTAAGAAGTAACTTGTAAATATAAATAGACAATACATTATGCCTTCATAACATATCATTTTAACGCCTTATTGCAGTAATAAAAATGAAACAGTCAACACTTTATTTTTTAACAGAAATAAAACAAATTTGTAGCTTTTGTTTTATCCATTATATTATTATTCACTTATTTCACATTGTATCATCCTTCACAATCCATGTTGTTAACCAGGCACTAGAATATACATACTTTAAGTAAAAAAAAAAAGCTGCTACCCATTGAGTTAATAATGTGTCTACCTGTCCTTGTCTTTTATATAGGAAGGTAGATGTTTGCACAGCTTTAAGAAATATGGTTGAATACCCTTTCCATTTCTGATAATCACCTCATTGGGGGGCATTTTATGCAATTTGCGACTGGTTGGATATCATTAAGTTTGCCAGATCATAGGTGGCATTTTCCATCCTTCCATCCAATATCCATAGCTCCATGTTTTCCATTGAGTTGGGGTATGACATCAACAGTGACCATAATCTTGAATCAAGGTTCACACTGCCAAGTGGCTATCCCCGTGTAACTTAATAAAGTCATACAAACTATTCTTATCCTCATATATGTCTGTGCCCCTTTTGATCATAAAGTGAGGGGGGGGGTAGATGCATCTGCGACATGGTGACACCAATGTGTTGAAGTGTTGTACTATATTTATTTTAAAATCTTCAGTGGAAGATGCTGCAGTGTATGGATTAGCTTAAACACAGTAAAATGCAACATAGTTGAGATATTCTTGGCCGAATGGAAGGTTATTATCCTGTGCTATATCTCCTACTTTACTGTTGCATGCAACATATTATTTCAATGTTCTTTTTCTTATACATGCATTTTTTATACAGATTGATTTATTCTTGATAGAAGTAGGTTATCTTCACTCCCTCATTGTAATTCTTTCATGAAACAGACCAAATCATAAAACCATGGATAAGTTGGTCTTTTTGAATCATGTCTTGTAATCTAAATAGCTTAAGGCAACCCTGACTGGTAAATATTACCACCATGCAATTACATACCTTGACATTGCTTTTTAAGCACATTATAGTAGCTATCATGAATCACACATGAATCAAAATCATCTACCCTCCTTGACTCAGGCTTTATAAAAAAATAGGGCACCTTGCAATGTGAATATCTTCAACACCCCACCATATTCTCCAACATGCTCTCTCCATCTCACCTGCCTTTCTGCTCCATATTTTGGTTTCTACCCACTTATCTCAACCACCTGGATCCTGCACTTTGGTATTTTGCAATCTTTGGTTACTATCCCAAATTTACCATAAACAAGTGCTTTCTAGCCTTACCCATAACAGTACAGAAGGGAATCTGGCTGTAATATATTCACATTTAAGCATTGTTTCATGGTATCCATTAAAATCTAGAAGGCCAGCTCCTCCACTTTTCATAAGTAAAAATAATTTGCTTTTCTGTACTCCCAGTTGAGTCCCAACCTATATGAAATCATAGGCTTGCTTTTGAATTGTATTTACATATTTCAATTTAAGAAAATGTGGGAGATGCTGGGAGAGAAATAGAATGTTTGGGAACATTAATATTTTAATTATTTGCATCCTTGTAAAAAATGGGAATTTCTACTTTTTTACTTGATATTTTCGTTCCCAAATTGTCATGAGTTGGCTTAGCATTAACTTCTAAGAGTAGAGCAGGACTGATCATCATAAATATCCCTAAGCATCTACATTTAAATACTATCCAGTCCTTTACTCCACCCCTTTGAGTCACATGGCCCTGACAATTTTGTTTTGTTACACAGGAAACATTTATGTTTTTTTCTTCATTTATCTTTAGCCCATAGATATGTTCCAATTTTTTTTAATTGTCACTAGAGCAATATCTGTTAAATACCCTGGTTGATATAGCCATGATACACAGTTATCTACAAACCATGTAAAAGTCAATGGATCACAATGGCCACTAGTACTCACAGACGTGGTGCCGTTCGTCCCGCTCTAGTATAGATGACGGACAAGTGGGGTAGTTTTTTTATATGCTTTATTACATAGAAACACATCAGGATGGATAGCAGCATTACAAAATATAAATTAACTGATTAACAGACAGACTACACAGACATACACACTTACATCTCAACAGCTTACTACAAAATGTCAGTCAGGCTTGCATATGCTCAGTATTTATACACTTGTGCAAGCCCCTAAAAAGCTTCTTAAAGCAGTACAAACATATTGATCTACATCTTCCCTCTTAAATAGATTGCCCTCAATGCAATGACATTAGAATAAGACATGCAATACTATAGGCATCAGAAAGAAACACAATGTTCATTTCCAAGCTGCTGTGTATCAATATCATGGTCTGGAAATGTGACTTGATCTAATAATATAGTAATCAGAACTGGGTTTAGCAACAGGGACAGTCTTCGGTGAGCAACTTGTATCAGGAACTTTGGGATTTATTTCAGGAACAGTGGTATTTACTGGAACGTTCTCTGGAACTGGAATGCTGGTCTACTCACTCTGAGATAAAGAGTCTTTCTCACAGGCTAGGTGTTGTGGTACAGGCTCGGACAGTGTCATCAAATGTTTCCAGTTCAGCCTAAACCTTAGTCCTTGTGATTCCACAATGTACAGTCTCAGCTCTGGACAAATACTCTTTGCGACTCCGATTTGATCATATCCTTTGCCCATTTGCATTCTCACTATCTCACCTTCATGTAATGGATTGAGCAGTTTGCTGGATTTATTGTAATAAGACTTCTGGCATTGCTTTAACAGATGGGCATTCACTGATCTGTTATTCTTAGCACCTGGAATCAATAAACTACTGCTAAGTGGTAATGTAATTCTGGTTTGTCTCAACAGAAGTCTCTGGGCAGGTGAACCAAGATGTTTATCATGAGAAATATTACTGAGATTCAAGAGATTCAGGTAAACATCATTACTGTCTCATTTCAACTTCTCAGGTAACTGTTTCACACTTTGAACTGCATGTTCTGCCAAACCATTTGACTGTGGGTACCCAGGACTACTCATAACATGGATAAAGTCCCATTCTTCAGCAAATCTTTTGAATTGCTGACTAGTAAACTGTGTGCAATTGTCAGAAATAACTTTGTGTGGACTACCATGGACTGCAAAATGATGCTTCATCTTAATAATGACAGTACTGGACACAAGGTTAGGAAGTAGGTCAAGCTCTAACCAATTCAAATAAGAGTCTACTAACATCAAGTAATGTTGACCATTCCATTCAAAAATGTCAGTGGCTACTGTTAACCAATGTATTTCAGGAATCTGATTTAGCTGAAGTGGTTCCTTCTGTTGATGTGGCTTTGTATTATTGCATATAGAACAAGATGAAAGTAGTCTCTCAATGTCTTGTGACACAGAAGGCCAAAATACTAGTCCTCTCACCCTCCTTTTAGGAGAATCAGCTCCTGGATGGCCACGATGCAAGATAGTAATATACTCTTGCTGCAAAGACTTTGTAACAATCATTTTTGGACCTTTCATGATGATACCATTGTCAGACAAAATCTCATCTCTGTAAGAAAAATAAGGTTGCACTTCTTCAGATAAACTAGATTGCTTTGACGGCCATCCCTGATTGATAAAGTAGTTGAGCTTCTGTAAAACAGGATCTGAGGCTGTGTGATTTCTGAGCTCAAGATGTGTGCAAGAAAAATTTCTCACTTCCATGACTTCAAAATCAAGATGCTCATATTCATGTTGTTCAGTGGTATTTCTGGGTGATCTGGATAATGTATCAGCAAGATAAAGAAGTCTGCCTTTTGTGTAGACAAGACTGAAATTGTACTTCTGCAATCTCAACATCATATGTTGCAATCTGGCTAGAGCTGAATGCATACACTTTCTCAGAATAGTGACTAGAGGCTGGTGGTCTGTTTTGATCTGGATAAGTCTACCATAAATATAATCATGGAACTTTGAACATGCAAACACAATTGCCAAAAGCTCTTTCTCTATCTGAGCATACTGCATTTCAGTTTGGGTTAGTGCTCTGGATGCATAGGCAACAGGTTGACCCCCTTGAAGAATGACTGCACCAAGACCAAATTATTTTGAAGCATCACAGGAAAGAGTAACTGGTTTGTGAACACCATAATATCTGGGAGTTGGTGGACTGGCAATTCTCTGTTTCAGGACATCAAATGCTCTCTGTTGTTGTTCCAGTCATGACCAAAATACATCTTTACATGTCAGCTCTCTGAACGGTGCTGCTAGATGTCTCAACTCTGGAATGGACTTGCATAGGTAGTTAACCATGTCAAGGAAACATTGAAGGACTTGGAACATTGTCTGTAGCTGGCATCTCAAGAATTGCTGTTTGCTTGGAAGGGTCTGGTCATAAGCCTGAACTAGTAAAATCACTAACATAAGTAACTTCTCAACCTGAATTTGCATTTGTGAGGATTCAGCTAAAGATTCACTTGATATGCTCATTCCATAACTTTCTTGAGGTTTCTGTCATACTCAGCTTCACCATTACTGCCTGCTAGAATATCATCTACTATAATAGCACACGAATACCCAGAAAAAAATTTGCTACATTGCACATTGAAAGTCTTCACTAGCAGAATTTATCCCAAATGGCATTTTCAAAAATCTGTACCTGTTAAAAGGAGTACTGAACGTAGATAGCAATGAGGATTTCTTGTCAAGCAAAATTTGCCAAAATGAACTTGAATCTAATACAGAAAAAAAAAACATGGCATTTGGCGTCATAGCTGCAACTTCTGTAAGGATTGGATAATGAGGTATTTTTAGTGCTTTGTTTGAGTCTCATGGATTAATACATATTCTGATGTAATCTGAGTTTTTTCTTATGAGATACTACCATGGAAAATACCCATTCAGTCTGTTCTTCTACTGGACAAATCACACCTTGTTGTACCATTATGTTTAGCTTGGCTATGACTAGGTTTTGCATAGCTACTGGAACTTTCCGGGCTAGCCTGACAACTGGGCAGACATCTAGGTCTGTCTTCATGGAGTACACAACTGGAAACTTGCCTAGTTTGTCTTCAAAAAGATCAGCATAGGCAGAGAAAATACACTGGGCAAAATTAGAGTATGGTCTTTTAAACTAACATGATGGACTTCCTTATTAAATGAAAGCAGTCCCATTTTCAGACTGTCTCTGAGCCCTAATAATGACTAAATGTGCCTTTTGACCACATAGAATAACAAGTCATAGCTTCTCCCAGCAGAGTAATGTGAAAGCACCACTGAGTCTTCAGTTTGAATTCCATCACCACCATAAGCAACAAGCTTTGCACGCTTTGCCAAATCAAGCTTCAAGCTTCTCACCAGCAAATACTCTAGCAAATGTTTCTGCAGACATACCATTGCACTTTGAACCTGTGTCAACTTTGAGCTCTGTTGGTTGTTCATTTACCCGTACAGTACAAAATACTTCATTTTTTGCCCATAAATCTACTGCATTGACTGTTTCATGAAGCACAGACATACCATCAACATAAATTAGGGTCATGGCTTTCTAATTGATCAAGTTGTTTCTTGATATGTTGTATTTTACTAAAAGAATGTGTCCCTTTTGATTTACAAAACCTTTTGAAATGATTCCACTTGCTGTATCTATGACACTGCTGACCAAAAGCTAAACATTTTCTCTTTTAGGCTCATGACTTCCACCACAATTATGACAGTTGGCTATAAAACTGGGTGAGGGCCCATTCTATGAGTTTGCTGAATTACTCTTATGCTTCACTGAGACCGTGCATACTCTGGAATTTGCTAGAAAGCTCTGGAGTTTACCAGGGACTGTTGCAGGGGTTACAGTTGCTGCCATGTGATTTAGCCTGTTTATTTTAGGCATGAACTGCATACTATCAACATGTGCTTTAGAAGTTAGTGGAAGCATGTATCTCTCATGTGTAAGCATATTTGTGTGCTTTTCTGTAAGTTCATATATCTGTCAAATCTCAATGGCCTTATTAAAAGTTAAATCACTATCTTGAAGCAAAATCTTTCTCACAGCATCATCTTTAATACCACACACAAGTCTGCTTTTATCATATCATCCCTTATGTCACCAAATCTGAACATTCCAGCCTTGTTTCACAGATCAGTTACATATATTGCAAAAGTTTGCCCAGGCTTTTGATCCCTTATGTAAAATAAGTTCCTTTTCATTGTAACATTCATTTGGGGGCTACACATTTCTTTAAATTTATGATTAAAGCACTCAGGGTTCTCCCTTGACTCAACTGGTGCAACTATATGATGGCTCCCCCTCTCCTGCAAAGACAGCAGGTGCATACACAAATGAATGTCCCTTTCAGTGGCTTCTGAATCAGTTAAATTAAGCAGAATAAATGCCTTTGTATGGTCACCTTTATCAGAAAATGTGGCCTGTATGAAAATATTGTACTCTTGCTCAAACACTTTCCAGTTCTCTGCAATGTTATTATCAAACACAAGTAGAGCTAGTCTATGAAATCCTTCAGCCATGCCAACAAAATACACCCAAAAACACTATAAGAATATGGCCCTTGTAATTATACATGAACAAGCTGCTATGTGCACTTGTGATAACATTCCAATGCACAATAAACTCTATGAAATACTGTACTTTGCAAAATATGCTTTGAAATGTCTGCATTTTGTGAAATAACTGTACTATAATACTGCACATACGAATACCTCATACACTTCAGACTACTCGAATAGCTTTGATTAATGTGAAAAAGTGGTACTTAGTGAAAAAATGTGGTTGTTTCCCTTATTTTATTCATTTTATGTGATTCAGACTTTATTTCAAACATTTTCTGAATTTATTTAGAATATTTCTATTAATATATCGTAATTTCGAATATTTCTGTTACTTAGAAATTTTAGAGCATTTTGAATGCCTCATTTCATATTTTGTGAATAAGAAATAGTTTGAGAAAGTTTTAATACTTGAAATTAATTTATGACCTGTTTTGTGAGTTATACATGCAGTAGGGATGATTCACTCCTCTATATTTCTCTAATCTTAACTGAGGGCCTCTAGGTCTCAAAGCTGAGGAATCTGGATCCCACTTCTGATACCATGTCACTTGTCCATCTCTAGTATAGATAACGAACAGATGGGGTAGTTCATTTATATGTTTTATTACACAGAAACACAGGATGGATAGCAGCATTACAAAATATAAACAAGCTGATTAACAGACAGACTACACAGATGTATATGCTTACATCTCAACAGTTTACTACAAAATGGCAGTCAGGTTCGCATGTGCTCAGTATTTATACACTTGTGCAAGCCCTTAGAAAGCTTCTTAAAGCTGTACACCCATATTGATCTACATGCGGTATATACTTATTCAGATTCTGTAACTAGCACAAACAATGACGGGGAGAGAGGGCACCCCTGTCTCATATCCCTAGTCAAATTAATTGTGTGTTACAAATACCCATTTGTTAAGACTTCAGTCTTAGTTCATAGATAAGTTCATAGATTATAGTTTGTAGATTAGTACTAAGTTAACTGCCCTTGTAAGTCATTTTATGCCTAGCCAATTATCCCTTGTGAGACTCAAACCTTGCACCTTATGTTTGTAAGGCAAACACCTTAACCATTAGGCCACCCTCCCACCTCCCACTTTTCGCCTTAAGATTACTATACAATAATTGATATTATGCAATAAATGTTTTGGGGAAAGTTAATTGCTTCCAATAGGCTCCATATTACTGAACACTTTATTAAATCAAAAGCCTTTTCTGAAGTCTATTAACACTACTCATCATTCAAAACCTATAATTCACACAGCTTTTGCATGTACAGACAAATTCTCACTAGATCTGGGCTTTCTGTTTTACATTTACTAAACCCTTCTTGTTGTTGTTCTGAAACTAAACAGGGCAATAAATTAATGTTCCTATTCACTACAACCTTGGCTCATGTTTTCAAATCTAGCTGCAACAGTGATATGGGCCTATAACTACTTGACAAAGCTTTATCTTTATTTGGTTTAAAAAAAAAAATAGTACCTTAGCTTTATTGTTGTCACCTGGGGAGGGAACTCTATATTCACAGTCCATATAAAAGTTTAATACTGGGGATACCATTTACCTCTTAAACACTTTGGAAAATTTGTCTGCTATCATGTTAAAACCAGCTGCCTTTCCTGTGGTTAGTCCATCAATAGTTACCTTTACCTCCCCCCTCATTCATGTCCATAATTAATTTATTAGGTTTCTCTGTAGTAAGTTTTGGTAAACAGATGGAGCTTAGGGTCTATATTAAATCAGCGAATGCTTAAACAAGCAAACGCTGATTGATCGACCTTATTTTAGCAAAAGTTAAAAATATCGAAGCAACAGAAACTCAAATTTTTTCCTAGGGAAAGAATTTGGTTGTCCGTTTCTATTGCTTCGGTATTTTCAGTGCTGTGGTGGAAAGTTATGGGTTGGATTCAGGTAAGTGTGCGATTGTGTGGATGTGAGTGTTAGGGTGGGTTAGGTGAGTTAGGGTTAGGGCTTGGGTTAGGTATGTGTGCGATTGTGTGGACATGAGGGTTAGGGCGGGTTTAGGTGAGTTAGGGTTAGGGAGCGGGTGAGGTGAGCATGCGATAGTGATGGACATTAGGGTTAGGGTTTGGGTTAAGGTAAGTGGATAGTTAGTGGTGTGTGCATAGTTTAGTATAGGGTTAGGTGTCAGATTTTAGATGTATGTGTGTGGATTTCTGTTTGTTTGGTGTGCTTTTGTTGTGTGTATGTGTTTTGGATCAGCGATTTTTTTCCCTAGGAAAAAAATCACTGATCTGACAGTTCGAGATTGTAAGCTTTTTCTTACATAAGGTCGATCAATCAGCGTTCACTTTTTTAAGCGTTCACTGATCTAATATAGACCGGGAGATTATAGCATCACAGAGTTCATTCCCCACTCCTCATATTGTTCCTCCTGTTCCTTCACAAAGGCCTCATTAATATGGGCTGGTTCTGTTACCATTAAGGCATTGTTATCCCTCACAGATAATGTTATCACTTCTTTTGCTTTTTCTTACAACCTATGTGACATAAACTTTTGAGATAAAATGCCCTATGATCTGTAAAAATTTTTATATGTTCCCCAATTTTCATTAATTAATTGATGATGTAAATTATTGAGAAAATTTAACCATTTATCTTTTTCAGCCTCCATTTATCTTTGCATTAATGTATTTTATATTAATTCTTAAATAACAACACACATGCTTCAAATTCCCTAATTATCGCCAAACCCACATTTCTTTTTTTTTTTGCTTTTTCAATGCATTTGCTTAATTCCTCATATTGATCTCAAAATTGGTTAATTCTTTTCAATACTTACACTAAATTGCTAATATTGATCTTAAAATAACTACAATTAATACATTGATTCATTTCCAAAAAAGGGGGGTAAATTTTGGTAAGAGAGATTAAAATGACCAGGTTATTGGTGGAGCTATGCTTTTATGATCTGTTACACAAAGATCACTGCTGGATGGTCTGACCAGGTAGTTGGGAGAATGTCAGTTTGCCCTATACTTGCAATTAGCCACACCAGCCTTTGAAGCCATATCATTCCTTTCTATAGGATTAGATGCAGTTTTCCTAATTTTGATTTTGTTCACTGGTAACCTAACCATTTTTGATCTACAACTTTAATAACATCTCCTCTTATTATGATACCATCCTTGTCTACCTTATATTCTTCAATTGCTTTATAAAATTCTTTAAATGGTATAATGCTGCCCATATTATGGCAATAGAAATTCCCAATCTACAGCATTTAGTTTGTTGTTTTTATCCATAACAATGGTCCACTGACACTTTTTGCTTGTTACTTCCTTAATTTCAGACCAAACCAGTGAATTATGGAAAAGAGTTGCTATCCCTCTTTATGCTGATCCACAACAGCTTACAGACTCCCACCCACTCCATGATTTCCAAAAGCCATGCCTGCCTTTATCCTTCAACCTGGTTTCTTGCAAACAGATCAACTGTGCTTTGCATTGATATAAATAGTTTAAAATAGTTTTTCATTTGTATGGTGTTGATAACCCCCTACAATTAAGTGCCAATCCTCTGAATGTCAGTGATTGTGTTTTATAGTTTCTCTGTCTTGTATACTCCATCTTTATAGCTTGATGTATTTTGTCTTGTGACTCAGGTGTCACTACATTCCCTACCATGCCCCTGTCCACAGAATTTGTGTATTGTACTGATTGCATAGTATTGCAGATAGTAAGACTTTCATTGGACCAGGCCACCTACTTTGATATAGACTAACTTTGTACATGGGCTGCCTGGTACTCACTCGTCCTTTACTAGTAAAATATTTTACTTTAATACCTAATAACATGGCTAGCAATTGATTACAGCAGTATTCTAGAAGTGCAACATCTCCACCAAGCCTTACAATTTAACACATTTCAATCAAATTGTATTTATTCCATTAACAGTGAGATATTTGCCACAGCCCATTAAACATATACACTTACCTGAAACAAAAACAAATACTGATTTTGTGGCCCTAAAAGACATAATGTGATACACTTCTGTTCGCCTTTCACAAAAGCTTCCTCATCACCTCATACTTACAGTACTTGCTTCTTAAACCAGTATACACTTGGTTTCAAACCTGTGTCCCTCTGCTTATATGACAATCTTGACAACAATGTCATTGTGTCTTGCTATTTTATCATCACCATAAAAATCAGTAATACCGTGTAAATGTCCAACAACTGAGCTGTGGAATAGAAGAGAAAAAAAACAGAGCAAAATACATGTCTATACCTAATAATCAGCAGCTTCTTAGGTTTCAACATCTCCAAGTACACATATTTGAGACTCAAAACATTATTTAGTGTTTTTCATGTGTTTCACAATAATGCTTCTTCAGTCAATCCTTCACAGGTACTAAATTTAGTATTATCTGGTCAATCCACGAAGCCTGTGTGTACCCAACCATGGCTACCTCTATTATAGGACCTAAAAAATCTATATACATCTGTTGATCTTCTTTCACTGAGCTGGGAAAGGTGGATAGTGGGTCATATTTGTTAGAGACCTCTACCCTTCTAAACTGGACATACTCCTTCTCTGCAGGTTTAGAGGTGAGATATTACATCCCTTTATGTGACATCTTCAACACCTTTCCCTCTTGGTCCTCTTCTACCTTCAATGGGGTAGGTATAGTAGGCTTTCCCCTTTTGTTGGAAAACTGCTTGGAACAATCCAACATATTCCCAGTACCTAAGTTAATTTCTGAGAATAAAATTTTTTAAGGTCTGGTTGTCTCACTACATATTTTCCACCTCCACCCCTGTGGTGCGTGTGTGAACTGGATTATGTTTTGCAAGATATAAACATGCTGGAAATCTCAGCAGCACTCTGAAACTTCTCTCTTTAAAGAATCTTAAATAAAAGGCCAGGTCTTTCCTTTTCAAAAAAACAATGCAGTCCTATAATTTTGCAGAAGTCTCACAGTTAATACCCCTAATTGTAAATGTTATTTTTATTTATTTATTTAACATTTGTTTACTAGGAAAGTCTAACTGGGATAATATTCCATTATCACCAATGCCTGGGGAGAAAAGCTCTGCATTAACATAATATGGTTACATTTAAATAAAATTATTACAAAACCTAATTCCAAAGAACAACATATTAACTAACTAAACAAATAGTAAACACAAAAACCAAACCAAAAGGAAGAAAATGGTCAAACAGGTAGTCCAAACAGGCTAAAAGCCGAAACGCAGGAAATCTTCTTAAACGCAAGTTTAATTCAATAACAGCAAGCGTTTTCGCTACTGTGAAACAGTAGCTTCCTCAAAAACAAACAAACAAGTTGGCGCCAAAACACAAGCTGCTTTTAAAATTGGAGTGATGTCATAGGGACCATCACTTCCGCAAATTTAAAATACATTCATTAGTGTGACATTTTAATATCCAACATATGAAAGTATAAGAATATATGTAAAAAATATATATAAAAAATATATAAAAAATATATGTAAAAAATAAAAAATAAAAATAAAAATGTATGAGTTGCTTACATAAGCAAAACTTAACATACTTTGTTTACACGTCAATAAGCATCAGGCAGATCAGCTAACTCACAGTTTATACAGTGTTTGTTAATGTAAAGTAATACTGGTAAATCCTGAAACAAAATAATTAAATGGAAGCTAGCAAAAAATTGTATGTTATGTATTATTAATATTATGTAATTATACAGCCAACATTAAATTCAGACACTTGGACCTAAAAATAGTAAAGTGGCTAACCTATAAGGTCCTCATAGGATTTTGTGATAGAGTAGAGTTGTTAAAATGTTAAATATTAAATATTGAGGTATTAAAGTATTAAAATAACCCATACTACATTCCAATTGATAAGCAGGAGTAGTAAATGGAAAATACAACTTTAACTAAGGACCCATAAAAGGGAGTCACAATATATTAAGTATTAAATAAAAAACCTGTAGTGAGGACCCTCTATAATTGATCTACTATGAGATCAAGGTAGAATATAAGTTACCTCTGGAAGCTTTTAAGTTTTAAAATACAAGAAATATTGCAATTTTCGTTTAAACCGGGCACGCTAAATGCGTCCAATTTTAGTTGCCCTTCTAATTCACGTGTTTCAAGAATTAGAGAAAATGGCCCACCCCTTGTAGTATACGGGACATGGTCTATCGCCATAAAGTGAAAACTGTGACCTAAATTGCTATTAATATGCCTTGCCAAGGCATTTTCGTTTTACTGCTTCCTAATGGCATAGATGTGCTGGTAAATTCTTTCCTTAAACTTGCGATCTGTTTTACCGACATAAAAAGCCGGACAACAGTCGCAAAATGCCAAGTAAATAATAGATTTAGTTTCACAGTTAATTCTGTAATTTATGTGATATTTCTTACCTCTAACAATAAAGGTGTTGCCTGTTTTAAGGTAATTACACCAATTGCAGAAGCCACACATAAATGTGCCCCTCTGTCTGGTAAAAAAATCATTCTCCTTTTGTCTCTCAAGAAGATTTTTAAGATTATTACCCCTTCTATAGACAACCAAGGGGTTGTCACCCAACTTTTCAAGTAGTTCAGTATTGCTCCTAATAAAATACCAGTTCTTGCATATTACAGACCATATCTGGTGAGAAATAGTGCAAAATGTAGTGATAAAACTGGTCTGGTATCTATTAGATTCTTCAAGTGAATCATGAGTAGATTGAATAGTAGAAGTGGTATTAATTTGAGCAATGTTTAAACTGCTACTAATGGTGGGTGATGAATCTTTATAAAGAAGGGGCTTATAAAGACCTGTAAGTCTTTTAAATTGAACTTCTTGTAAAAGTTCTTCAATTAGGGAGAGTGGGTAGTCACGATTACTAAACATTTCAGTCAGTAAGGAGCACTCTTGTTCAAAGTATAGGTCTGTACTACACATCTTAGCAGCCCTTATAAGTTAACCCTTTACGATGGAACGCTTCTGTCTAGAAGGATGAAAGCTGGTAAAATAAAGGAACAAATTACAGTATGTGGGTTTCCTAAAGATGGATGAAACAAAAGTTCCACATACTGTGTCCTTTTCCAGTTTAACATCGAGGTAGTCAATGGTTTCAGTGGAAAATTGATGTGTAAACCTAACGAAGTAGGTAGTATTGTTCAGATATTCTATGAATTCCAATGCTGTTGTCTCATCACCCCTGAAAAGGATGAAAATGTCATCCAGGTATCTAGTGTAGTAAGTGAGCTGATGTTGGAACTCTTTGTTGTTTAAAACAAATAGTTTTTCCCAAAATGCGACAAACATGTTAGCTACACTAGAACCGCAGGGGGAACCCATTGCAATGCCTTGTTTTTGCAAGTAGTATTGTTGGTCAAATAGGAAGAAGTTAGATGACAGTATGATGTCCAAAATTTCTGTGACAACATCAATCTCTTGCTTAGTTGCTCCTAAGTGGGCCAACATCAGGGCTATCCATTCGATTGCCTCAGTATGTGGAATCGAGGTGTAAAGGTCAACAATGTCGATGAAAGAAAATTACAAGAACAATCAAAAACAGCATTATTAATGTCTCTAAGGAAGGACCAAGAGTCCTTACAAATCACAGGTATATTTGTGATATATTTAGAAAGAATGTTATCAACTAGACAAGCACAAGGGTGTGTCATTGACAATCTGCCATCAATCAGGGCCCTCATGGGTGGATCATACAAATTTTTGTGGATTTTGGGAATCCCAAAAATCACGGGTACCTTGGGTGAGGCTATGTCAATGAAATTATAGGTGTCTAAGTCAATCTTCCCACTTAGAAACAAGTCTCTAAAATATCCCCTAATTCTAGAGTGAGCCTTGTTCATTTCGTTAAGTGAAGAACGAGTATATGCTGGACTATCCAGGACTAGTAACATTTTTTGTTTATAGTCATAATTGTCAAAAATGACTAAGCCGCCCCCTTTGTCAGGCTTTAGTACTCTGACAGGTAAACTGCATAAGGTGTACAATGCAGAAATTTGTTCTTTAGAGGTGTTTATCTATATTTTTTATTTTTTACATATATTTTTTTATATATTTTTTATATATATTTTTTACATATATTCTTATACTTTCATATGTTGGATATTAAAATGTCACACTAATGAATGTATTTTAAATTTGCGGAAGTGATGGTCCCTATGACATTACTCCAATTTTAAAAGCAGCTTGTGTTTTGGCGCCAACTTGTTTGTTTGTTTCTGAGGAAGCTACTGTTTCACAGTAGCGAAAACGCTTGCTGTTATTGAATTATACTTGCGTTTAAGAAGATTTCCTGCCTTTTCGGCTTTTAGCCTGTTTGGACTACCTGTTTGACCATTTTCTTCCTTTTGGTTTGGTTTTTGTGTTTACTAGTTGGTTTGGTTCTTATGGCTACTGGTGGACCAAGCAGCCTTAATAGCCCTAATATTTTTGGATCGACAAATCCTCCTGTTCCTCCGGAGAACTTGGGCACGCCAGCACTGCTTGCAGCTATTTCCCAACGCTTGGAAGCTCTCAATTCTCGCTTGGATTACCTTGATGAGAAATTCACGCAGCATGGTACGTTTCCTTTCAACGGAACACTTTCTAATGTACATAGTAACGGACGCACTTGTTCCAGTATTCCAGCAGGACAACCGATTCCTTTAAATGGAGTACAACCAGGACAACCTGTTCCTCTAAGTGTAACATCAGCGCACTTAGCGCCTAGTTCTCCTGTTGGATTATCTACTTCTATACCTACTTCTACAGGAGGTGTTGGTATTTCATCAGCTAACATACTAACAGGCAACGCTAACCCAGCACCTAATGAGGTTAACGGCGACACTAACCCAGCGCTCATTGGGGTCCCTTCACTGAATGAGTGGATTGAAAACCTGCCTACGCTGTCCTTTCTGCACCACCATCTTCAGGAACCACCGGCTGCAGGGGTTAGTGCCGTTAACTCCAATTTAGACTCTATAGCAGATAAACTTAAAGCTTTTGACAATAAACTAGTTAAATTAAAAAAGTTACAGTTGGAAGTAGCTTACTTCCAACAATGTCTTCAGGACAATATTATTCCCAAAGGACTTCGTAATAATTTCTCTCCTACGGGGTTATTTTTGGATGTAGCCTTTTTGTCGGACCTTAACATTTTATTCGAAAAGCAAGGTGCACAACTGTTAGAACTTATGGTGAAGCACTACTCTATTCATATTACTCTCTCATTATAGAGATTAACGACTTGGACAAACTTATTAAACTTGACTTAGAATTTATAAGATACAAGTATGACTACTCTCGCATTTTCACTAGTATTGATGCTTTACTAGTTAAACTTAAAGCCAATAAGTCTAAGAAACTGTCCAGGGACAGACTTTCTTACCAACAGGACAAAACTTACCCAAACCTGCAAATAGTTAACACCCATTTGGATCCTAAGCTTACTACACTACCACCCCAAAACAATGTAGGTCAGCCTGTGGCCACGTTGGACTCTAACTTGGACTTCACTGACGACAACATGGAGGAAGTTTTTACCCAACTTCCTCGACGAAGCAACAGAATCAGAGTGAATAATTATAACAAAATTAATCAGACTACCTACCAGGCACGTGAAAGTAACTTTAACAATAACTCGAATAGGGGTGATTTTTTAGGACAACACAACAACCGCCGTCAAGGACGTTACAACAAGAACCGGAACAACTATTAGACTCCCATTCTAATGACTGTTCAGGAAACTTACTTGACACCCATTTAGACATTGTAACCAACAGCAAGGGTGATTTTAAAATATACATCTTCTCAAGCATCAGTTTAGACTCTTGCTTGATTGATCTACTGGCCTTTGGCAAATTTGTGCCTAGCCAGCATTGTAACTTGGCTAAAACTATAATTGATCTTAAATGTTTTGTGCGAAAGCTTAATTTAGATCTTTTGTTTTCTAATATTAGCACAAATGTGTCTTCTACTTTAAAACTATCCAGTACATTTAACCCACCCCTACACCCTGACCTTCATTTGTTCGAAAGTATTTGTGAACTTGATCTAAGGCATTTGGCCGGTCCCCACCAATATGGGGTTGAACAACAAAAAAAGATAAACACCTCTAAAGAACAAATTTCTGCATTGAACACCTTATGTAGTGTACCTGTCAGAGTACTAAAGCCTGACAAAGGGGGCGGCTTAGTCATTTTTGACAATTATGACTATAAACAAAAAATGTTACTAGTCCTGGATAGTCCAGCATATACTCGTTCTTCACTTAATGAAATGAACAAGGCTCACTCTAGAATTAGGGGATATTTTAGAGACTTGTTTCTAAGTGGGAAGATTGACTTAGACACCTATAATTTCATTGACATAGCCTCACCCAAGGTACCCGTGATTTTTGGGATTCCCAAAATCCACAAAAATTTGTATGATCCACCCATAAGGACCCTGATTGATGGCAGATTGTCAATGACACACCCTTGTGCTTGTCTAGTTGATAACATTCTTTCTAAATATATCACAAATATACCTGTGATTTGTAAGGACTCTTGGTCCTTCCTTAGAGACATTAATAATGCTGTTTTTGATTGTTCTTGTAATTTTCTTACCATCGACATTGTTGACCTTTACACCTCGATTCCACATACTGAGGCAATCGAATGGATAGCCCTGATGTTGGCCCACTTAGGAGCAACTAAGCAAGAGATTGATGTTGTCACAGAAATTTTGGACATCATACTGTCATCTAACTTCTTCCTATTTGACCAACAATACTACTTGCAAAAACAAGGCATTGCAATGGGTTCCCCCTGCGGTTCTAGTGTAGCTAACATGTTTGTCGCATTTTGGGAAAAACAATTTGTTTTAAACAACAAAGAGTTCCAACATCAGCTCACTTACTACACTAGATACCTGGATGACATTTTCATCCTTTTCAGGGGTGATGAGACAACAGCATTGGAATTCATAGAATATCTGAACAATACTACCTACTTCTTTAGGTTTACACATCAATTTTCCACTGAAACCATTGACTACCTCGATGTTAAGCTGGAAAAGGACACAGTATGTGGAACTTTTGTTTCATCCATCTTTAGGAAACCCACATACTGTAATTCGTTCCTTCATTTTACCAGCTTTCATCCTTCTAGACAGAAGTGTTCCATCGTAAAGGGTCAACTTACAAGGGCTGCTAAGATGTGTAGTACAGACCTATACTTTGAACAAGAGTGCTCCTTACTGACTGAAATGTTTAGTAATCGTGACTACCCACTCTCCCTAATTGAAGAACTTTTACAAGAAGTTCAATTTAAAAGACTTACAGGTCTTTATAAGCCCCTTCTTTATAAAGATTCATCACCCACCATTAGTAACAGTTTAAGCATTGCTCAAATTAATACCACTTCTACTATTCAATCTACTCATGATTCACTTGAAGAACCTAATAGATACCAGACCAGTTTTATCACTACATTTTGCACTATTTCTCACCAGATATGGTCTGTAATATGCAAGAACTGGTATTTTATTAGGAGCAATACTGAACTACTTGAAAAGTTGGGTGACAACCCCTTGGTTGTCTATAGAAGGGGTAATAATCTTAAAAATCTTCTTGAGAGACATAAGGAGAATGAATTTTTTACCAGACAGAGGGGCACATTTATGTGTGACTTCTGCAATTGGTGTAATTACCTTAAAACAGACAACACCTTTATTGTTAGAGGTAAGAAATATCACATAAATTACAGAATTAACTGTGAAACTAAATCTATTGTTTACTACTTGAAAAGTTGGGTGACAACCCCTTGGTTGTCTATAGAAGGGGTAATAATCTTAAAAATCTTCTTGAGAGACATAAGGAGAATGAATTTTTTACCAGACAGAGGGGCACATTTATGTAGTTAAATTTAAACCTCAACACGGATATAAATAGGACATGCTGGAGGGACAGATTCATCACCCAGAGACTCCCTACACTATGGAAAAGAATCCCAGTCCATGTGAGGCAGAGCCCCTCACTGACTCTGTTCAAGAGAAATCTTGACGAGTGGATGGGAGATCGTAGGATTACCCCGAGAATCATCTCTGTATCACTGCTGGACAGAGGCACAGCAAACTAATGGGTATAGTATTCTCATCCTAAGGGGTGGTGAAAGCCACACACACTCTGGCTAGGCTTATAAATGCCCTAGGGCAGATAGCCTAGTATGAACCTATGAACCTATGAACCTATGAACTTGGCATTTTGCGACTGTTGTCCGGCTTTTTATGTCGGTAAAACAGATCGCAAGTTTAAGGAAAGAATTTACCAGCACATCTATGCCATTAGGAAGCAGAAAAACGAAAATGCCTTGGCAAGGCATATTAATAGCAATTTAGGTCACAGTTTTCATTTTATGGCGATAGACCATGTCCCGTATACTACAAGGGGTGGGCCATTTTCGCTAATTCATGAAACACGTGAATTAGAATGGCAACTAAAATTGGACGCATTTAGCGTGCCCGGTTTAAACGAAAATTGCAATATTTCTTGTATTTTAAAACTTAAAAGCTTCCAGAGGTAACTTATATTCTACCTTGATCTCATAGTAGATCAATTATAGAGGGTCCTCACTACAGGTTTTTTATTTAATACTTAATATATTGTGACTCCCTTTTATGGGTCCTTAGTTAAAGTTGTATTTTCCATTTACTACTCCTGCTTATCAATTGGAATGTAGTATGGGTTATTTTAATACTTTAATACCTCAATATTTAATATTTAACATTTTAACAACTCTACTCTATCACAAAATCCTATGAGGACCTTATAGGTTAGCCACTTTACTATTTTTAGGTCCAAGTGTCTGAATTTAACGTTGGCTGTATAATTACATAATATTAATAATAATACATAACATACAATTTTTTGCTAGCTTCCATTTAATTATTTTGTGTCAGGATTTACCAGTATTACTTTACATTAACAAACACTGTATAAACTGTGAGTTAGCTGATCTGCCCGATGCTTATTGACGTGTAAACAAAGTATGTTAAGTTTTGCTTATGTAAGCAACTCATACATTTTTATTTTTATTTTTTATTTTTTACATATATTTTTTATATATTTTTTATATATATTTTTTACATATATTCTTATACTTTCATATGTTGGATATTAAAATGTCACACTAATGAATGTATTTTAAATTTGCGGAAGTGATGGTCCCTATGATATCACTCCAATTTTAAAAGCAGCTTGTGTTTTGGCGCCAACTTGTTTGTTTGTTTCTGAGGAAGCTACTGTTTCACAGTAGCGAAAACGCTTGCTGTTATTGAATTAAACTTGCATTTAAGAAGATTTCCTGCGTTTGGCTTTTAGCCTGTTTGGACTACCTGTTTGACCATTTTCTTCCTTTTAACTAAACAAATAGCTTCAATTCATACTCTGTGAACCTATACATACATAGTACAAATAATTAGACAAAAAACAAACAAACAAAAAAAAAAACAATCCACAGAAGTCAACAGCTATAGTAAACTTTAATAATTTAAATCAAGATATCTGAATTTCATCGGAGTAACAAATTACATAATTTTCTTAATTTAAATAGTAAAAATGATGCCAAAATCACTCAATATTAAATAAAAACAACACATAAAATTAAACCCTCACCAAGGTTCATTATTCCCAATGTTAAAAACATACACAACAAGTCAATACTTAAGTATATATATATATATATATATATATATATATATATATATATATATATATATATATATGTGTATGGAAACACTTTACATAATCGAAATACTGAAATCTCGAATGTCATATGGTCGAGACCATATGATCGACATTTCAGTATATCGAATATGTTAAGGTTTAAAAAATAACACTTTACTTACCTTAAAACATTACGTGCACACAGAGGCAAGGCTTGTTGTATGCTCTGTGTGTACGTAATGTTGTTATCTTTTTTGTGGTGTTGACAGGAAGTGGGAAATCTCCAGTTTTGCACTTCCGCATATAGCGCAATATGGGAGATTTCCCTTTTCCCCACTGTAGCATGATCTCGGAGTTGGTATATTTAAGTAGGGAGGGTGCCCCCCACATGGTGGGTGCAGGGGGGCAAAAGCAATGTTTGACCATATGAGGTTCGAGATTTTGGGAATTCGATCTTCTAAAGTGAATCCATATATATATATATATATATATATATATATATATATATATATATATATATATAAATACTTTAAAAAGCAAAGTTAATAATAATCAGCTTATAATACATTAGCTTTTATTTTCAATAAACAAGTAATGTCACTACTGCTCTGGTAATGAGGTCATAGTTTAATGTTGTGAGGCATGGCATGTGGTTAGTTTTCATTATTTTTTGTGGACTGGTGTGAGGCTATTTAGAGTATTTAGGAAGGAATATTAAAAGTATTGACTGCCTCATTATGTGAGAGAGGTTTTAGAGCAAACTAATTAAAGGCTTTTAATGTATTGATGAAGGAGTCTTTATTGAATTCAGAAAGGTTTTAGGATGTTTTAAGTTGTTGAGTGTTAGCTTGTTGGATCATATTTCTATGGGTATAGGCTAGAAGCTGGCACTAAGTGAGTTTGGATAGGTTCCACAGGTTGTGCATTTACTGGGATCAGAGACCAATACTCATTGTTGAAATGCACCTTCAATGCTGGTATTAAAAAATTTAGTGGTTGTCTTGATAAGTCGTAAGTAACCATAAAGGTTTATACTAGCTAATGAAAAGTCTGATATTAGAGTTTGTCAGTTGATATTTATATCTACTAGCATGATTTTTTCATAAGGTATGTTAATAGTTGTCCAGGAAAGGATTTCTTCTAAAGCTGCTATATTATTTTCAGGTAGGATATAAACTGTAAAAAAACTTGGCTGCTTTTTATTGTTAAGCATTAACAGTGATAGAAGTATTTCAGCGTTTTGGAATGTTGATGTGTTGTGTGACTAGAGAGAGATATTGTATGAATTTTGATAAATTAAGTCTACCCCCACCTTTTTTCTTAGGGGCCCTATCAGCTGTGATAGTACTATCACCTGGAGGGGTAGTTCAGAATTTTTAATGCCAGGTTTAAGCCAGATTTTTGTGTTGGCAAGAATGTTAAGGTTATACTGTGATATCCAGGCATGTAGTTCTGTAACTTGTTACTCATTACAGAGGTTGATAGTGACAATATTCAGTTTTTTTTAGACAGTGGGAGAATGATAGGGTGGGGGGGGTTGATATGCTAATTTTATTAGTATCGACAGGTGGTGGTTTAATGGCAGGACAGCACAATTGGGAAGAGGTATTGTCTGAGGTGGTAGATGAAGGAGGGTTAGTTAAGTCACAATTTTGTAGGGATGCTTTTTTACTGTTTAGACTAATAAATGAGTTTTGTGGGCCTGGGTTGAGGTGGATATCACCACACTGTGGAATTTTTGAGAAGTAGTGTATCGATTTAGAGGAGATCTATTTGAGCTGTAATTTTGGAGTAGAGGGGTGGTAGTGAAGTTAGGGGTAGTGAAGTTGGGGGTGGCCACAGTGGTGCAGTGGTTAGCATTGTTGCATCACAGCAAGAGGTTCTCCTGTTCAATTCTTGGCTAGGGTGCCTTCTGTACAGAGTCTGCATGTCCTCCCTGTGGTCACGTGGGTTTCCTCAGGGTGCTCCAGTTTCCTCCCACATTTCAAAGACATGCAGTAGGTGGATTGGACACTCTAAATTAGCCATAGGTGACAGTGTGTGCATGAATGAGTGGTGCAAATGAACTACTGCGGCAGGGCTAGCCACCTGGTGGTGTAAACCTTGGCTCAAGATGATTGTCATTGCAGAAATGCCACCCTGACCCCATGTGCAAAATGGGAAAAGTGGCTGAGGCTGGATGGATGAAGATATATTAGCATATCTCCTCTTGATTTAAAGTGTGCTGAGAAAATTGCAGTAGGAGAGGTGTATTGAGGTGGGTTTTGCATGAAAACAATCAGTGAGGATCAGACAAAGGTAAGCAGAAATTTCTTAATAGAGTAAGGCACAGCAGTAGCAGTGGCAGTGTTATAAAATACCAAGAATAAGATAGGTAGTGTTAGCTTACTGAATCTAGACTGGCATTTTCTGAGCACTAAATCCAGCCAGCTTACATTAAGAGGGCCCTCCTGCTCCCTTGTGGCAGAAGACTGTAGTCAAGAACCCATATGAGTTGGGAATTGTTGGAATAAGGCTCAGTCTTGGGTTTTCCTGTTAGTTGGATTGCTTGAAAACTGTTTTACTTAGCTGATATTTAAACACGTTTGCTGGGGTTTGTGCTCAGTTTACTAGAGCTGCTCAGAGTTTGACATCCTTAGCCAGAGATATGAAGTCAAACTGAATGAAATCCAAGGCATCCTGTGAATTCTACTGAAAAATAAGTATTTTTATAACCTTCTTTGCTCTTTTAAACTGTTTGCAACTGTTTTTGCACCTACTTTAAAATGTTTTTATTGCTAGTGACTGTGTTTTCTGCACTACCTATTTACAGTACTTGAACAATTTATAGCATAGGCTAGATTCAGACTTGCTGAATCTAGATTGTTTAGCATTTTCTGAGTGCTAAAGGCAATCATCTTATATTAAGAGGGCCCTCCTGCACCCTTGTGGCAGAAGAGTATAGTCAAGGACCCATCTGAGTTGGGGATTGTTGGAACAAAGCTCAGTCTTGGGCTTTCCTATTGGTTGGACTGTTTGAAAACTGTTTTACTTAGCTGATATTTAAACACAGTATTTGTGGTAACCTGTGCACTCTGCAATGAGGGCTAGCATTGCCACGTATCGATGTAAATGCTAAAAAAGTCACATTTTCCCTATATAACTGCTAGGAAACCCTGCTAAACTTCCCTGCTTCTTGGTGCACAATGCATTTGTGCACTGTTGCCCAGATATCAACCTAGCTGTGTTTTCTGAGGTGCTGGTGCAGGTTTATACCCATAAATATCACATAGATTAGCAGATTTTACTAGTTCTACAGCATCTAGCCAACCCTCCACCACTTATTACAGAATACACTTGACACAATGTCAGTCTCTCTCCATTTCTCCAGCCAGCCTAATTGACATGGGCATCCTGAGGCAATGTAGACATTGCCTCAGGTATACAGACAACCTACTACTTCTAAAACATGCAAATACTCTATGTCAGAGATGTATCTAGACGATCAATCTGGAATCAATGCACTGTCTCTCATGTAACAACATATCAAATACCAAGCAGGATGTCAGCACCCACACTCCACCTCTGACAAATGCCAAGCACACAACACATAAACCCACATATGTGGAGGTACTCACTAGAAATATACCAAAAGAAAAAAGACCTCCCAAGAGCAAACCTGCTGTATACAATATGGTCCCAACAGCACCAACTACAAATAATAACACACGCATCAGTGTCTCACCCAATAAGGCATAAGGCAGAGCATATCTAAACTAAATATCTTGGTCATAGGTGACTCCATAGTAAGACACACAGATGTCCCCCTCATTAAGCTGGACAAGGAGAAGGTCACAGTCAGCTACCTGTCTGGTGCCAGGATCCGCCAAATCATGCACACACTCAAGTCTCTCAACAAGTACTGTTATGACTCTGTCATAGTCCATGTTGGAGTGGATGACTTGAGACATACGTCACTGGACTGTATGAAGAGAGACATTATGGAGCTTTCAGCTTATGTGTCCTAAACAGGTATGTCCGTAGCCCTAAGCAGCATTCTTCCCTCACCCAGGATGATGCCACAATACAAACAAAAAAATTATTGACTTTAATAATTGGCTTGGCTTCTGGTGTCAATCCATGGGGATCCAGTATCTGACATACTGGGATGATATGGTCAACAGACCATGCTGCTTTTTCAGAGACGGTCTTCACCTGTCAGCTTTAGGCTTTAGGTTGCTGGTAAAGGTACTTGCTTCCCCCATAGTGCATTTTTTAGGCAATGTCAATCTTCCTGAAACAAACTCGGGATTATGCTGCTTAATGCTAGGAGTCTAAATCAGAAACTGCACTCAGCTGAAGCACTTCTCACTCTAGAAGATGCTGATGTCTGCGCAGTCAGAGACATGGTTCAAGGCCTCAGAGAGTACCCTGGCCATGCAAGGCTATAATGCCTCCCACACGTTCAGACCACACAATGAACTTTGAAAAAAACAAGGGAGGAGGAGTATCCATCTTCATTAAAGACAAATACACCTGTGGACTGGTTAAACAGTACGACTCCCTAGAGTTACTGCAAGTCCAACTAATTGTAGGAAAGACCCCCCCCCCGATGTCATTGTTGGCTATAGGTCATCCACCATGAACCATGAAAAACACACAACCTACCTGGACCTACTTGAGTTACTCTCAGTACAGCCAAATACCCTGGTCATGGGTGACTATCCTTCCACTGACTTGGTAACACATATGAACACAAACGCACTCACCCAAGGGTTCATGGAGTTTGTTAACACAAATGCTTTGGAGCAGATAGTCAGACCCCTACAAGGGGCTGTAACATCCTTGACATAGTGCTCACCAACATGGGGGATCACTGCACCACCCCATGTGTGGCTCCCACCCTGGTAAAGTCTGATCATAAATCAGTCTCATTCAAAGTAACAATCATACCTGACCTACACTCAGGACCAAAAAGTTTAAAAAACTTCTCCAAAGCAAACTGTAGCTTACTGAGCTATGGCATCAGTAGTTTCAGACCCCCTACCAATACCGACAACTATATCAAGGTGCACACAAATGTTCTGTATAAACACCTATATAAGTGTATAGACTCAGCTATACCGGAATAGATCATATCAAGATCCTCATGAAATAAGCCACCCTGGTGGACATCCGGCATAAATAGGTTATACAATAAGAGAAAGAAACTGCTATCAAAAACAAGAGGGAACAGTCCCAGCAAAGGAAGACCTCCCTCCAAAGCAGAAACAAGCAGATTACACATCTTGTAAAGTCCTCTAAATCTCATTATGGAAATAAATTTGCATTGTAGCTAAGGAAAATCACAAAGCATTCTTTAGTTATGTCCAAAATCTAAAACAGAAAGCCCAGCTTATACTAAACCTAGGGCATTTCAAACCTGGTAGTGGACAGGTTTGGTGAAAACTTCATCCTCCTGTCCCCACAAGTCATACCCCATTACATACCTGTCAGAGGTCCTCTGCCTAGTACCTTTAGGAAGCAGGTCATAGCTGCACTCCCCAAGGCCAAAAATGCAGCCTTTATGGGACCCATCCCAGGCTGCTTATTAAATTGTCTAAAACAGGAGTTAGCGAAACAGCCAAGCACGGTCTTCAATCTGAGTCTAAGCACTGGTTTTGTGCCAGCTGAGTGGAAAACAGCAACTGTAATCCCCTTGCACAAAGGGGGTCCCTCAACTGACCCTGGGAACTCTAGACCCATAAGCTTAACCAACCTTATCTGCAAGGTCATGGACCTTAACAACAAAGATGTAGGTGACCTTCATACTCTTGACACAACCCAGTTTGGCTTTGTTAAGGGCAGATCTTGCCTGCTAAACCTGGTGGACTTCTTTGAGAATGTCATCAAGGCCTTGGATGAAAGTAAACAAATTCACACTGCCTATCTCGACCTAACCAAAGCCTTGACACAATTCCTCACTCAGGCATCATTGAGAACCTCACCCAGCTGGGGGTTTATCCTTATATCACTAGATGGGTAGCCAACTGGCTCACAGAAAAAAAACATACAGTCAAAGTTGGGGATGACAACTCTATTAGCATACCTGTAAACAGTGGTGTTCCACAGGGATCTGTGCTAGGCCCCCAACTGTTTGGTATCTATTTTTCAGACTTCTGGGTGAAAATAGATGGCCTGTGGCTTACCAAGTTTGCTGATGAATGCAAACTGGATGCAATCATCGAATCTCCCAAAAATGTTAACATACTACAAAATGGGCTTACACAGACAAATGATTAGTGTCAGAGCCACAGAATTAAACTAAATGTAAAAAATGCATTATCATCCCATTCAGCAAAGTAGAAATCTCTGCTAATTACAGCATTAATAATAACCCCCTAAGTTTAAACCCAGTTGTGAGAGATTTAGGAACACAAGTTGATAGCAGCCTTAATTTTGATCATCAGGACTCCACAGTAGTAAGGAAGGCCTTCTACATTGCACACCTCATAAGCAAGGGTATAGCATCCAGAGCTAAGTAGGTTATAACTCCCATGTACTTAGCTCTCATAAGACCAATAATAGAATACAATGCTCCCTTTTCTATGTACCTCACCAGACATCTGTAGCAACTGGAGAGACCCCAGAGGTTTCTCACTAAGAAAATTCAGGCCCTACAACACATGACCTACACGAACAGACTGAAGGCCCTATCACTTTACTCAGTATCATATAAACTGATTAGAGGCCCTACCTGGCCTAAAGAACAGTTTCAGATCCTGCCTTGATGACGTTGCTGCACATCTGCATATCCAATTGGACAAGATTCACTCACTCTAGGGATCTTAGCCTAGCCTGTGATATTAACAGGACATGCTGGCGAGACAGATATGCCTCCCAGAGGTTTCCACTACTCTTGAACAAACTCCCAATTCATGTAAAACAGAGGTCCTCAATGACCCTATTTCAGTGTTACCTGGAAAATTGGATGGGAAACTGTAAATTTACACTGGGGGTTTCACCTATCTCCCTCTTAGACAGGGGCAATCGGTGCTCATCTTAGATTTGTGCACAAACATAGACTATATATCTTGGTCCATAAGGGAACAAGGGTATAACATGGCTAGATTTGTAGAGGCCTTAGGGCCAATAGCTTAGTAACCTCCTATGATCCTATAATCCTGTGAACATGAAAAACTGGGAAGATAATTTCAGTAGGAGACAGAACAGGGCAGTGTAAAAAACATCAGTATGAGTGTGCTAAGGGAGATAGAACAAGGCCAGCCCAGATGGGAGAAAAAGACAGGGATTTAGGAATTAAGGGTAAGGCATGACATATAAGTAGCAGACAGGGGACAAATAGTAGCCAAAAAAAAATTGATAGTAAGTCACTGTGCCTTAAAATTGAGATAGACAAGACAGTGTCTAGGGTATAGTTGTAAAGTAATAAATAAGCTCCAGAAGGAGGGGAACCAGATATGGAAAGTATTTTTAAGACACCTCAATATTCATATGATAAGGTGAAGTGAGGCAGCTGCACTCACTCTAAGGCAGAAGATTCTGACAAAAGCAAATTTGCCAAATTTAAACAGCTGTAGTATTGAGAAGATCCTTACTTAAAGCACTTCTTTGTGACCTTTCTCATTCTATTAATGCCCTCAGCAGCTGAATTTATTAGGTGTCCTGACCCTGCTTTTGAGCCTTGCCTGATGTTATTAGTAATGTCAGTCTGCATGGGGGACCTTAAGCTTAATGTCTCTGTTTCTTAACTGCCATGTAGCCTATCATTACTCAACAGTCTGGCTTTTAGTATTACACTTCCATTGTCTGAATAATTAAGATATTTAAATATGAACTACAATATCTTAGGCATCTGGGGTTGGGCACTCTGGGGAATATTCTATGTGCCCTCTCAATCACAGGCACAGTTTCTAACCTCAGAATATTTCTCCACTCTGTAGCAATATAAGCTCTGGATTATTTCCTTCTATATGTTCTGGCAACCCCAACATTTTCACTTGCCCTATTCTCAATATCACCCAGTCAAGAATCAGGTTCACTTACTATTTGTTACACTTGTTGGGAATTTGCTTCATACCTTTTCAAATCTTATTTGTTCTCAAAGAGTTTCTTCTGCTCCTCTGTTATAAGGGACTGCAGATGATTAAGCTGAGTCTCATGGTTGGTACTCTTCTTTATATGAGTAATATCCTTTGCACAGCTTTGGAAAAGCTTGGCTAATGTTTCTAACATTTCTTTTATTTTATTTTCTACATTTATTCTACAACATACTCGGATGTCGCCACCATCTTGTTTCTTCTCCAGTTGCCTACAGAGAAGATGTGAGCAGAAGTCTTAAAACTTAAATAAACAGTAGATAAACCCCTTCAAACTACCAAATTCATTGTCCAGATACCTTCTGCCACACATCACAATTTTTAAGCATCTGTTTCATTAATTTTTATTGTTTTCATGTTAAAATTATGAACAAGAACCTGGAGCTCACAAAAGTCCTTCCACCAGGCATTCATGCCCGTGTGTATCTCCACATATAAATGTTTCTCAAACTTTTCAAATGTTTTTTCTCTGCTTTTTATCTGTTGATGGAATGACGTCAAGGGCATTATTTAGTGCAGCTGATGTTTAACATAAATGCAATATTTTCGCATACAAAATTAAGCCACATTAGGTTTTTAAATAATTGAATACTGTATATTTTTTGTATCCCCTACATAATTTATGTTTTTTATCAATTTATTCTTTTAGTCAGTCACTCACACTTGCTTTATCTAGTTTAGCATCATGGGTGAGTCAGAACCTATCCCAATATTCCTGAGATGAGAGGCACAGAAATGCTGGATAATAATGTTCAAACACTCATAAAACACACACACACACATAAACACACACACACACACACACACACACACACACACACACACACACACACACACACACACACACACACACACACACGGCATGACACGTAATTTATAGAAGAATCATCAGTTCACCTAGGACTTGTATTTGGGATGTGGGGCAGAAACTAGAACACCTGGTAACAACTCATATGGATGCATGGGGGACATGCAGACTCTGCAGAGAAGGCATCTCATGCAAGAAATAAGCTGGACAACCAAGAGATTTGAGGTTACAATGCAAACTGCTGCAACACCTGCACCACTGTGTTGTATGACATTTTTCTTCTGAAGTCCTTATGAAGAGTATTGTCAGTGGCTCACCATGGTGCACACTCACTTGTGTTGCCTTGGAAGGCCAGAAGACTATAGGTTCTAGTCCCATACCAGATGCTAGAATACTGAAACTGTGGTGGTGCAGCATTATTTTCCCATATCTATGTAAATGCTGCCTTGGATCTCTGCTGAATGCGATTAAACTGTTCAAACAACCAATAAAATAAATATTTGTAGAGTTAATGCAATGCAGTTTTAAACAGGTCTACCATGACAAATACCACCAGGAAGGGGGATTTTTTTCTTTGGATGAGCACAATGAGAAGAGTTTGGCTGGAATTCATGAACATCTGCTCGTTGTGCTTAGCTCATTTGCATGACAAGCAACAATAAGCAAGTAGTTTGAGATTTAGGATATACTATAGTTCACATTGTGGCTAGCTGCAAAACAAGGGTTAGCAGCTGAACATGCTAATAACTGTATAATCAGTTATGCTGTTTGCTAATAAACCAAAAAAAAAATCATGGCAGAACAATTTAGAAACATAAAATGAATGCAAAGACATTGTGTTCAATTTAGCTGTGAATTCCGACATATGCTGGAGTACAGCCACAAGATTAAAAAAATGTTAGGAGTTGCCACAGCCATTATAAACTTGTATAGAAAACAGGTTAGGATGTGTGTGAACAACCTGTCAAGATAAAATAGTACAAAACATAAGCAAAAGTAAGAAGCAAATGAAAATCAATAATCTCTATACAGGAATATCATAACAAGAGCTGATATAGCCATAACAAACCTGAAAGGATACAACAGATAGGTATACTTATGGGCCAGCATAATATGAGTATGCAGACAGTGAGCAGCATTAGAAAACCAAAACAGTGCAAACAGAGATGCAAGTAGTACAATATGTTATATGCAGCCTCTCTCCAAAAAGTGCATAAATCAGAGAAGAAAACAAACAACAGTACAGCTAAGAAAATGCACCTATTAAACTGAAAATAGATCAAAAGCATACAAGTAGTCATCAGTGTAAAAAAATGTACACAATTCATTTTAAGTCAGTGAGTGTCTTTTAAAAATTTGTACCAATAGTGCTACAGAACTCTGTAGACATGAATGTGCATGTTTCCTGACTTCCATGAAATACATGTTAATGACTTCCAACAGAATCTTTGAACCACTGCAGGTATGCAGCCTTCATTATAATTATTTATCAACATGCTCAAAAAAAATCAAATATTCTGTTGAACAATCCATACCTTGAAAAATGTCTACTAACAGACTTGAAACTGTTGTCACCATTTGGATTGCAGGACTTGGGAAACACGGCATTCTTCCCTAGCACATTGGAAGTGCTACAGCTCCACATCCATCTTAACTGTTGTACGTAAACTCCCCTGGGTACATTGAATATGTTAATTCGATCTCAACTTATTATAATTCATGAATCACTCAAACTACTTGATGTACTAGGTAGGTGAATATGGTGCTAGTTCTTGCACAGTGACATGCACACACCTGAACAGTACAAGACAGAGTATTAACAGTTTTGACTAGGCAATGCCTTGCAAGTATGACTCGCTCACAGTTCTGCTTCTTCGATTGCTTGTTTAGCATGCCTGCTAATGAAAAGAATACTTACAGATGGTGTGTCAGAGAACACACCCTTTGTAAGCTGAAGCAGTATCCTACTTACAGGAAGAAAACCTCCTCATGAAAACCTGTCTGCAATCACTGTTCAGTTTGGTACATCAAAACTTTCTCAAGAAGATTTTCTTAAAAAATCAGCAATCTCCCATCAATAAACTCCACATCTCCCACAGATCATGTATTGCCCACCCCACCACCATTCATCCCTTCATCCACTTCAAAGACATATAACCCAAAGAACTGTCTATTATACATGATAATATTTCTAATGACACCTCTCTTGGATCTGACAACATAAGCCCGTTTTTCATATATCACTGTAGAGAACACACAAAACATCATGCCACAGATTTGGAAAACAGTTCTAATTAAACAGGCTAAAGCAATCCAACCCAAAAGATGCCTCTCACTTCCATCCAGTATTCATCCTCACCAATTCTGGGCAAACATCTTGAAAATATAGTCTATACCCAACTCTCCCTCTATATCCAACAGTACCACTTGGTGCATGGATACTGGCCTTGAAAAAGTGCTATGACTTTGCACTTTGATCCCTAACTGATAACACCCTGCTAAACGCTGATAGTGGCCCCCTTACAGGTGCTCTATTTATAGAACTGACAAAGACATTTGACCTCATTGACACCCATCTTCTCCAAAACAAACATTATAATAAGTAATAGTATAGATTCCCTCTCTCTGGCATTAACATCAAAGACAAAATAATCAGTAAGAATCCCACACATTAAATATTTTAAAAGTAAAAAATGCCATGCATTAAATATTTTAAAAGTAAAAAAAAGTGCATGTCTATAGGGCAAATAAAATATATCACATAACTAAAACTGTAAATAGTACATTGATGTGCCAAAAATTCACCACACATTCCTCAGCATGAGAAGGAGTATCTCTAATACAATGGAGAACAAGGAGGACATAGAAGAACTAAATAAAATATATATTGATATTTTAAGTCATAAAACTAATTTAGCCATAGAAAGGTTAAAAATAAACGCTTATGCTACTTCTCCGAAACACCTACATAACTTATCTGTTAAAGTCAAAATGTAATCCAAATCCAATTCTTTTGTTAATATTCTACACGAAGAAAGACATAAGAAGGTCTCGGAAATAGGAGATATATTAGACGCGTTCAAATCTTATTACAGTAATCATTATAAAGATGCATATAATACAATTGGCCATTCCTTGTTAGGAAATATGATCTCTAATATTAAATCGATCCCTGATAGTTTACAAAGAAATTTACAAAAACCTATTACACTCAAAGAAGTTGCAGATAAAATTAAAGAGAGTAAATCTGGTAAATCTCCTGGAATGGATGGTTTAATTTCAGAAATTTACAAATTATTTCCCAAAAATATAATCACCTTGCTACATAAGACATTAATTGAGATTCAAACCCATGCAATTATTCCCCCTTCATGGAAATACTCTCGAATTATACCCATTTTAAAGGAAAACAAAGATGCTAGCCTTTGCAGCTCATATAGGCCAATTTCACTACTAAATAATGATTATAAAATTGTTATGTCCATCCTGATAAATAGAATAAAAAATCAATTAAATTAAATCCTTAACGATGACCAGACTGGATTTATTCAGAATAGACATACACATGATAACATTAAAAGAATATTGACTTTAATAGATTATCTAAATAAAGAAAATATAGAAGCCTTGATAATAGGACTGGATATTGAAAAAGCATTTGATTCCTTAAATTGGGACTATCTAATTAAAATTCTTGAAGCTTATAAATTCACGCTTTCCTTTATCACATTTATTAAAAAAGTATACGAAAATAATTTAGCCTATGTCAAATTAGGACTCTTTACTTCAGAACCTATACAAATTATGAAAGGTACTAAACAGGGATGCCCAATGTCACCCATTTTATTTGCACTGGCTATCCAACTATTGGCTATACTAATACAAAACAATCCAAAGATAAAAGGACTAAATTTATTCAACCAATATAACTCTAAGGTCATGCTCTTTGCTGATGATGTACTTTTCACTCTATTGAACTCAAAAGAGGCCTTAGATGAGCTAGATAATCTATTTCAGAAATTGTAATAAGATTTCAGGTCTTTGCTGTAATAATCAAAAGTTGAAATATCTATTATTAAATAAAAAAGGACATACAAGTAGATAAGAATAGTATCATAGGAATGCAAGCTACAATAATAAAATACCTAGGGATAGATTTATATGACAATATACAAGATATAATACAAAATAATTATAAAAGGATTATTGACATAATAGATTCTCTAGTGAATAAATATAATAATCTGTTTCTAGTCTTTGAAGATAGACTTCAATTGATTAAAATGGTTCTTCTCCCTAAAATTTTATATATAGTCCAAGCTATTTTGTTAATTCCAGAGAGATCTTATCTTAAGAAAATAACATCAACACTACTAAGATTCTTATGGTACCCTAAAAGAAACAGAATTGCTTATGCGCATCATATAAGATAATGGGATCAGGGAGGAATAAATTTCCCAGTCATTGAATCATATATAAATGCTACATTACTCAAAACTGTGATTGAATAGATTAACCCTAATTACACATCCAACTGGAAAAAATTACATACAATGATTCTATTAAATGAAAATAAACTTACTAAAAATATTACTATTATAGATACGAATAATATATTATGGTATTCATTGTGTATACATCTACAATATAATATATCTAAACCAACAAAGACATTTGTAATAAATCAATTTATATGATAATTTTAGAAAGTTTATAAATATGAACATGGAATTAAAGATCTGGTTTCCAACATTAATCCCCTTCAGCATTACAAAAAAGTTTTCCAGATAGAATTCATAAAGAAGTATTTATGTACTGTGAACAGAAAAAAACGAATTTGTTGGCTCCATTGTATAAAAAAATCAAAAAGTTCTGGATATACAATATATGATGTCAACTTATGAATTAAACTCTAATGAATGGTTAATGCTTCAGAATATATTGACATTCTCCAAGGATCTATGTAAAGTATTAAATAATTCATCATACTCATCTTCACCTAAGTTTATAAGTAGATTGTTTGAAATTATTTATAATAATGAAAATATGAAGAATGAAACTTCTTACTTATACAACTTAATAACAAACTACAAAACAGCACCTAAAACAACATATTAGCAATTTATTACTAGAGGATATACGATTCAATTAACCCCAGAAAATAAATCAAATATACTACTTTCAGTAAAATTAACCTCCAGTTCTCAGTATTTGAGAATATTTACCTGGAAATTCCTACATAGATCCTTCATGACTCCTGATAAAATTAAAAAATTCAATTCTTCTTGTAATGGAGTATGCTGGAGATGACAACAAATTGTTAAAGCTGACTGGTCTCATATTTTTTATGAATGTAAAAAATTAAACCCTTTTGGGAAAACATTAATAACTTCTTACAGGCTATTTACACAGATACTTTTGTCTTGACCAAAGCTTTAATTTTATTGAATATATCCAAAGAGGTTTATCAAAAAAGAACTAATCTTTATGTTTTATGGACAATATTAGCTATAGCTAGAGAGGTGGAAGTCTACCATAGTATCTGGAAGAGAAGAATTTCTATGCTTATTAAAGAAGACAGTGTTGATGGAAGTTAAAACCAAAGAATTAAGATTGCTTCCAATGCCATTAACTAATAATCCTTGGAGAAAAGTTTTGTCATTGATTGATACTCTACAAATGGATTTAACCCTCAATACCACGGAGTCACCAATAAGTGTCCAGTCACCTCAAGGATAGTGAGTGCTACCCTGCGAAAACCAGCAACCAAATCCAAAGATGTAAACCAATTTATTGTACAACATAAAAATAATATAAGACCATAAAAGAAATGTAGAACAGTTAAGCGCTTTCACCCATCTATGTGGGCTTCATCAGAACACAGTGTTTGTTACAAAGACGCCTTATATAACATAATTGGTGCCAAAAAACTGTTGTTCAATTCAAACATTTAAAGCCGTATTGACAATGAAAGATAATAAACCCCTCCAAGTAAAAACGCGTTCACCTACTCCTAAATAATCTGAATATAATATTCGAACTAAAATGTACTGAACATGAGCTAAAATGTTGAAAAAATCATAAGTTAAAATGCAATACATCCTGCCCTTGTATTGACAATACCTGCGTTGTCAGATTTTGGTCAAAACAATGCAACCTAAAACTGACATATGAATAAATAACCAGCAGCTTAATTTGTGTCATAATACTGTAATTAAAAAATGAAAGACATATTAACTTCATAATACAAATGATCAAAATGTAGCTTGAACATTTATATCTTATTAGTGTGTTTACTATAAACACAGTAAATAATAAATGTAAAAATAGTAAATAATGAATATAGAAATATATGAAAATTAAGCTGCTGGTTATTTATTCATATGTCAGTTTTAGGTTGCATTGTTTTGACCAAAATCTTACAACACAGGTGTTGTCAATACAAGGGCAGGATGTATTGCATTTTAACTTATTATTTTTTCAACATTTTAACTCATGTTCAGTACATTTTAGTTGAATATTATATTCAGATTATTTAGGAGTAGGTGAACGTGTTTTTAATTGTCAATACGGCTTTAAATGTTTGAATTGAACAACAGTTTTTTGGCGCCAGTTATGTTATATAAGGCGTCTTTGTAACAACCACTGTGTTCTGATGAAGCCCACACAGATGGGTGAAAGCACTTAACTGTTCTACATTTCTTTTATGGTCTTATATTATTTTTATGTTGTACAATAAATTGGTTTACATCCTTGAATTTGGTTGCTGGTTTTCGCAGGGTAGCACTCACTATCCTTGAGGTGACTGGACACTTATTGGTGACTCCATGGCATTGAGGGTTGTTTGCAGTCTCTTTCTACAAATTGATTTAATCTCTTCTTAAAGAAATCACTCAAGTTAAATATTTGTTTAATTTGCTATCATTCATTTAGTCATGTCAGGCTGTATGTAAATATGTACATCGTTTAACTTCATAGTTATTATGATTCTACATTGTAAAAGTATTTATTATTGTTGACTAATAATCAAAATAAAAAAAAAATTCTGAGTAAAAAAAAAAAGAAGGAGTATCTATACAGTCATCCAAAACATTATGGATGGCCAACATTTTCCTGTCTCACACAATGCAGTATTTCAAACCCACCTGGACTTCATCCCCCCAACAATATCTATACCAACTCCCAGATTGCACTAGTGAGCAAAAGGACAAATTTCCTGACATTGGCCATCTGCTTCCATGACCTTTTCCCCACTGTAGTGTAGTTGGGGAGTGTGAGTTTGAAATACTGCAGTGTGTGAGACGAGCAAATGTTGGCAAACTAGTTACATTCCCCACCTAGCACATTTGCTGAAGTGAATGTTCGGTGAATGAACTTCCTCTGGGTTATGTTCGCTGGTCGGATGTTGAACGATTTTTTTTTCATTTGACTAGAAAACATACACCCACAAAGGCAATACAATGAAGTAATGCACAAAAACTGACAACATAAACTGTTACCTTATAGATAATGTTTGCAACCTCCCATGCTTTAACATCCTCTCTTCTGCAATGATCACAGTCATACAATTGTACCATGGCAGGACAAATGCCAGCCATGTGAAAACATAGATATATTGCAGAGTAACTGTAAATTTCAGATGTACAACACTAAGCACATTTGCTTCACTTTCTCTAATACTTTAGTATGTAAATATTAAGGTGAAAAATCATGTTCATCATGTGAATAATGTTTCATTGTAATGCCGTATGTGCAGTGTTCAGATCTTGTGAAGGAGCCATCTATGTGACAATAGGTCTCCTTACTGTAAACATTTTACTTGTATAAATCCAAAATGTTGAGAAATCATTACACTGATTTCACAATGTGCACGTTTATTTATATTGTGACATCTTTTATGGTATGCTTTTATGCCTTTAACAAAGATGTAAAGCATTTTGTCATGTGATGATTTAAGTGTATTCAAGGGGTGTGTTTTGGGAGGCTAACATTTTCTGAAGAAGTTCATGAAGAATAAATTTGGATGAAAGCGCTAAGGATTTGTGTTTGCTCCTTCATGTTTCTTATATCATGTCATCTGTTTGATTTTAGAGCATGTTATGATCTGTTATGGCATAATGAAAACATATGCTCATTGTAAGATTTAATTTCTTATTTTAGGTCATAGGCCTTAGATAGTGGAGAGACAGAGCCTTCTCAATATGGAACCTGGAACAATTCCATACCAAACCTCTTAGATGGAAATATGTACCAATTCTGTTTAGAGGGAAATGTCTACATTATTTAAGATTTTGTTTGACAATATTCTGAATATACTATTTTCTCATTCAACATTTATTTTTCTGCTTACAAAAGAGTTAAAGGAGCTTTTTAATACATATTTGGATCTGTCAAAAGTAAAATTTATGGCTGGTACTCATAAATTATCTACATAGTGTCAAAACATCTTCATATGGCAAAACAGATGTCTACATCCAAAGATGTGTTATATCTGTATAGAACAAAGCAAAGTGGTCTTCCCAAGTACTTACACTGCTGAAGCCTATATGATTATATGTAGTCAAGTTTCCTTTCTAATAATATTCTAGGCAATTGAAAACAAATTTATCCTTCTGCTGATGCCTCACCTGTACAGTGACATATTAATATATTGCTAACCCCTGGAACTCATATCAGTCGCATCCTATGTGTTACTATGCAGCCTTTGCCCATAATAGTTTCATCACCTGTCGCATCCTGTTAAAGATTAACATGGATGCATCCAACAATAATACTTGTGTAATGCCCAATGACAAACAAACGAGAAGTTCATGAAAATAGCTGCTTACTCTGCTCATTATAAAATTGTTGGGGAAGCAGAGTGATTCTCTACTGTATTAATTCTATATAGTTTCATGGTTTCCTTTCATTACCAGTAAAACAGTGCAAGAAACAGAAAAGAGGCAAAGGGCAGGTCTGATGCCATGTTGTGTTTGATATAACATTGTCTACTGCCATACCTTTTCATTCATTTCTTTCCACCCTCCCATGCATTAGAAATCAGTCATTTCCTCCAGTTACTCCATTTCAAGAGACAGCTACTCCATGTGGTAACTACACCGAAGGTTACACTAAAGCCCTGTACAATCACTTGCATAAGTGTATAAACTCGGCTGTACCAAAAAGAATCAAAGCTAGAGCCCCAAGTAAAAACAAGCTGCCTTGGTGGACATTCAGCATCAACAAACTTTACAATAAATGCAAAAGGTTGCTGTCCAAGAAAACAAAGGCAAGACTCCAGCAATGGAAATGCACCCTCTTCAGCCTTAACAGGCAAATAAGGCAACTTGTCAAATCCTCCAAGGGCTCCTTTAAGAGACACTTAGCAATACAGCCAAGGATAATTATAAGGCCTTTTACAGCTATGTACATAACCTAAAGGGTGGGACCAAAGCATATACAGAACTAGTGGCCAACAGTATCACACACACTGACCCCACAGAGATAGCAAACCTGATAGCAGGTAGACTTGGTGAAAATTTCACTCCTTTGTCCCCTTCTAACTTACAACAAATCTTCCCACAAACTTCAACCCCACCCTACATATCTGAAGAGCAGGTCCTCAAAGCCTTGTCCAAGGCAAAAACACAGCCTCTATGGGACCAGATGACATCCCAGGCTATCTTCTAAACAGTCAAAAACATGAATTAGCATCACCACTAAGTACCCTTTTCAATCATAGCCTAACCATAGGCTTTGTTCCCATGGAATGGAGAACAGCAACAGTTATTCTCCTCTACAAAGGTGGCCTAGCAACAGACCTGGGGAATTACAGACCCATTCAGATCTTGCCTGTTAAATCTGCTCAATTTCTTTCAAAATGTGACCAAGGCCATTGATGATGGAAAATCTGTGCATGCAGCATACCTCAACTTGGCAAAGGCTTTCAACATGATCCCACATTCAGGCATTACTGATAAACTTAGCAAACTGAATGTAAACCCCTTTGTTGTAAGATGGGTTGCCAACTGGCTCACAAACTGGACACACACTATCAAAGTGGGTGACTCCACATCAACCAGTGTTACCAGTGGGGGCAGGGGCATAGGGGTTTGTGCTAGGCCCCCAAATATTTGGTATATACTTTTCAGAAGTTTAGGTCAAAACTAAGGGGTTGTGGCTGACCAAGTCTGCAGATGACTGCAAACCAGATGCAATCATCAAATCCCCAAATGATGTCAGTGTACTCCAGGAGAATCTCACACAGACCAATGATTGATGTATTATTCATGGTCTCAAACCAAATGCAAAGAAATGCATCATCATTCCCTTTGGCACAAACAATGTCCCTTCACACTATCAAATCAATAACAACACCCTAAGTGCCCACAAAGTGAAAATGGGACTGGGATCACAAGTTGACTGTGACCTTAACTTTGACCACCATGTGTCTACTGTAGTAAGGAAAACATTCTACGTAGCATACTTGATTAATAAAGGCTTCCCCTCGAGAGAAAAAGAGGTTAAAATCCCTCTATACTTGGCACTTATCTGTCCCATAATTGAGTATAATGCCCCATTTGGCAATTACCGTGCTATATACCTGCAGCAACTGGAGAGTCCTCAGAGGTTTCTAATGAAGAAGATCAATGGGCTCCAGCATGTGCCTTACACAGACCGACTAAAGTCACTGTCACTACACTCCATATCATATAGACTTCTTAGGGGAGACTTATGCCTGGCCTATAGAGCAATCCAAAACACAAACCTAATGAACTTGCTGCATATTGGTAAATCAAATGGGGCTAGGGCTACCACTTCCAGGGACGTAAATATGGCTTATGGCTTAATAGAACTTGTTGGAGGGACAGATTTATCTCCCAGTGACTACCATGTCTTTGGAACAGGCTACCAATTCATGTGAAACAGAGTACCTTTATGACATTGACACTGTTCAAGAAGAACCTGGATGAGTGGGTGGGGCACTATCAATTCTTACTGGGAATAGTGCCCACAACTCTCCTGGACATGGGCAGTCATCACTAAATGCAATCTTGGGTATTCACTAGCATTTCTATGGTATTACATTGGGATGAAACAGCTAGGTTTAAAATGTCTTCCGGGTCAATAGCCTAGTAATCTCCTATGATCCCATGATCTATGTGTACACTGAATACCTTTTGGCATAAAATGGCCCCTTAGCATATGACAATGGATATCAATAGTGAAGAAGAATAACTGCATCTCTTTCTTGGTGAATTTCCTTCACAGTGTTCATAACCATGCAATTCTTTTACATCTGGCTTTATTCAATACCCAAACACATCTTGCCAGAAACCAACCATTGCATTCACAGCTATCTTTATCTTACTGACATCGCTAAACAGACTGATCTTGTTGTCTGTCCTAAGAGTTCTTCCCAAAATAAATATGTCAGATAAAATAAGTCATAGTATAGTATCTTGGGGTAATTGTAGGTTTCTTGTTTTTATTAGCAGAGTCACTCATCTTCTACCCATTGACTTCTGAATTTGACCCTCCGGGCAATCAGTTACTTTCTATACGTCACCATTTTGAATGTCATCCCATGACAATCAGTTACTTCCTATACATGTCAATATTTTAGATGTGACTAATACACTCCTTAATTTGTGTATGAATACTAGGTAGGAATACATCATATACACAGCATTCCTTCAGTCTAGTAGTAACCCTATTTTACAAATGGCTCTTTCTGAACTGTCAAGACCTCAGCTATATCCAATCATCCCACATCTCTTATGCAAGATATTTAGCTTGAATTAACTCTACCAGCATCCTTTACAAAATTGCTTCCATAAGCTCTCATAAGAAGAAAATGAAATTATCTGCAATAATTACATTTCCCCTTCAAATACCAACTCCTGTGCAGAGGAACCACCATCAGCATCCACCAACCCAGCATCCTATCATGGTTTCTTTAGACAGAATCTGTAGTCTGGGTAATGAATCACTAAGTATTTTAGCAGTTGGAAAAAATCTTGTATGATCAGTGTGCTTTATCTCTCTGAAGTCCCCTCACTGAGATGTTCCTCTTCTACTTCCTTGCTCATTTTGTCATGTGGCCTTTTACCACCATCAATATTCATCTTGCTTTACTATGCTGACCATGCAAACACTGTGCTTTGTACTTTTGTCTGGTTTTCAGCACATTCAGATAACATCTCTCCATTAGATCTACCCGGGTAGCAAAGCTTCTGACATTTATCAAGATATGTGCATAATTTCTTTCACTCATTTCATTAGTCATATCTTTCTCTACACTCTCCCCTCACCCAAACATGCACCCAGTGTACACACATATACTTACTTTATCATTTAATATGGCTTATTTTTTATGTATAATCCACTTTCCCTCCATCTTCAAGTTTTCTGTACTTGCCACAAGGTTTTGTTTTCTTTTATATCTCTTTTCTTATTTATCTAACATTTGTTTACCAGGAAATCTGACTTGGAACAAAGCCAATTGTCAGTAGAGGCCCAGGGAGAAACACTTCAGATGCATGTCATTGTAACCTGGGAGGAAACTGGAACACCCAGAGGAAACCCACATGAACACAGGGAGGACATGCAGACACCACACAGAAGGCACCCTAGGTGAGAATCGAACCAGAGAACCTCTTGCTGTGGGATTACAATGCTACTGCTGCACCACTGAGCCATCACTATATTCCATTACAGTCCATCTACTTACATCAGATCCTTTTATCCCTACACAATACAACTCATTCTGCTTTATAGTAGAGTAACATCCTACCTCTGTCTTTGTTTCCTTTCTAACCTATATTCCAGTAAAAATTAAGAATCTTGCCATATATATATTTTGTACAATGTTTTAATGTTTTAATTTTATTAATTTTTTAACCAGATAGGTAAACTGGTGATCACTGACCCTTTTTTGAGTTATGAGAGGGAAAATGTAACACAGTATATATGGACAGTTTAGAGTAACCTATCGATGTGTATGTTTTGCTGACTTGGGAGGAAACTCTCACACACATGTGAAGAACATACAGGCTCTACACAGACAATAAGAAGAGGTCAGATTTGAATCCTACATCCCAGAGCTGTGAGCAAAGATTTTAACCACTGCATCATGATGCTTCATTAATTCATAGTTTCCCTCCCTACTCATAGCCATTTATCAGGTCCAGTTATGAGAGATCAAAGCATTACCTGCTAACTGCCAGCCGAATAAGTCAAACTCAGCAATACACACACATCATACAACAATGTGGCTTATAGTGATAGAGCCCTGACATTTGACTGCACTTTCTAATGTCTTACATAGCACAGAAAAATTAATCGCTGCATACATGGAAGCAGGCATGCATGCACAATGCGTCACATGTATTTACAAAAGTCACAGCTGCAGCATGGGGGTGGTTAGGTACATTAGGAAAAATGCCCAAACTCCATAATAGATGATGTAACATTCTTGGCTCTTGACTCCCACCACAGAGGAGAATGAATGAGCTGGTAATTTCCTGCCACTAAGGTGAGCAAACAGTTATCATGTGGCATCCAAAGAAGAGGCATTATATTCACGAGACTCTAGGGAGCCATCTTTATTTCATTTATTTATTTAACCTTTGCCGACCAGGTTAGTCCAACTAGGCTAGTTGTATCTTTTCAGAGGAGACATGAGGTAGCATTTATACTACTAGGCAACATTTAGCCATGGCAACTACTAACTCAAACAAATAGGATCTCAGTTTAATGTCTCATGCAAATGACAAAACCCATAAGGGGAGTGCAGCACCCCCCTTATGTTGCACTTCAGTTTTAAAAATCCATCTATCTGGTGTGGGAACAGAGCCCACTGCCTTCTACACCAAATGCAAGTGTGCTACATGTTGAGCCATGGACAAAAATAAAAATAAAATAAAAAACATTGAAGTTGGGGTGACAACAGTAGCAAGCACTTCTCTGAACCTTCTGTGTTAGCTTTTGGCCCAGATATTCTTTCCTTAATCATACCCCTTATGTATGTATAGCAACTTTTTACACAACTGTGATGAAAGGAGAAACAACCTCCAAAGGTGAAAAAATGCTCACAGACTTGCAAATTTGCAGTAGAGCTGATAAATGTAAAAACATTCTGGGATGTTAAACTTTAGTGAGCTGGAGCAGAGAGATTATTTTCAACCAGATATGATTTGTCAGATGGGTGTGATCACTTTTGACCGACATATTTCTCATCTCCAGCTCTTCAGCCCCTTAAGTGATAATCAAGAGCAGGTCAAGAATGTCCCAAATGCTTACTGGTGTCTTCTTCTTCTATTTAATCCTAACTTCTACTAGAATTTCTGTGATTATGTTTTCTGTTATTATCTTGGGGATGGGTATCTCTCATTTTATAAGGTAGATTATTAAAGTCATACAGAACTATTGTTCTTTTTCACCTTGTCCAGTGTCTCATCCAGCACCTGTGTTTGGCATCATCTTTTGCGTATCTGCATCTGGTGGACTGTATCACACTAGAGATCTCCTGCCTGCCCTACAAACTATTGACCAATGTGTCTGTCAATCCCTTCTTCTGTGTCATGTCTTGATCTCCCTGCAGTTCCTATTATCCAACCCAAAATAAGCATTCTTGTTCCTGTACTGTATAATTTTCTAAGTTTTCACTGATTAAAGAAAGCTTCTGTGAAACATGTTTTTTTTTAACTGCTATAATTTAATTGACACAGTTGCTATGAAATGTGGCACCGTAGTCACACTCTTCAGTGTCATGGACACAGAGTAAGGTGCTGTATCTAGCATCTGTAGATGAACCTAATCAACAATGCTAATGTGTCTCACTTACTGTACATTGTGTCATGACATATGGTGATACTGTGCTCTTGTAAAACCACTGGGGAAAGGGAGATAACAGTATGCTGAGAAGCTTTGGTAAGAATTTTAATTTTTTCTAGCATATTTCTGGTTAACATATTTGCATTCTGGAATGAAAATAACATCAAAGATTGTGTTCAAATACAATAGCTTACTTTCATTGCATATATCTGCAGACATGAAACTGTTTTGCAGTGTACGTTAAGTTTTATACATTTTTTACCCATAAACTGTAACGAGTATTAAGATATTATTTTCTTTTTCACTTCTTTTCTAACTGAAGTGACATTTACTTTAAACCAACACAGTTTTCATTAGCTGTTTGATTTTGTAACTGAGTCAAACAATGATGCCAGTCGAGGAGCTAACCCATGTAAAATGACGTGTTGTCACTGCTGTACACTTTTTGCACAGTTTGTATACTTTTCCTGTTAACATGTAATAAGGTAATGACATAGCACTGCAAAAATCTACTGCTAAAATATAGACACATATATTGTCAAAGATAAGTTCTGCAAGTTATTCACAACAGTACTGACATTAACTTACCCATCACTATTGTCAAACATCAAAATATACCGATTCCATATGTTAGAATAGTTGTATCTACATAGCTGATAGAGAAAGATACATATATAAAAGGCAGCAGTATATAATTTATCAAATGAAAGGTGCTACAAACTATCTAGTATTTACCTCCAGTACAATTAATAGTTTGGGCAGAGTCATCTCTTAATAGTGCCGTAGATTCAATATTGCATATTATGAAAGCAAGTTATGGCTCATATGTCTGTAATATGTGATACATAGATGATCCTAATAAAAGTTCAGTATATGTGACGACATTAAATGTAGGTGGGTAATTTGTTCTAAAGATGTAATGTTCTGGCAAATACATTATGCTATTCTTCATGTAAGGCTACTAATGTGATAGATTGTACTCATCTCATTTATGACAGTGATGCCGTATGTCTAATCCAAAGAAGAATGCTTTTGATCAGGAACTGGATACCACAATCTGTTGAATAAATGGCATGTACGTATCTTGCATATACATTGCTATTACTATCATATCTTCACATGTTCATGTTCAATGATATCCAGTTTATAAATGTTTTTCTATATACTTCATGTAAGTCACATGACATATAGGTTCATAGGTTCATAGATAGGTACTAGGCTATCAGCCCTAGGGCCCATACAAGCCTAGCCAAAAAATGTACCCTGGCTTTTGCCACCCAAGAAAATTATTTTTCTGTGCCCCTGTTGAGCAGAGCCACAGAAGTGATCCCCAGGGTGAATTTCCCATTTCCCATCCAATCATCAAGATTTTTCTTGAAGAGTGCTTATGAGGAGCTCTGTTTGACATAGATAGGTAGTCTGTTCCAGAGTCTCTGGGACAGGAATCTATCCCTCCAGCATGTTCTGTTTATTGTGGTGACAAGGTTAAGGTCCCTAGAGTGTGTAGCTCGGAGGGATTGGGATTTCTTTAAGTGGAGCATGTCCAACAGCTCTGGGTTTGACATAGCTTTGTATGTTAGGCAGAGATCACTCCTGAGTAGGCGATATGCGATGGAGTAAAGCTGTAGTTTTTTGAGACGGTCTGCATAGGGCATCTGTTTGAGGCCAGCAATCCTCTTTGTGAGGTATTTCTGTGGTCTTTCCAGTTGTTGTAGATGTCTTGTGAGGTACATACCAAAAGGGGCATTGTACTCTATAATGGGTCTAATGAGTGATGAGTAGAGGGGAACAATGACCTCATTTTTTCTGGATGAGAATCCTTTTGTGATGAGATGAGCCACGTAGAAGGATTTCCTGACCACTGTGGTGATGTGATTATCAAAGGAGAGACTACTGTCCACCTGTGTCCCAAGGTCTCTTATCACATTTTCAGCATTAAGTAGACTACCAGCTATGTGGTAGTTCATGGGTACAGAGTTTTTACCAAAGGGATGACAATACACTTTTGGCATTGAGCTTCAGGCCATGGCTTTGACACCAGGTATCTGTCTCAGTGAGGCCCTTTTGTAATTTGTCCACATCATTAGGAGTTTCGATTATGGCTCCTAGTTTGCAGTCATCTGCAAACTTTGTTAGCCAAAGACCTTCTGTGTTGGCCTGCACTTCAGAGAAGTAGATACCAAACAGGAGAGGACCCAGGACTGAACCCTGTGGTACTCCACTTGTCACTGGTCTGATGTCAGATTTGGAATCCACTACTTTCACAGTGTGGGTTCTGTCCGTGAGCCAGTTGGCAACCCATCTTGTGACATAGGGATTTATACCTAGTTTAGTGAGCTTATCTATAATTCCAGAGTGGGGGATGGTGTCGAAAGCCTTGTCAAGATCTAGATAAGCTGTGTGAACCATTTTACCCTCATCTATGGCTTTGGTGACTGCTTCAAAGAAGTCAATCAGGTTTAGGAGACATGATCTGCCTTTTACAAATCCAAACTGAGTAGGGTCCAGAGTTTGGAGATTACCAATGTCTTTGTTTATGAGTTACATGATGATACGTTCCATGGCCTTGCAGACCAGGCTCATCAGGCTAATGGGGCAGTAGTTCCCGGGGTCCGTCATGGCTCCCCCTTTGTGGAGTGAGATAGCTGTCATGATGCACCATTCAGTGGGTACAAAGCCTGAGGTGAGGCTATGATTGAACATGGTACTTAGGTAGGGTGCCAGTTCATTCTGTAGTTCATGTAGAATGCAGCCTGGGATATTGTCAGATCCCATGGATGCTGTGTTCTTGGCTTTGGAGAGTGTATTGATGTCAATCCATATGCAAAGATAGCAGCTTCAGACATTTCACAGGAGACTCTGTGTGCATATTGCTTACTGTGCATCTCAGGATTATCTTCCTGTAGGTTCACAGGCAAATACTAAGCTATCAGTTTACAGACTATTAGAAGCCTAGCCAATAATCAGAGGTCAGACTCAAACCCTACACCCTTGTATCTGTGAGATTAAAATCTTGACCATTATGGTCACCCCTATTAAGCATGTACTTTTTGGGTAGTGTGAATAACCTCTCCAGAAGATAAACAATCTCATATTTGATCTAGCCTAGCCTGTTCCTTTACAAGACAGTGCATTACATTGTTCAAATCTGTTAAACTATGTCTTAGGAGACACTTTAATCTTTTGTGCCAGCCTTCCACCATATTTTGAGTGCATGGAAGACTAGATCGATTGACACTGTAGACAGACCAGAACCAAGGTACAAATTGAGGAGGCAATTGTGGAGTGGTGAAAACTGAGCAGAGAATTTGCTCTTACACCCAAGCATGTAGTACTGATCAAAATAGATATGGACGTCTGTGCTTTCAATGGAAATAGATGTGACAGCTCTGTAAATGCTTGCAGAATTTCCTCAGTGGGCAGAAATGACAATGACAGTAGTTTTTTGACTAGTTATTTTATATTACAGTTGTACTTTACAGTGAGACTTACATTTTGCACCTTTCTACACACATTCTGGCTGAAGTAGAAGTAACAGTTGATTAAATTTACTACTGGAAAATTTGGTCTCAAATTCCTGATGGCAGTAGGTGCAAAGTCACAAATTATATGTTGTGATGAGGCTGGGTAAATACACTGGGCAACTATGCCAATTCATCCATTCCACAAGAGGTGGTATGCACAAAGTGACTTAAGTGTCATGAGAGTAACGATAAATGGAAATGTTTTACATCTGCCAGTGGCTTCAGTACTACCATGAATAGAGTATAATTGCTTTATAACTTGGCCATTAATAACATAAGTGCCATTGACAAGCCAGATTAGGCTGCTGGACAAATCATTTATATTTTCCTCTGTTAATAGTATAAGCATAGATATCATTGTTCGATCATCATTTATACATCTTTTTATGAATGGACCAAATAGCAACAGTCATTTCTCAGGATGGATATCAAGTATACTCTGAGAGATATCTGTAGGCATTCACACACCTTTTCTGAGGACATGATTTATTGTTCAGCACAGTGTTGTATGTGAAGGCAAGATTACAGAAATGTTGTCTTGCACATTGAATACGCACTCGTTTATAACCTCACAGAGTAATCTCTGAAATTCTGTGCTCTGGCTGTGAGATCACGCAGAATATTGTAACATTGTGCCTCTGCATGTCATGGCATATGCATGCAATGTTGTACTTCTGCATGTCATGGCATATGCATGTAATGTTGTGCCTCTACATGTCGTGGCATATGCATGTAATGTTGTGCCTCTGCATGTCGTGGCATATGCACATGAGGTACAGACTTCTCAAGTTGCTCTCATGCTGTAGTTAAAACTGTCACAGTACTTCCATGTCATTTCTTGCTGGGCTTGTCCTTATAGCACCAGTATCTCTTTGTCATAGATTGACACTCGAGGTAGTAAACATATCCATAAATAAAAAGCAAATTATTTTCTTTTTGAGTGGTTATATAAGTGTTCAGTTAACCTATTACCCTAGGGCTGGCATTTGGGTTTGTAGAACTAACTCCTGGCTCATCCATGCTGCCAATTTAGTCTGTTTCACATCAGTGGTGGACGGAAATAATCTCTGAATGACAGAGATGTAAGTGACGTTCATATACATACTGCTGGCATACTGTGTAATTCACCTAGTAGTTTAGGTGCAGCATTGAAAGAATGATGTACGATTTTAACCCTGTGAATTCATAGCAATTTATAATTATTGACCATATCAGCATTTCAACATATTCATTTTTATGTACTCTTGTGAGTATGATATGTAAATGACATGTATGTGTACTTAAAATACATCTGTAGTGTACTTTAATTTCTGAAAGTTATGTTATTAACATTGTAGTTGTTACAGGCATCATTTATAGCATGCCAAACAGAACAGGTAAATAATATGTCATTTTAGTTTAGTCTGTGAATGTACTCATTACATTCTGAATTTCAGAATGTTTGAGCAAGTGGTGCAAAGCTACAACAACTCCAGTTTAGTTTTAATACTTTTTAGGATGATGTGAGTTTGTATCAGACTTTTGAGCAATGTGCAGTGTATGGAGCCTTTAACGTCAATGTCTTTCCTACTTCTCATCTAATTCTGTCAACACGATGTCACAGCAGAATGGAAATATTTCTTTTGTTTACCAGCAATACATTGTACTTAGGCTTGATGTATGTGAGTGTAATCAGCAACATAAGAGTTGCTTGTATTAAAATCAGTCATGGAAATGATTGTTGCCATCGATGACTGCTTGCCATGTGTTTAGCACACTATCTAGACCAATGTACTATCTTCATATACTGGTGAATGTGAACATCACCTAAGCTATACATGTGTAGAATTGTGTTGTCATTCCTTTGCATAATATGGATGAACTCACTGGCACGGTCAGTTTATAAGCGTTGTGTAGTTCAAATCTTTGTGAATGTATGCATTTATAAAATGAGTAGAGAATACTGACTAGTTGCTAGTTGCCTATATATCAAATCTGCTTTACCACACAGGAAAAAATAGTGCTGGCAATCTAGACCTAATATCCAGCCATAGATCCCTGTTCCCTTACAGACTTTAAAATCCAACAAACTGCCATCATCTTAAAGTGACATTTAATACAGGAAAATTATAAAACGCACAAATACTCCATAAATAAAGAACAGACTGGTAAATCAATTAAAAAAATAAACACTATAAACATCCCTGCAACTCAAATAAATTAGTAAAATTTATTAAAAATAATATTGATAAAGAAATAAAACAATACAGAAATCAGGGCTGTGACATAAATAAAACATGCGTTACATCGATAAAAGTAAACTAAATGTAAGAACAATTAGGAGCAGTAATAGGCATCAAAAAGGAAAAATAATAATAAAAATAATAAAACTAAAGGTCTGTGACTGACAAAGTTTGCTGATGACTGCAAACTGGGAGCAGTCATAGAATCTCCAATTATGTCAGCATCATACAAGAGAGTAATACGCAAATAAATGATTGGTGCCAAAGTCATGGCCTTAAACTCAATGCAAAAAAAATGTTTTATCATTCCTATGAGTAAAAGCAATGTCCCTGCTAACTATCACATCAATAGCAACACCTTAAGTATGCACTCAGTGGTGAGAGACCTGGAAACACAGTTTGACAGCAACCTTACCATTGACCATCATGTCTCTGCAGTGGTAAGAAAGGCATTCTATATTGTTCATCTCATAAGTAAGGATATTGCCTCCTGAAAAAAGAAGTTGTAGCCTACATGTACTCTTCCCTCATTAGGCCAATAATTGAGTACAATGCCCTTTTTGGTATGTACCTTTCCACACACCTGCAGCAATTGGAGAGACCACAAAGGTTTCTCAAAAGGAAAATTTAAGGTCTTCAGCATATGTCCTATGTGGATTGTCTGAAATTACTGTCACTGTATTCTGTTTCATACAGACTCAGAGGCAATCTATGCCTTGCATACAAGGCAATCATGACCCTGCTTTATTGGAAATGCTGCATATCTGTAAGCCAAATGGTACATAGGTTACTCAATCTAAAGACTTAACCTAGTATGTGACTTTAATAGAACCTGCTGGAGGGACAGATTTGTCTCCCAGAGGTTACGACACCTTTGGAACAGACTCCCAATTCATGTCAAACAGAGCACCTCATTGGCTCTCTTCAAATGCAATCCAAATGATTCGATGGGTAACCATAAATTCACCCCAGGCTGTCCACTTGTTTTCCTCTTGGACAAGGGCAATAGGTGCTGATTGTGGAAATAAGGTTAGAACTTGGCTAGGCTTGTAAGAGCCCTAGCACAATTAGCCTAGTAGTTTCCTATGATCCTACAATCCTAATAATAATAATAATAATTATAAAATGATATACCCTCCTGATCATAACTTTCAACTGTCTTTGATTTTAAGGGATACCCATGATTTTGCTTAAAATTTTGCACTGTCTCTCTTAAAACTGACATTTTTTTAGAAACGTTGATGCATTACACTTAGTAAATATTGACAATCATTATAGTTATAGCCTTCATTTATTTCAGAAAATGCATGTAAATTCACACATTTTATCTGACAGCTTCAAAAATACCCCCGATTTAAGTTTCTTGTCCTTGATTATTTTTGTTTTTGTGCCTAATTCTGAGCATAAAAGATTAAGAATGGAGTTACCACCTTTTCAGATACCCAAAGTGGGACACAATAAATGTGACATTTTCTAGGGCTAACCATACCAAAGACCAATGCAAAGTACTGGACTTCATTTTGTGGCCAAACTAAAAGCTCATTGTAAAAGTTTGAGCTGTTTCTGTTTTTTCATGTCATAGTAAGGAAGTGTTTTAGGCAATTAGTAATGAAAACCTAGGAATCATTATGGTCGTTAAATGTTAGGCTATTCACTCTTTTTCACATATTTTTTGTTTTTTTAGAACACACCTGCTGTAAAGTAGACTGTTTTCTGTAAATAGAGCAGGTGATAGCATTAGATGAGAGTTATATGCTGCTGATGAAAATGAAAGCAAAAATCCTACAAACAGGAAATGGTTCAGTATAAGAACTGAAAAGCACGTAGAAAACATCAGAAGTCCAACTAGCAACAAAAAGCAGAAAGTCAGTCACTATATCCTAGGAGTCAAATTACACATACTCACAAACACAACTGAAAACCTCTGTTAGGAACTGAATGACCTAAGAGTCAAATCGGGAAGATACACTATACAAAAGTAAAATACTGCATAAATATAAATGCATATTAAAAGAGCAATAAAACATGCGCGCAAAATACCACAATAACTTAAATAAAGGAAAAGACATGATAGGGAGCAACATTGCTTACATATATCTGCCTTTCGGTTCTTCACTGTTGCAATCTAAATGATTAACCTTGTGATATTTTTGAGGTTGTAATAGCCATATTCTCATCTAAACCAACTTAAGACTTAGCAAGGGCAGTGGTTTTCTTATTTTTCTGTTATTTGTGTTTTAAGTCATCTGTGTGGTGGTTTGGAGCAGCTATATTTCCAACTTAAGAAAAGAGATGGTGGTGGGGGGTTGGGAAAGCATTACTGCTTACATGTAGGTGTCTTTCAGTTCTTGCAAATGACATCAAAATGATTACTCTTGTTTCAGTTGGAAATAGTATCATTCAGAGCCTGCGCTGAAGACCCCAGTGAGAAAGGAGGGATGACCATGGATAGGCAGCATTTGTTATAAGGTAGGGTATGAGTAGGAAAAGGCAGGTCCAAGGAGAGAGAACACAAGGTGTAGACAGCCAAAGTCAACCCTATGGGAAGCTTCCAGGACAGAAGTGAGCATCTGGTCTGTCAATCTCAAATGAGGAGGCAAAACCACGAGTAAGGTACTGCTTAATTTAAGGAGATTTGCAGATGGGCAACAATCTATTATGTTCTGGTTGGGGAGGGGAGGGGTTAACATATATTGGTGGGGTAAAGTGATTTTTTTTTATAAATAAAAAAGGAGAACAAGTGGGTGATTGCTCAAATTGCCTTTTGATTTTGCAGCAGATTTGCAGTCCATCAAGGCAGTCAGGGTAAATGTAATCTTCTTTGCTGCTAGTGATTGTGTACCAGTTTAAGCTGGGAAGGCCTGGGATTCAAGCATATAGGGGGGATGTGACAGTCAATCAGGTGGCTAGGTTTGCACAGGGCTTGGCAGTTAGTGCAGAGATTTAGGTGATGAGCAGTTAATGAGTGGCTGCCTGTAGTTCAGGTGTTGATTCACTCAGCTATCTTTATAATAAATAATACATATGTATATATTTGTGTGTATCTATATATATATATATATATATATATATATATATATATATATATATATATATATATATATATATATATATATATATATATATATATATATATATAGTTCCCCTTTACAGTCTGGAATTACTGAATGCTCGAAATTCAGTAACTCGAGACTGTAAAGTCGAACCAACAAAAATCCTGAAACCCACAAGCACGAAAACTAAAAACCCCGAACATACAAACACATACACCACACAACACACACACCATACAACCCACAGCAAATAAACACCAAGCCCCCCTGCACCCCTCATTTATATATATATATATATATATATATATATATATATATATATATATATATATATATATATATATAAAATATATAATATGATAATTAAAAATGTATTTATTCAAAGGTCTATTGACAAGCACAGGTTGAATAGAAAGCTTATCATTTAGACCTTTACCCATGTTCACCCTCATCCTGATGATCCATTGTAGTTCCCTATTCTCTACCCTGTTCCTAACAGCCCCCTTCCTTATATTGGGAGGTACAACCTTAATGACCATAAACCTGAATTCATGCTCTTTCTCCATGGCCATAGTGCGTCATGCCAAAGCATTGGTATCAGCATTTCTAGAAATATCATACAGGTGTTCCCTAATACGGTCCCTTAGCCTGCGTGTGGTCATACTTATATAAAAGGAAAAACAATTCATACAGTCCGTATGACAAAATATCCCTGAACAGTCAAGATATTTACAAAAATGACATTGGTTACAAGCTGAAGTACCAAAACCAGCTATTGTAATCTGGCTATCATCTTGAGGGCTCATCTTTGGGCCACAAAGGATTATTTTAATAGATTTCTTATTTTTAAAAGCATAGTGTGGGACATCACCAACTATTTGTCTTATTTACTCATCAACACACAAGATGTTCCAATTTTTATGAACAATGTCTTGTAAAAACTTCACATTACTGGAATATGTCACTGCGACCCTGATAAAATTATCCCTAACATTAGGGACAGTCACTGATCTAGTATTACGTGAGAAGTAGGGTTTACCTAAATCATTTATCAGGGTGTGGGACTGTGAGAGTACCTTATTAACTTCTCTCTCAGAATAACCTCTCTCTAAGAAACATCTCTCAAGATTACCAAGTTCTTCACTAAGCTTCCCATCTTCAGCTGTTAACCTGGACACTCTAAGAGCTTGTCCTCTCATGACATTTTTAAATATATGCTGCGGATGCATGCTATTACGTTCAAGATAGGTATTCCTGTAGCATTCCTTTCTAAAAATCTTTGTATTAAATTCTCCTGTAGCAGACCTATAAATGGTAACATCAAGAAAATTAATATTGTAGTGGAAGTATTAGCTGTAAATCTCAAGAATTCAGTGGTATTATTAACATGTCCCATAAAGGGCAGCCACGGTGGCGCAGCAGTTTGCATTGCTGCCTCACAGCAAGAGGTTCTCTGGTCCGATCCTCGGCTGGGGTTCCTTCTGTGCGGAGTCTGCATGTCCTCCCTGTGGTCGCATGGGTTTCCTCCCACATCCCAAAGACATGCTGTGGGTGGTTTGGACACTCTAATGTGGCCCTAGGGGTAAGTGTGTGCATGTGTGTGCCTTCTGTGGAAGGTTGGGCGCCAGGCTGGCAACTCGACACTGTAAAACTCCACTGCCAATCATGAGCAGACAGGTAATCTGCTGTGGCGACCCCTAACCGGGAAAAGATGAAAGAAGAAGAAGATTAACATGTCCCATAAAATGAGAGAAGCTGGACTCATCTCCGTCCCATAAAAGAAACAGGTCATCCACAAACCGCCGAAAGAAAATAATGGGAAACCCCACGTCTTCCTTCAATACGAATTCCTTCTCCCATGTGGCCATGACAATGTTGGCGTAACTAGTGGCACATGATGTGCCCATAGCTATGCCACCACACTGTCGATAATGCCCACTCTCGTATAGGAACAAGTTGTTGATTGTTTGTGTATTGTTGTCCTGTCCGGGTGCTTTCTGTTTCACCCGTCCACAGCTCCAGGACCTGGGTTACTGAGCCTCTATCACTATATATTGAACATCAGTAGAAACCCATCGTCCATAAGAATACATTTATTCTAACGGACACTAAACAGTTTTTGGAAGATTTATATGCATTTATTGTAGATACACCACCTTCCAATAGATGTATAATGTCAACTTTAGATGTTCAGTCCCTCTTCACACTGATTCCTAATGATTATGGGGTAGAAATGTTAAACCGATACCTAGAGGAGGATGATACTTATGGGCCTAAAGAGACTGATTTTGTATGTTTTTTGCTAGAAACTGTTTTAGGTAACAACTTGTTCCTATTCGAGCGTGAACTTTATCGACAGTGTGGTGGAGTAGCTATGGGCACATCATGTGCTAATAGCTACGCCAACATTGTCATGGCCACATGGGAGAAGGAATTCATATTGAAGGAAGATATGGGTTTTCCAACCTGTTTCTTTTATGGGAGGGAGATGAGTCCAGCTTCTCTTGTTTTATGGGACATGTTAATAATACCACTGAATTCTTGAGATTTACAGCTAATACTTCCACCACAAATATTAATTTTCTTGATGTTACCATTTATAGGTCTGCTACAGGAGAATTTAATACAGAGATTTTTAGAAAGGAATGCTACAGGAATACCTATCTTAAACATAATAGCATGCATCCGCAGCATATATTTAAAAATGTGATGAAAGGACAAGCTCTTAGAGTGTCCAGGTTAACAGCTGATGATGGGATGTTTAGTGAGGAACTTGGTAATCTTGACAGATGTTTCCTAGAGAGAGGTTATTCTGAGAAAGAAGTTAATAAGGTACTCTCACAGACTCACACCCTGAGAAATGATTTAGGTAAACCCTACTTCTCACGTAATACTAGATCAGTGACTGTCCCTAATCTTAGGGATAATTTTATCAGGGTCCCAGTGACATATTCCAGTAATATCAAGTTGTTACAAGACATTTTTCATAATAATTGGAACATCTTGTGTGTTTATGAGAAAATAAGACAAATAGTTGGTGATGTCCCACATTATGGTTTTAAAATAAGAAATCTATTAAAAGAATCCCTTGTAGCCCAAAGATGAGCCCTCAAAATAATAGCCAGATTATATTATCTGGTTTTGGTACTTCAGCTTGTAACCAATGTAATTTTTGTAAATATCTTGACTGTTCATGGATATTTTGTCATCCGGACACAGGCAAACAGTTGACTTTTCATTTGAGAGCTAACTGTAATAGTACCAATTTGGTATATTTGAGATACTCTATGAATTGTTTTTCATTTTACATAGGTATGACCACTCGCAGGCTAAGGGACCGTATTAGGGAACACCTGTATGATATTTCTAGAAATGTTGATACCAATGCTTTGGCACAACATACTATGGCCATGGGGAAAGAGCATGATTTCAGGTTTATGGTCATTGAGGTTGTACCTCCCAATATAAGGAAAGGGGCTGTTAGGAACAGGGTAGAGAATAGGGAACTAAAATGGATCATCAGGATGAGGGCGAACATGGGTAAAGGTCTAAATGATAAGCTTTCTATTCAACCTGTGCTTGTCAATAGATCTTTGAATATTAAATTTTCAATTACCATATTTTATATATATATATATATATATATATATATATATATATTTCTTTCTTTGTATATATATATATATATATATATATATATATATATATATATATATATATATGTATATATATATATATATATATATATATATATATATTTTTTTTTTTTTTTTTCCTAAGGTATTGAATTTCATTTCAGTTTGATATATTTTTCAGAATGTTTTTCCGGCTGTTCTTCGCTGCTGTCTTTTTAAATCATTAATTGTTTTGTGATGTCACTTTTGTAAGTGTTTTTAAATGAATGAATGATCTATGTTTGATTTGTCTGAGGAAGCAGCTAAACTGCAAAAGTGCTCACTGTTCTCTTTTATTCATTAAAACAACGTTTTTTACTAGCCATGTTTTAGTGCTCTCTCTCTATGTGTTCTTGTATTTCTACTTTTTGTTAGAGCACTGATTTATTCCTACAGCTACCTGTTTTCCTGTTTTTATTCATATAGGTTCATAGGTTGGTACTAAGCTGTTGACCCTAAGGCCAATACAAGCCTAGCCATAACAATTCCCTGGCTATTTCTTCCCACAATATTTACTTCCCTGGACCCCTGTCTGGCAGGGCAACTGACGTGATCCCCGGGGTGAATTTCCTATCTCCCATCCAATATATATATATATATATATATATATATATATATATATATATATATATATATACAGTCAGGTTGTCAAAGGTCAACTTATCGAATACAAATAAAAGCTGGCAGACCTAACAGAATTTTAGACTTGGAGTTGGTATATATAATTAACAGGGTGGGGGCAGAGGGGCATGCTCCCCTGAAAAAACATGTTTTTTTTTATCTGTTGCTGATTATGAAGTTGTTTTCAATCACTTACCATTCAGTGTATTGCATTTTTTGATGAATGTTCATACATCCATATCTATTTATCTATATCTATATCTGCATCTATCTCTATATCTATGGGCATTTACCTCAGTCTATTATGGTGCTGAGTTGCTATGGGAATGCTTTTCAAAAGGCATGAGGCTGGGTCTAGTTGTAGAAGAATGGTGCCTATTACTCCATAGTGTCAGAGAGCTGGGAAATGCAAGAGATGCATATCAGGTGGACAAGTGCTTGAGGTCCATAAGAAATAGCAGATGAGCCATTATCTGCAGTCAGGAGAGCTGAGGAGAAAGGAGAGCAAGAGGACATAGCTAAATGGCCCCTGTTTAAAATTCATGGCATTATTGTCAGGGCTAGTACAGCAATGGAATCTTGGACACACCTCTCAGCTGATTATGATTTTATAGAATGTGCCATATTTTGCCTAATAATTTGTTTTGGCCTTTGATTAAATCTTCTGAGTCACTGGTATATTAATGAGGATTGCATTCAGGTAGCAATGCCATTAGTGAGATTTTAAGGTTCATTTTGTTCAGAAAATGTGTGTTCAAGCAAAACCTGTGATTTGTGATCTTTTACTTGATTTAGGGTAGTAGCAATAAATCTCCTACATTTTGGGCCTTTATTGATGCATTAGTTTTAGCTTTGTTTAGAATTTTTAGCAAAGGAGTTAGAAGAGTTATATGTTGAAGTGTTGTGACCTGTGCATACCTAGGTCCATGCCATCTTTGTTGTTAGGAGGGAAGCTGGGGTCAGCACACTGCACTATACAGACTGCTAGCTCTGCATTGTTGCATAATGTTCATGCGTTGGCTACATTTTTCAACATTATTGTTGGCGAGACTGTGGTACTAGCGATTAGCTGAAGGCTGCAACCAGTTAAGGATGCCACTAGAGTTTCATGGGGAGATCTACAAAAGAATAAAATATATGAGCTAAGGATTACAACTAGTCTATGATGCCGATACTAAATGTTCTACTTTTTTGCAAGTGTTTGTTTGGGCTGCATCCAGTCCCAGCCAGAACTGTATTTTTCCTGCTGGGCACTGAACTGGATCCTATCTATTAATCTATTAGTGCTGTATCAATCACTGTGCATTATTTACTGAGGGTTTGTTCTTAGTTTGAATTTATCAGTGCCTTGTACTTTTGCCATATCTATTTTTTTGGATTTCCTGTACTTTCTGGTTGGCTTCTAGCTTTAACCGGTTTGTTTCTGAACTCTGGATGGCACCAGACAGTGTTTTTACATTAGTAAGCCTTTGGTCTGCCCCCCAGTGGCAGTAGAGAGGGCCAGGTCACTTGTGCACTGGAATACACTCTTTGAACCCTCCAAGTGCTTTCTTGCTATTGGTTAAAGGGCTAATTTGTTTGTCTGAGCGTTGTTTCTGCCTGTATAAAGTTGAAGCATTTGTGCAGCACTGCTCATCATACAGTGACAGTTAGTAGTTCCTTTTATAGACATAGCATTTAGAATTTACATTTTCTCTAAATAACTGCCCCTGCAATCTACTCAGTACCTGTCTGCATAATAGACAGTCAGTTTGCACACTGAGAAGTACTATCCCCTCCTGCTAGGTGTTATTCAGCATTAGGCAGTCTTGTTAGTAATCCACACTGTTACAGCAATCTAACTAACAAGCTGTGAACCTCCCTCATACTATCCCCTGTAGAATAAGCAAAAGGACCCAAAGCCATGCACATGCACTTCCATGCTTTTTCTGCAGTTGGTCCCCTGGATATGAGTGACCTAAGGCAAACAGATGAATACTGTATGCAAGAGACATAGTTATACAATGTCATTGGAGGAAAGTCTCTTGCTTACAAAGACTTTACCAAACAGGTTGTCAGTAGCAAACACACACACACACACACACACACACACACACACACACACACACACACACACACACACACACACACACACACACACACACGCACACACACACACACACACACACACACACGCACGCACACACGCACACACACACACACACACACACACACACACACACACACACACACACACACACACACACACACACACACCACACACACACACTCTTACACACTAATACATGGCAACCAAATCATATATAACAGACCTGACACACAAACCCACATATGCCGAGACTTTTAAATGTAATCCTCCTAAACCACAAAGACCTTCCAGACACTACACAGAGACACACACACACACACACACACACACACACACACACACACACACACACACACACACACACACACACACACACATGAGTCTACTTTACATTATTGAAATTATACTTCCCTGAAATTTAAAACCATTGGACGACTATGCCAAAAACATACTTTAAAGAACAGTCAGGTCATCAGAATTTAACTTTGGGAAAGGCACCAGTTGGCCAACACTACAAAATTAACAAACCAAAGCATTTCAAACCCACCCAAGTGGAGGGCTTTTCCCCTGCACCCCCCATTTGAGAATCTGCACTGTCCAACAACCCTCCCTAACTAAATATACCAACTCCGAAATGGCACTATAGGGGGAAAAAGGGAAATTTCCCCATGTTGGCCAACTGGTTCCTTTCCCATAGAAAAATTCCAGTGATCTGACTATTCATTGAAATAGGTTTTCAGCGTAGTCATCCCATGGTTTTAAAAAGTGAAATTTCAATAATGTAAAGGAGACCCATATATACACATTTACAAACATCCACATGCACAAGCTGTCCTAAGCAACATCAAGAGCACTCCACAAAGAGTCACATAATGTCAAAACCCACTGGGTCTCACCCTCCAAGCACATAAGGCATATCAATACACAACTCAGTATTCTAGTCATAGAAGACTCTGTAGTGAGATATACAGTCATCCCACTCAACAGGCTAAATATAGAGAGAATCATGGACAGCTGCCTATCAGGAGCCAGGATCCATCAAGTCACCCACGAACCTTGGCTGCTGAATCCAAGTACAAGTATGACTCAATCATAGTCCATGTGTGTTTTATTGACTCAAGATGACTTTCCTGGACTCTATGAAAAGGGATAGGACTGAGTTCTCAGCGTACATGTCATCAGGCTGGTACTGACCTAACACTGAGCAGCATTCTACCTTCACCAAGGATGATGCCACAATACAAACAGAATATAATTGATTTTAACAACTGCCATAAGCTATGGTGTCATTCAAAGAGGGTACAGTATTTGTCAGCCTGGGAGGGCATAGTCAATAACCCGCACAGCTTTGTCTGCACCTGTCATGGTTTAATTTCTCCAAGTCTTTTGGGTTTCTAATACCATGAAAGGAATGGACCACATTCCTAAATCAAAGTATGATTAAAGTTTGTGAAATTAACATTGTTTCAGTCTTTGATGTCATCCGAAAGTGCTCTTTGCAGTACCTGCAATATGCCAAGAACTGACTCCTTCTGCAATTCATACGGATTTGCATGTATCAGTACCATATCTTAATAAGACTGTAAATTCGTTTTTATGAGACCCGTTGCTCCTACTACTATTGGAACTGTCTGGGTATTCTTCTTCCATATTGCCCTTGGTTCTGCCTGCAAATCCTGGTATTTTATGACTTTGTGTCTCTCTGTATGTAAGACACCGTAATCACTGGGAATAACAATTTCAGTGATAAATGCCACTTTTGTCTTATTTTCATAGACTACTTTATTTGGTTTTCTCACGCCTGTTTTTGGCACTGTTGGTAATGGGTGATCCCACATGATATAAACTTCATCATTCTCTATAATGCTTTGTGGCTCCCATTTCCAGTGCTTCTCAGCTACTTCAGTATTGTAGTGTTTGCACAATCCCCAGTGCAACAGTCTTGCCACATTATTATGCCTTTCAGTGTACAGGCCCTCTGTCATTAGTGTATCACACCCAGCAACAGTATGTGTAACTGTTTCCAGTTCTGTTTTACAGAACCTGTAGTTACCTGTTTCTCCCATATGTTCAATAGACTTTGTAAATCAGTGTGTATGTAGTCCACTATTTGGGCCACTAAAAGGAGAGATAACTATCCCAACAGAGTGTAGCCTCCCAGACATCTCAAATGCGCAGGTGAAAGCTGCTCTCTCTAAAGCTAAAAACACAGCATCAATGGGACCGGATGGTGTCCCCGGCTGTGTGCTACATGAACTCAATGAAGAACTAAACCCGCACATAAGGCAGCTGTTTAATCTTAGCCTTACCACAGGATATGTGCCCAAGGAGTGGCGTACGGCAACTGTGGTCCCACTCCACAAAGGCGGTGCCTCTACGGACCCTGGTAATTACCGCCATAAGCTTAACAAGCCTGGTCTGCAAAGCTATGGAGAGGATCATAATGGAACTCATAAACAAGGACATAGGGGACTTGCAGACCTTGGACCCAACCCAGTTTGGCTTTGTCAAGGGCAGATCTTGCCTTTTGAACTTGGTCGACTTCTTCGAAACAGTTACCAAGGCCATTGATGAGGGAAAGGCAGTCCATACAGCCTACCTTGACCTTGCAAAAGCTTTCGACACAATACCCCACTCGGGTATCATAGAGAAACTTACCAGCTTAAATGTAAACCCATATGTCACAAGATGGGTTGCAAACTGGCTAAAGGACAGAACCCACAGGGTTAGAGTTGCTGGAGCCATGTCAGACTCCAAGCCGGTCACAAGTGGTGTCCCACAGGGCTCAGTCCTTGGCCCCCTATTGTTCGGCATCTACTTCTCAGAAGTACAGGCAAACATAGGAGGACTATGGCTGACAAAGTTTGCGGATGACTGCAAACTGGGTGCCATAGTGGATAGTACATCGGACATAGACATCCTTCAGAGGGGTCTCACGGAAACTGATAGCTGGTGCCAGAGCCATTGCCTGAAGTTAAACGCAAAAAAGTGTATAGTCATACCCTTCGGGAAAAACAAGGTAACCCCAAGCTACCATATAGGTGGCAACCCACTAAGCACAGAAGAGGTTATCAGGGACCTGGGTACCCAGGTTGACAGTGGCCTCTCGTTTGACACTCAGGTTGCTAAAGTGGTTCGAAAGACCTTCTACATTGCCCATCTGATCATGAAGGGATTCACATCCAGATCAAGTGAGGTCATTGTTCCCCTGTACTCTTCACTTATCAGACCAATGATCGAGTACAATGCCCCATTCGGGATGTATCCCACCCGACACCTGCAGCAATTGGAGAGACCCCAAAAGTTCCTCACCAAAAGGATAAAGGGACTCCAAAACCTGTCATATACTGCCAGACTGAAGAAACTCCAACTCTATTCAGTTGCATACCGTCTGCTCAGAGGTGACCTGTGCCTGACATACAAGGCCATGACCAACCCAGAATTAATGGACATGCTCCACCTCAAAAAATCCAAATCCACCAGAACCACTAGAGCAAGTGACTTAAACCTTAGCACGGATATAAACAGGACATGCTGGAGGGATAGATTTATCACCCAGAGACTCCCCATGCTGTGGAATAAAATCCCGGTCCATGTGAGGCAGAGCACCTTGCTGGCTCTGTTCAAGAGAAATCTTGACCGGTGGATGGGAGATCGTAGGTTTACCCCGGGAATCATCTCTGTGTCACTGCTGGACAGAGGCACAACAAACTAATGGGCACATTATTTCTAACCTAAGGGGTGGCGTAAGCCACATAACTTTGGGCTAGGCTTATAAATGCCTTAGGGCAGATAGCCTAGTATAAACCTATGAACCTATGAACCTATCTTCCGGTTTCAATTCTCCTGTCTTTAACCATTCCTGCATCAAATCCTGATCAACATGAGGTTGTTCCAGGATTATTCTGTAAACGTAACTATATTTATGCCTTTTCAACATTTCTTCCCTTATCTAATCTTTTTCCTTATATTCTTTCTTTTGTTTTTGGCACATTCAGTAGCTGTCTGATTTTTGTTTAGTTCTGGTTTGGTTTCCATTCATGCTTGACACTGATATGCTTCTGTTAAACTAAGCAGGAAAGTCATCTCAGATTTGTTTTGTTCATGTTTCAAAATTTACATCATATTTGGATCTGGTGAGGTCAGCAAGTATGTATGCAGCCCTACAATTGCAGATCTATACATGTAATCAATTTTGAGGAGGACGTACCTCTTTCAGAAGCTGTCCTGTCTGTGATTTTGAATATTGTCTAAAACCTTTTACACTCCTATGCTGCCATTTTTGGGCATTACTATCTAGATAAACATTCTAAATAGCTGCAACAGGCCAGGTAAATCTGAAGGTGTTACTGCTAAATGCCCATAGTCTGAACAGGAAACTCTACTCTTTGCAGGCTTTCTTCACCTTAGATAACATAGATATCTGTGCTGTCATTGAAACATGTTTTGAAGCAATGGAGAGCAAACCAACAGTGTAGGACTACAATGCCTTCCACACATTTGGATCAGCTACTTCACAAGAAGAGACAAAAAGTGGAGGTGTCGCTTTATAGGTTAATAGAAAATACTCCACAAAACTGGCTCACCAGTATGAAGGGCTTGAGCTTCTCTATGTCCAAATTGCCATAAGTAAGGTGTCATACCATATCCTAGCAAGCTATATGCCCCACTCTATGACCCAAGAAAATCACAACATTTCCTTAAAGGTACTCAACACACTCCCCATCCAACCCTATCCCATATTCATGGTGACTGCAACTGCACCTGTATAAGCTGGGAATGTTACATAACCTCTTACATGCAGGCTCAGAGATTCCTGGACTTTGGAAACATTAAAATCCTTGACCAGCTAGTTTGTCCTCCCACTAGAGGCTCAACTACCCCTGACCTGTTCGTTACAAATATGGTAGAATGCTACATTCAGTAATGTAATGTCCTGTCTAGTCAAATCAGACCATTATGCTGTCTCTTTTGAAGTAAGTGTAAAACCAGGGGACACCTGCAAATCCTAGAACTTTTAAGAATTACTCTCTGGCAAACATCCTGTGACTAAGTGAAGTCCTGACTACATTTCAAGCTCCTCCCACCCCTATAAATGCTGCTGCCTATGCAGAAACATACACACAGACCATGTATAACCATATCAACACCTGCAAAGAGCTCTTTTGAAAGTGTTCTGTGGTTTCTGTTTCCATGCAACGTTCCTTCCTACTTGCAAACATGTTGGGTTTCCTCATATATATAACAGAGGAAAATTTATCATGATCTGAATGTTCATGAATGTAAACTTTCATTGTTTCTGTGCCGCTGTTTTGCAGCTCAACATTATGGTAATTCATTATTTTGCATAGATCCACAAATATATAGATATAATGATATATAGCTATATCTGTTTATCTTTCTATATATCTACATTTGGGATCCAATTTTATTTGAAGAGCACAGCTAGGCTCAAAATGGCCCACTAGTTCGATAGCCTAGTATTCTACTATGACACGATGAAGGGTTAATGGTGAAAGAATAGGATGTGATGTGTTTAGATATTGAATCCAGTGTACAGCTCATTAAGATAAAGTAATGCAAGTGCTTAATTTTCAGGCTGTTTCCAATTTATGCTGTCGTTGAAGTAGATTTTTATGTGCATGATAAAATGCATGTGTTGTCAGTGGATGGTAGGGTACCACTTTCACCATGTTCCTGAAAGATTTGAAAATTATGGCACAGTTCTCACAATGACTGTTTGTTTAATCACTTCTATTCTGTAATGTTCTAGACAATCATGGCAATACTAGCCATGCATATTATAAAAACTTGGTAAGCTAACCATAATAATTTATTTTTATATTTCCTATTTGTACAACTGTCTGTTCACGTATTCAGGGTGCTGTACTTGGAATCAGTTTAATGGCTGGTCACAATTATTGATTATAGGAGAGACATATTTTTGATTGGAAAATACATGACAATTACTTTTATAATTTGCAAAATTTAGCTCAGGAGACTGCTTTTATTTAATAATTCCAGACAGTTCCCTTGGCTTGCTTATGCATAACAAGATAAAGTAGTTACTCAAGGCCTAGATAATATTTACCTGCCATTTTTTTTTTTTTAGTTAAAAGGCTAAAAGTGTGCTTTTGGGCTAGTATTACAATGGCAGGTACCAGTTCTGCAGTGAAAGTTATCATTGCAATTTCTTCAAACATGTAAACCAGTGTTCTAATTGGTGTATACTTTACTGTATTTTCAGCTTTTTAAATAATTATGGCAGTAGGCATTTTCTGTTTATTAAATTAAGAAAAAGTAATTTGTATACTAATTGTTTTCAGCCTCACACTCATTTTGAAGCCATTATCCAGGCCTCAGTTTATATTAAAGAGCTTTAGGCATAATAATGTTTAGTAGACAGGCTGCCAGCATGTGCTATAATGTCGGAGATAAAACTGTGCTTGGATTATACCATGAAGGCATCTTCTTCTGGCTTTTCCCAGTTAAGGGTCACCACAGTGGATCACCTGTCCACTCATGACTGGCAGTGGAGTTTTACATTATCAAGTTGCCAGCCCGGTGCCCAACCTTCCACAGAAGGCACACACATGCACACACACCTAGGGCCAATTAGGAGTGTCCAATCCACATACAGCATGTCTCTGGGACATGGGAGGAAATCAGAGCACCTGGAGGAAACCCACATGACCACAGGGAGAACATGCAGACTCCACACAGAAGGCACCCCAGCCGAGGATCAAACCAGAGAACCTTTTACTGTGAGGTGGCAAGGCTAACCGCTGCACCACCATGGCCGCCTGGATTATGCCATGAGGGCATAAGAACATTCTAATCCCTGGCCACATTAAGGGGTGAAGTTAAAAATAGTTAAAAATACAGCTAAAGTACCGTAAAGCAGCCAGACATTTTTCTATTGATATATGCTACAGAGGCATACCTCTCAACTCTCCAGACTTTTGCGTCATATTTTTGGTCAGTTCCTCATAAAATTTGTGGTTTCCTGACAAATCACTGAGGACAGAAGTCACTAAATAATGACACGCATTTGACTTTCAGACTTTATATCCTTCAGACAATGCACACTAACACAAATCCTGTTATTCCAGCAGCTTCTTACGTTTATAACAGCAACAGTTATAGTCTGTCCTTCATACCATTCAAACAATGCATGGTAACACAAATCTTGTTCTTCTAACAGCTTTCTAAGTCTATAAGAGTAACATTTACAATATATCCCTATTTTGGGGCCTTTGCGCCCCATTATTTTAGGCTTTGTCCACATATCTTGAGCTAACAGGTTGAGAGGTATGTACAGAGAGCAGGCCAAATACATGAAAAATCAGGTACATTTTGCAAAACTAAAGAAACAGGAACATACATGATCTACCTTGTATTTTGGCACTCTCAGAAGTCTCTCATATCTCAGAACTGTCCAAATGCTATTAGTAAAAAAAAAGCAATTGAGATTCTCTTTTCTGCCTTGCTTCTGTTGAACAGCACTGATGTACAGTGCAAACATGGGAACATAAGTCCCATACACATGCACAGTACATCAACAAATGCAGAAAGATGGAAACAACGCATAGGAATACAGTGCCATTATACAAAGACATTATTAAAATAGTAAGCAATTTCTTGATTAAATAATGTCATTGTATAATAGCAATAACCAACTAGTTAGTGTGGTTACATATATGAGGATTTACCCATGGTTGGCTTTGTTTAATCACTCAGGCTTTGCCCTCATGATTAAATCCATGTCGACCATGGGTAAATCCTCATACACCCACACCCTTGAGTTGGTTATTACTTAACAAATCCAGGTTTTTTTTTCTTAAAAGCTTTAATTAGCAATACAAATAACATGCAATGTCTTTGAAGCTGCCCAACCTACATTGAAATTATCTGTGACAATTCTCTTCAACATTACCCAATATTTCACCACATTATGTAACAGTATGCAAGTCACTTGCTTCTCAAAATATTAATGTACATATGATAATCTTACATATCTTCATAATTATTAGAAAACAACTGAGAATATTTCCAATATAGTGTATTATAAATGGATAGTGAAAATGCATTGTTTTGTCTCTCACCATTTCACATCATGCAGCCCAATAAAATATAATACCCAGATACAAAAATACTAGTATAAATATATTAATAACACATGACAAATGAATTAATATCTCCACTGCAGGCCATCCTTCAATAAAACTCTCACTGGCATTTTGTTTCTTGCACTTTGTCCTTTCATAAATGTTATTAATTGTTAAACTACTTTGTTAAGAAGCCAGTTCAAAAGATATTGGGATATAATGGAGCCATGGATATTAAATAGAAGTATACAAAAACTTCACTATAGGCCTGAATGACTTAATGGAACATGATTTTAATAACTACACCCCTGGAAAGCTACCTTTCTTAGGTAAGAAGTTGCTGTTATTACTTTTCACAAATGTGCTGTTAGATCCATAAGTTAAGTGAAATCAATGCCTATCGATCCTTTACAGCTCCTGATCCATCAAAGAGTAAGACAGGTGGTTAACAGAACTTTTACTTTAGAGTCTGTACTCAGGTATCAGTAAACGAACCAAGAGGAATTGAATGTTCCAGAACTAGGAGACGAGTGATAATATTACTGTACAGCAAGAGGTATTCTTATCACAACATTACAAGGCACTACAATGAAGACGGTGATTCAAGGTAACATTCATTGAAATAAATTAACAGGGTTTGAAAACATAGCTGTGGTCTAACTGTGCTACAGCATTCACAGAAATTTAGACTTTTATCAGAAACTTTGAACTATGTTTATGATCTGTAGCAATATAAATAAACCAAAAAGACTGCTAAATAAAATCCAACAAATATTTTTGAATGCACAGTAGAAGTCCGTGAAACTCATTTGTTATTTTATAGCAATAACTTTGCCTCTGTGTCTACTAGATTATAAAATGATGAAGAAAAAAGAAAAAGAAAAAGAAGTGGTTTAAGTAATAGAGCCTTTCCAACTCCCCATTTGTCATGCTCAATCAGAGCAGATTGCTTTGGCACCAAAACCTTGTGTACAGTCACTATTTCCAATACATAGATGAATTCCCTGCCTCTTTGATAGACTGTGGTAGAGAAACCTGTAATGATTCACGGATAAACTAATCTATTAACTGAACCCTAACAGTCTGATAAATTCCTCTGTATGTGATTAGATTCTGGCCCTGGCTACAAAATTAAAGCATTTAAGAATCAGATGCCATGGACAGTGCTATGTCTTACTATGTTAGGCAAGCTTGAATGTTTTTATGTTTCTTAGAAATGTTTTCAGCATTTGCTGCCAAAGTCAACAGGGTACAGGAATTTACCTCCTTCTGTCCGCTGCCATATTAGACCAGTACAGACTGTTATTTTGTTAGTTAAACTTGGCTTATTGTTCCTCAGCTTGCCCTTCTGGGGTTACAATGATGACTGATCCCACATACAGCCTGCTGCTGGATTCTTCCTGTAGGGCCATAATTTAATAAAAAGAGGGATTTGATGATATGTTGTTGCTTGTGCAATCTTGCCTTGAGTGCACAGCTGTTGAACACAAAGACTACAATAAACAGCTAATAAACCCATTATTAACTTCTGTTAGAAGATCCTACTGGTTGCTTTCCATACAAGCTGATTTCACTTTTAAATATAGACTATAAATTGTTCATGGCAATTCATGCTAATAGATTCAAATATATTCTACCCTCCATGATGACAAAGATTAAACTGGCTTTATCTTAAACAGAAATACTTATGATAATATTAAAAGAATAATTACAATAATTGACCATGCAAATAAAACAAAAGAGAACTGAACATTAATGAGTCTTATTCTTAATAGTGCTTTTGACTCGGTAAACTGGAAATATCTCTTGCTGGTTTTAGAAGAATATAATTTCTCAAGTAACTTCACACATCTTGTTAATCTTCTTTATAATAATTATTTTGCATATGTCAAACAGGTACTTTTACTTCTGATTCTTTGAAAAGAACCAAACAAGGATGTTTTCTTTCATCTTTGCTTTTTTACCCTAATTTTGGAACCATTTGCTAATTTTCTCAGATCAAATATAGATCTAAAAGGTATAACATAAATGAGAATTTAGACTCTAAAATTCAACTGTTTGCTGATGACATCCTACCGACATTAAATGACAATGATAATTATCTGCAGTTTTCATAGCAATGGATGTATTTCAAAGAAAATCTGGTTTAACATGTAACAATGACAAAACAAAAATCCTACCTATAAGTAAAATAAGAATAGAATCAAAAATAAATTTGATGAATATATTGTCAAAGAGAAGAAAATTAATTATTTAGGAATGATTATAACTGATAATATTAAAGATAAAATAAATCATAATTATACTAATAGTAAACAATATAAAGAATCTAACAGACAAATGGAATACAATTTTCTTCATGATGGAATACAGATAATCCATAATCAAAATGGTTATCTTACCAAAACTATTATATATTATACAATCATTACCATTACCCCCACAAAAGATTGTATTAAAGAATTTAACAGTTTAATTTTGAGATTTCTCTGGTATCCCAATAAACCAAAAATTGCTTTAAACCATCATATTAGAGACGGGAAGCAGGAGGGATAGGGCTACCATATCTAGACATATTCATTATCATGAATTCTAAAAACAATATATCTTTGGATTAATAACACTTATACAGGTAGGTGGAAAGAGTTTTTAGGAAATCTTTTTATAAACTCTAAACATAATAGATATTCTAACAATTGCCTCATAATAAGTAATAGTCTACACTGGTTATTAAAGGATTACCAGTACAAAAAAGTCACCAAACAAGTTACTCCTATTTCATTTCTACTGTATTAAACACTTAAAAAAATTATATAGAGAAAAAAACGTGACATATAAAGCATGGATCTTCCTTATATTTCCTATGGCATATACCCAAAATAACATCTCCACCTCAAAGTTAGAAACAATGTTCACATTTAAAGAGCAAAATCTACCATATTGGTTTCAATTAATGAAAGATGAAAAATTACATTCTGTTGATTATATTAAGAACAAATGTAATTTAGATAAAGATGTGGCTAGATGTGCAATTCTGTAGACAACATGTAGAAGGGTAAATAAAGTTAATGTAACTAAGGATAAGAGAGCATATCCCAAAATTAATTGAATATCTAATATTCATAATGCAACAAAACACATTGGGACAGGGACTCTTATCTAAATTATATTGAGTTATTGGGAGAGAACTAAAAAGTTGCAATGACAATTATTGGAACTATTTTACTCAAATTAATACCAGACCTCTGAGTGAAAAAGATAAAAAAATAATACTAATATCTTCAAAACATACAACTTCATCTCCTAGATGGAATCTCTGTACTTGGAATTTTTTGCATAGATCTTTCTTCACACCACATAAAATTGAATTAATGTTCAAGCAGAAACAAGTTTGTTGGAGATGTAAACAAGAACTTAAAGTAGATTAGCAGCACATGTTTTTTGACTGTACTGTCTTAACACCTTATTGGGATACCATTAATCTCTTTTTAAAGGCTTTTTTGGACATGAATTTGTTTTATCTAAATCACTAAACACAAAATCAAGAAACGAGTGCAATCCAAAAATGGAAACCAGTAAAATACAAAAGCACTTGTGAAGCAGTGTGTCCAGTGGAAAATAAGCAATTTATTAAAAGGCCAGCAAAAAACTGAATGCTTTAATTGAATCATTGCGTTTTTGTTTCAAGACTTCTTCAGATAAAATTCCACATAAAACTGTTGCCTTTATATATCAAAAACTCCACCTATTAATTTTACACCATCCAGTAAAAGTCAAGCAATCATTAAAACAAGTTTCAGATTTAAAAAATAATGTGAGTACGTCTTCTGTATAAAAGATGCTATAAATAAATAAATGCTGCATCCTGTATATGAAATAAAAACATGTAAATTTATAAATGTTAAAATTTTCACATATAAAAAATGTTATATAAGTAAATTAAAAACGTACTGTTCTGCATATAGCCGACAGTAATAATTAAGGGGAGAATGATTCCGAATCCATTCGGCCCTCCTGGGGTGGGGGGTATTCTAAAGGGTCATCCAAATGCATTGACCTATCATTTCTAGAATTATTCTGTTCAACCTCCCCCCTTTCCTATTAAACACTTGTCTCTTTAACATTGGTTCCTTCCTAGTCCATCTCTCTTCAAAACAAAATGCCTTTTTTGGTTTGGGGTATATTGTCCTTTCCTCATATTCTATATTGTCCCTTTCTAATTTCTTAGCTTTCCTTTTTACCATGTTTGAGCACTGTTTATCTATACTGGCCATAATATCATAAGACTTTTTCTTTCTTTTCTTTATCAACAGTAAAAAGCAAATTGCTCAAAATCCAAGTGTTAACCTCTTGCATTTTCTTATATAAGCAACTGAGGTTTCACTCATTCTCTTTAATAATAGCTTTAACTTTTTCTATCCCAAAAGTCCAGGACGTAATGAGAATTTCAGTATAAGTTCAGTGTTGAAAATGAGAGTGGCTAGATTGTGAATTATTTGGTATAGGATAAAATGTTGGTACTTTATTTTTTCTGTTTATGCCCACTTGCATTTTTGTACTTTGGCCACCAGATGGCAGTAAAGATGGATTAATATTTTGCTGTTTATGCAGAACAGTTTTTAATTTACTTATATAACATTTTTTATATGTGAAAATTTTTAACATTTATAAATTTTAGGGTACTTATGTATTATCGCAACCAGATTCCAAATTATATGAAACGGAAATGCATGGCACTGTTGACTAACTGCAATCAACATGCAATACACACAGTCATTACTGGTTTTCTTACAGCTAAAATGGTGAATTACATCACCTACTTTGAAGTGATCATAGTGGTGCATCTGTGGTTCTTATTTACATGGTAATTACTATTTTATGGTGAATTACATCACATACTTTAAAGTGATCATAGTGGTGCATCTGTGGTTGTTATTTATGTCGTGGAGATGTACTGCCATTATTATGTCATTAAAATGTTCTACTCAGGTTTTATACTTTAACAATACTAGGTTTAAATGCCAGCTGCATTACTGCCACATACTAAACTACTACACCATGTGGTCATATTGATTTACCCCTGCTACCTTGTCCTTAACCAATTGCACTGCAAAATAATTTAATTAATACTTGACAACTGACAAATTACTTAAATGTACACGTAAACTTAGTGTATTGAGTTCTTTACTTAACCACATACTTGCAAAGTAAAGATAAAGAATGAATACAGCACTTCAAATACAACACTTAATTTCTATTTAAGATCAGCCAACACAGCAGTCATCAAGCATTATCCGGGTAACTATAAAAATGTATTTACTTCAATTATTCTTCATTTCCAATCTTTATTATCAGCTTTTACGATCAGCTAAAAGCCATTTACACTAAAACAACATATCATCTACTCTAGATATGCACAAACATACATTCACAAAAATTCCAAACCGTTATAAATTAATGCAGGATGATCTAAATAAAACGATCATTTATTTAACACGTAAACAAATTTCCTGACCTAACACAACTAACTGTTTAAAATACCAAAGATACACTTAAGTCCCACTACAGGAAAATGGATTATTAGCGAACAGTAATTACTCTACAGAAAAACTGGAAATAACACAATCAGTAAAAACATTATGACTTATAGCATGTCAGAAATCTGGTTGTGATAATATATAAGTACCTTTACAAGTTTTTCATTTTATATACATGATGCAGCATTTATTTATAGCATCTTTTATACAGAAGAAGTACTGTAATTGCTTTTTACATCTGTAACTTGTTTTAATGATTGTTTGACTATTATTGGATGGTGTATAATAGGTGCAGTTTTTAATATATAAAGGCAACAATTTTATGTTGAATTTTATCTGAAGAAGTCTTGAAATGAAAACGTCATGATTCAGTTAAAGCATTAAGTTTTTTTGCTGGCCTTTTAATAAATTGCTTAGTTTGCACTGGACACACTGCTTCACAAGTGCATTTGTATCTAAATCACAAATATTTTTAACATTTCTATTCCTATATGTGTTAAAAATGAAATATTGCATCTTGTGGTCTCTAATGTCTACAGTGAAAAAGGTTATAACTCAGAATTGAAAGAACAAATCTACACCCTCATTGAAAGAATTTACAAATATTGCAACTGAAGTCTGTCACCTGGAAATCATTACAATTAAGTCAAGAACAACCAGGATTACCATTTGTTACAATGCATGGACAAAACTTAGACATCTGCTTGACAAGCAAAAATAACTGCATTTTAGACTTACCCTGGGATTCAGCAAACTTCCGTGCAAGAATAACTTTTACTTGCATGGAAGGGACCGTTCCCGTACAGCATGCCAGTGCACCGTACATATTCATGAAGGTGTGCTGCTGTGCTGTAATATGGACACGGTTCTGTGTATGAGCTCAGGAGGTGTGTCTGAGAGAAGTTCTCTCACAGTACACATGCCCCCTGCACTCCACAATTGCCATACAGCAATGTAACAGTAGCGAGAGTGAGAGTGTCCACGGACACCATTACCTCGCAACCTGAAAAGAAATCTGGACAGACCCATAAAAAAAGGAACAAATAAGGGCAAATGTGACATATTACTCTCACAAACTTATAAAGTTGATAGAATGACAGGCATTGCATTAGCATGAATTCCCCAAAGGGTATGAAGTGCAAAACTCAAATGTCTGCCATTACATACTAACTGCAGTCCCTAGTGCTTTGCCACTAATCTGCCAGAAAGCCACAATTGTATGAAAAATGAACCAAAAATATAAGGCAAAAATCTGGACATTCTATGATAATCTGTACAGTTGAGAGGTATGGCGGACACTGTTTAGTGTCCATGGAGCATACCTCTCAAATGCAAAGCCTGTCATGTTATCACCATTTTAAAAGCAGAGTCCCCCATAGATAATGTTGCAGAAATCAATGTGTATGCCCCTACAGTACAAAAATAAAATACAACAGTTTCATTTTTTTTTCAGTCCGCAATAAAGTTTAAGCATAGCTGAGCAGGTGTGTGCATCATGCAGCTCTGTTCAGCCTAGCTTACACATCGCAAGGAGCTAAATATAAATATACCTTAAAGACCACAATATGCAAATAGTCAAGTGGTTAGAGTGTTTGCTTATCAGCTAGCCGTTCCCGGTTTCCACAGAAACCAATTTGCATTTTACATGTGAAAGCAGTACATATTTTTTTAATAATTAGGTAGTAAATAAGATATATGTTTAAACTAGAGTAGAGAAGTAGGTCAAGATGTGAGTGTCAGTGTAATAAAGTTGTGAAACCCCCCCATATAAACACAGGTGCCCCATACAGTATAGTGACACAAGAATAAATGTAATGAAAGCACATAGGGGGATGTCAGGGAAGGTAAACAAAATTATAATATGTCAGGAGTAATGAATCAATCCCAGACAGCTGATAGTCTATAAAATAAAACATAAGCAATGCTAAGCATTGCACAGCTATGCTTACTGAGTGTAAATATGAATGCTAAGCAAGGAGTAGCCCAGCTAAGTGGATTTTCCCATTCGTAAGCAGTGCTGAACTTGTCCCTTTAAGCACTGTCAACCTTAGCTGTACAGGTTTGCCCGTAGCTTAGCTTAGCTCAGCATATTCAAAACCATCCAATCATGGCAAAGGGTGGGAAATTGGCCATATTTAAACCTCACAGGCAGGATTACAGCTCATAACTGGTTGTAGCTCCCCATGTAGGCAGTATGGCAGGTGTTGGAGAGGCCATGCATTTTCAGGTGCAGCACTGAGGCATACAGGAGCCCAAGGCCATGGTAGGACTCCTTGTTAAAAACCATGATGTGAGACTGCTGCAGGGCCAGTACTAGTGCTCCCAGTGCAAAGCAGAGGCCTGGGAAAGTCTTGTCCATGATCTCACCAGTGCCACTGGCATCCCTCAGACTGGTGAGCAGGTATGGCATCACTATGCCAACTTGAAGTGGAGGAAGAGGGAGCTCTTGGACCAGTGGGTCCAAGAAGCATGGCAGAGGGGTGATGTCCCTGACATGTCTAAGTATTCATATCAATTACTGTTTACCAAAATCCAGCCTGTGTATGTGATGGATTGGTATGCATAAATGTTTCTCTATCTTCTTTACAGCTCCAGCTGAGTGGGCTGTGAACCAGGAAGCCAATGCCAGCAGGTTGCAAAAGCTGTGTAGCGAGGCTGGTGAGTAACAATCTAGCTTGTAATATTCATACCAAATAAATATAAAGGAGTATAATGTCACCTGGCAGTATTAAAATGGGTGTGGTTTGTACTGAATAAACCAGACAATATTACAGTAAAAGTCTCATGTAGGATATATGTCAATAAAACTGCAACTGCCTGTCAATAAAATTCAAAACCCTGGACTGGTTGTGTTTACTCTGGTATGGTATGAATTGAAATGTGTACAGGTTATGTATAGCAACTATAGCTCTGAAAGCAATAAACAATCAAGTCTCATCTAACAAAGTTAGTGCCTCTGTAAGACATGAGATTAAATGATATGAAATCTTTCACGCACCAAGATCTGATATCTGAATACTAATGTTATGTTAACCACTGTTTTCCACACTGTGCTATGTCAAAAGGTATGTATAAGAATGTATGTATAAGAATGTTGTAATTACAAGGTCAGATTGTACAACAAAGAGAGAATGAGATAGAAATCATTCAAGGAAGTGACAGCAGTTATTCAATAGCTCCTTCTGATGAAACACAAATTTGTATTTTTAACAGAAACAGCCATAGTTCGAATCCTGGGAGTGGTAGTAAGCTGTATGCATAATTTCAAGTAGGATTTTGTGAATATGTGTAGAAACAGCCAGGTAGTGTCAACATAAATTCCCACTACAGGTGTTCCAGGTAAGAGAAGGTATAAAGTAGGTATAAGAAGGCTGTAGTTATACTGTGTCCAACACCCATAGTCCAACCCCAAGGCTGCAAATGACAGCAAGATAAGTACATACACCAAGTGGTCTCCCCCAAGAAATGTTCAAAAGTGTCATGCTGTCACAGCTACCGGTCACTGCTACCAACAACCAGGGTGACTGATAGAAATCAAGGCAGAGTATGTCAGTAGCACACACACACACACACACACACACACACACACACACACACACACACACACACACACACACACACACACACACACACACACACACACACACACACACACACACACACACACACACACACACACACACACACACATACACACTATGAGTGCACATATGTAATCTTGACTATGTGAATATGGGTAGAAACAGTCAGGTAGTATTAACAAACATTCCCTCCACAGGTCTTCCAGGTAAGAGAAGGTATAAAGTAGCTATAAGAAGGCTCTAATTATACACTGTGTACAAACATACCACTGCCCAACCCAAGGCCATAGGTTGTTGTAATAATACCTGTAGAGTACTGATTAGAGCAATGATCATTAAAGCTGTGAGCACTGCAAGAATCTACATTTGTTAACTGGCATCTGTCCCTCTCCTCCACCTTATCTTCACCAGTAATCTAAACACAGATTTTCCCATCATAGTTTTGTGTCTGTTCCGCCTGAAATCTGTACTTTTCTGGTAAATAGCTGAGGATTTAAGTCATCAAGTAAAAACAAACACTTGAGTTTAAGACTCCACATCCTTAAGAATATTCACGGTAATTCAAAATGTATCATTCTACAAACTTCCTATGTTTGTAACAGGAATATTTAAAGTCTGTCCCTATTTATCCCTCCCATCATTTTAGGCTTTGTCCAGATGTGATGCTCTGAGAGGTTGGGAGGTAGGATCACAGCTCGGTAGCCTGACTCATCCTGGGAAAGGGCAGCTCATATATGACAACCGCTGGGGTGTCTGTCAAATAGTTGTGACTGTGCCACTGCTAGGCTAATTAACGGGATGTTGCCCATATCCATGTTACCTGTGAATATGAGTATGACACATATTTGTCTTGTAAAGCTAAGAGACCTAAATAGAGCATGTGCATAGTAAAGTACTGTTGCAGACGTGTGTTGAACTGCATGTGATATATTGAATTAATAAAATTCAACTGTACAGTGTTCTGCTGGACAATAAGAACATTTGTGACTGATAGCTGTAGTCACATACACATATACCTGTGTACACCATCCCCCGCTCTGGAATCATAGATAAATTTACTAAGCTGAGCATTAATCCTTATGTCACTCGATGGGTTGCCAATGGGCTTACTGACAGAACCCACACTGGAAAAGTAGCCGACTCCAACTCTAGCTCCAGACAAGTGACAAGTGGAGTACCTCAGGGTTCAGTCCTGTGACCACTCTTGTTTGGCATCTACTTCTCTGAAGTACAGGCCAACACTAAGGGAGTCTGGCTAACAAATTTTGCAGATGACTGCAAACTGGGAGCCATTATTGAATCCCCAAATGATGTGGATATTCTACAAAAGGGCATTACAGAAACAGATGCTTGGTACCAGAGCCATGGGCTCAAGCTCAATGCCAAGAAATGTATAGATATCCCCTTTGGGAAAAAACATGTAAGCGTGAATTACCACATAGGTGGCAGTACACTAAACACTGAAAGTGTGTTAAGAGACTTAGGGTTACAGGTGGACAGTGGTCTCACCTTCGATAACCACATCGCCACACCAGTCAGGAAATCCTTCTATGTGGCACACCTCATCACTAAGGGCTTTTCATCCAGAAAAAAGGAGGTCATTGTCTCACTGTACTCATCCCTCATTAGACCCATTATAGAATACAATGTCCCATTTGCTATGTACCTCTCAAGACATCTGCAACAACTGGAAAGGCCGCAGAAATACCTCACTAAAAGAATCACAGGCCTAAAGCAGATGACCTATGCTGACCATCTTAAAAAACTCCACCTATACTCTGTCACATATCGTCTACTCAGAGGTGATCTCTGCTTAATATACAAAGCCATGTCAAACCCAGAGCTGTTGGACATGCTACCTTAAAGAAATCCCAATCCCTCAGAGACACACGCTCCAGGGATCTAAACCTTGTCACCACAATGAACAAAACATGCTGGAGGGATAGGTTCCTGACCCAGCAACTCCCCAGACTCTGGAATAGACTGCCCATACATGTCAAGCAGAGCACCTCTTTGGCCCTCTTCAAAAGGAACCTTGATGATTGGATGGGAGATAGGAAATTCACCCCGGGGATCATGTCAGTCTCCCTGCTAGACAGGGATCCAGGGAAGTAAATATTGTGGGAAGAAATAGCCAGGTAATTGTTATTGCTAGGCTTGTATAGACCCTAGGGCTGATAGCCTAGTACCAACCTATGAACCTATGTCAGCCAAACCATTGGCAAGTCTGTGAGCAATGACATTGTAACATAATAGCCTACTTATGACTGTTGGACATCTTCTAGGTTATCACAGTGATGTCAAAGCCTACTGCGCAATCAATGTACTAATGTATGGTGCAGCTATATTAATACAGTATCAATACTGATGCCCTCTTTGTCACCCATTTATGTGTGCCATTGTCCAGATGTACTGCTATAACAGGTTGAGATGTATGACTGAGCAGCAAGACTGCAAATACAGTGTACCATACTAACATAGAACAGAAATGTGTACCAGGTATCCCCTGAGCACATGTATATATGCACATGCTCAGCTGGAAGGCACAAAACTAATCACATGGGTTTCAAGCAGTCAGGTACATAGGTTGGGCATGTTGCACGTGTGTAATATCAGTGTCAGTGCATACAACAGACATAAATGTCTACAGCTACTGGTTGTTGCATTGCCCTGACACTGATATGGGTACTAGAGTAGATATGATTATCAGGTAGTAATCGGAGAAGTGCCCAACTGTGTTATGACCCTCTGTCCATGCCTACCACTACCAGCTATATCAACACCTATGAACAGTGAATATCACAAGTGTGCACACCCCTGTTAGAATGTCAGGTATGTGTGCTGTATGACAATCAGACCACAGAAAATCATTTCATAATGTTTCTCATCTTTATGTGACCCCTAACCTGTACAATTTCATTGAAATACAATCAAAGATGTTTCTAGGAAGTTGACCAACTATTGCCAAGTGAATATATGCCATGATTTTAGAGTCCAAACCAAGACAAATTAATGCTGTAACCATCTCAAGAGGTGCATATTCAACATATCAGTTTAAGGGTATGTACACTCTTTCAACTGGCTTATTGTACTAACTATTATTTCCATATGTTGTCACAAACCAGATTGTTATGTTTTCAGTTGAATTGTACATGTTATAAGTCACATTACAGGTGGGAATTGTTTTGAAATGAGTTATTGTGGTGTCAGTTGCACAAATACCAGGCATTGTAACAGGGGTGTGTATCCTTTATATCCACTGTAGCTATATGGACTCAGCAGCACCTGACCTGTATAACCAGCCTCCACCAAGGTAGAGTAATCCCCTTTGGTGGAAAGCAGCAATACACAAACCACATAATAGGTTGCTACATTGGCTGTACAGGGACACATAGGTGCAGGCAACAACTTGGAAGCAAGTCCACCTATATCTGAGCAAGCTGAGCAAGCATGTAAGTTCACAGGTGACATCCTGTAAGGCTGACTATGTCTACAAATCAGACATATCCACACCACCAAAGACAATTGCAACAGTGTCCCCACATATGTTGTCAGTCTTGGAGGAAACAACACAATTCACCTTGTACTGGGAGTAAAGAACACCTCATACACACATGCCACGGACATAGACAACCTGCATCATGCAGGTTAGGTGGGAACATCACCAACCTGTCCTCCCCAGTTGTACAGGGGGATATGCACATTAACCATACTCCTCCCCTCAGCAATGGTGAGCATGTACATATTGCATACTGATGGCAACAACAGCATATCTCCAAGGGGCATAATAACATCACTGTCTGCCTCCTACATGAAATCAGGCATATCCTCACAGCTCCATCACACACCACAGTCAAACACAGATCTGCCACCATCCACACACCATCCACATGGAAGATAGCCACTGTCAACCCTCTACACATTAATTAATGGAGAATAGAGGATTATGCAATCAAGTGTCCAACATTGGGGGGGAATAAGATAGGTCAGGGCAAGGAGTGTAATGCAAGCTGCTATAGCTATGATAGCTTGGAGGGTTATGGTATAGTGTGGATTATTTGCAAGCAATATCCACTGTTGATGTGCAATTTGACAACTGTATGAGGTCTTGTGACCTTTTTCCTGTTTAATGTCTTACAGGTAACTTGTAGCAGGCTCGCCTATCAGCATTCTCTGTTGTGAAAACGGACATCATCACTGAATATCTGATTGCACAGACTCAGGAAATACGAAAAAAAGCAGCAGAGCACGACCCAGGAACACTGATTTAATAAGAAAAATGTTGTAAGCACAAAACACGCTTTCGGCGAGCCCAGTGTCTCACCTTCTTCAGACAAAATTACAAGCCAACTAGCTAACACTTTATATCATCAGTAATCAGTCAATTTAATTTAATTAGTACTCCTTATCTAATTAAATAAATCTAATTCTGAATGCAACAGTTTTTAAAAAGAAATCAGAAAGATTCCCTTTGATGTTAATTCCTGGTTTTTGACTATTGACATTAATGATTTGTATACTGTCATACCACAAGAATTGGGCATTCAATGGATACGTGAATTCCTTTTAGATAAAAAAATAGATGATAACACGACATATTTAGTTGAGACACTATTAGAAATAGTCTTAAATAATAACTTTATGTCTTTTGATAACAAAATTTATCTCCACAAATCAGGAGTGGCCATGGGGTCGCCCTGTGGAGGGAGTTTCGCCAATGGAGTGCTGGCATACTGGGAGAGGAACTTTCTGTTCACTGATCCTGGTTTTAGGAACAATGTCACCTGGTACACAAGGTACCAGGGTGACATGTTTCTTATTTGGAAAGGGCCTCCCTCTGAGGTGCCTAAATTTGTAGACACTATCACAAGTACGACATCCTTTTTGGAGTTCACTTATAATTTGCAGAAATCCAGGATTAATAATTTAGATATTTTGATTATTAAGGATGAGATCAATTTAAGATACAAGAGCCTTATTTATCGAAAGCCCACCTACTCTAATGCATTTCTGCATTTTACGAGTTCTCACCCTAGTTATCAGAAGAAGGCAGTAGTTAAAGGCCAGATGGTAAGAGCAGCCAGAATGATTTCTGAGTTGGATGACTTTTTGCTAGAATGTGAACATCTGAGTGAAATGTTTGCAAATAGAGGTTATCCGGCATCTTTGCTTGTTGATATCAGAACAGAAGTAGTAAACAAAAGAAAATCAGGGTTTTATAAACCTATTCTTTCCTTTGATGTTAACATTCTGGAAACTGCTCCCTCTATTTTACCTAGACCAGGGGTTGACAACAACAATCAGTCTAGTTCTGGAATGAGATTTCTTTGTACCTTCTCAGTGGATCATTTTGAAATTAGGAAGGTGCTTAATAAATATTGGGCCTTGATTACTGAGGATAGTTACTTGTCCCACAAGTTAGGTGAGGTTCCTAAATTAACCTTTAGAAGAGGGCGGAATGTTAAATCTTTGTTAGAGTTTAAACCACAACCCTCAAGCCAACGGCTTTCAGGAATGATTAAGTGTGGGGCTTGTAACCAATGTAAACATATCCTCACTGACCCAAAAGTCAGGATTAGGAACGAAGAATACAAAATATTAGGAAAACATAGTTGTGATACTACTGGAGTGGTCTACTTAGCCTTATGTCAAAAATGCACTGCATTTTACATAGGGAAAACAGAAAGAAAGCTTAAACAGCGCATTTATGAACACATTTATGCTATAGCTAGGCAAGATTTAAACAATGCTCTTGCAAGGCATATTCATAATTATTCTGGACACTCCTTTAAGTTCACAGTTTTGGGTAGAATTCTGGTGGACAACAAAGGTGGCCCTTGGCAAATTCACTTGGAAATAAATGAATTAGTTTGGCAGCTACGTACATGTGCTTATACTCACCCAGGCTTAAATGAATTTGTATCTATTGCCTGTGTTCTAAAATTATTATCCACTAAAAGGTAGTAGTTTAATGTGCAGCATGTTGTCTTTTTGTATAAATTGATGCATATATCCCCATATATAAAAACATGGCAACAAGTTTTGTTCTTTGTTTTAAACGAATTAGGTTTATTAACCAACAGGTTTATTAACCAAAAGGACGAAGGTTGTTTGTTTTGGGATTATGTAATTATCTTTTTTAGATGGTTTTAAATTTAGTATGATGTTGTTATAATGATATTAATATATAATGTTTTTAAACACATCTCAGTTATTAATAAAGTGTATTTTACATAATATTTATATATTTATATACATACTGCTATATTTATATGTGTATATTAGTTTATTTTTGATGCAAGTACACACACACACATACATATATATATATGTATATGTAAATGAATTGAACTGTTAAATTTATTAGTTTTATTATTTTTTGTTTGCTAAAATTATTTATATATATATTTTTTATTTTTTTATTTTTATTTTTATACTTATTGTGTGTGTGCATCAAATAGATTTAAATAGATTAAAATAGATTAAAATAGATCTAAAACAGTTTTAAAACATTTTAAAATAACATTAAAAACAGGTTCATAGGTTTGTTATGTTTTAATCTGCTATCTTTTTAAAAACTGTTGCATTCAGAATTAGATTTATTTAATTAGATAAGGAGTACTAATTAAATTAAATTGACTGATTACTGATGATATAAAGTGTTAGCTAGTTGGCTTGTAATTTTGTCTGAAGAAGGTGAGACACTGGGCTCGCCGAAAGCGTGTTTTGTGCTTACAACATTTTTCTTATTAAATCAGTGTTCCTGGGTCGTGCTCTGCTGCTTTTTTTCGTATTTCCTGAATATGTGATTGGACATGTTGCCCTTTTATTTGGACGGAGAGCAGAAGATGTGCGGGAGAGGACCGCCCTGTGGAACAGTGTGTTTCACAAGGTAAATGATGCCGGCCTGCACAGCAGAACATATAAGCAGGTGCAGCATCGGGCCTCCCATCTTTTCCACCATGCCCATCAATGTGGTGCTGCTGTAGCAAGGGACTGGCTAGCCACAGGTGGGGGTACAGCCATCCACCCCCTGACACCCACTGAGCAGCTCCTTGCCAATCCTGGGGCACCCGCCCAATGCACAAGCCATGAAGCTAAGGGAAGCATTGTGGAGGTGTGTTGCACACACACACTGGATGAGGAGCGTGCAGGTAAGGACCCAGTGGGGATTAGTACACTAATGTATCAGATATACATGTATCTGTATTGTACCTACATCCATGTGGCAGGACCGATTGCAGTTGTGGATGGGGTTTTCTAATGCACAGAGGTGCCCATCTATGGTGAGGACAGGACATTGTGTAAATGTGCAGACATGCTGCATCCATCCTGTACCAAGGCCAGATGTGAGTCTGATGACAATAACTCCCTCTCACAACTACCTAGGACAATCTGATCTGCATATGGGACAGCATCCTGAAGATGGTGAGTATAACATTGTTCTGTTCTTGCCTGGCAATGCCCCAGGCATGTGAACGGCATGCAATTTGCCATGCACACAACCATCAGTAATAGCTATATTGCTTTATATAATAGCTAGAATGCTTTTTGTGCATGTTCACTTGTGCTGGAGTTAACTGCATTGCATCACAGTGGTTACCACTGGGGCCTATCTGACGTGAATTCAACATTCCTGTAGCATACCTCACAACTCATCAGTGCTAAGATGTCTGGACAGAGGTCAGCAAAATGAAGTGGACAAACGGCCTAAGGTAGGGAAATTTGTGACACATTAGTGGTATACAGTGGATATAATTTCTGTACACACCCCTGTTAAGATGCAAGGTGCTCCTGTTACATACTAATTAGGACCACAATATGTCAATCCACACCTCTTCCAGCCTTTGATGGGACCCATAACAGGAACAGTTCACTTGTAAAACCAATCATCTGGACTCATATATTGTACCTCCAAGGCTGGCCACCTGTGAGGTGGGCAGCCGTAGTATCAGCATGATGTTTCAGTCAGGTAAGATACCTCATGCTGCCATATGTGTCAGTGCAATCGGTGTGGCCTATTTGGCTACTATATCACATACATAGGCATTGTTAAGGCTCACAGACCACTTCTGACCATATATAGGTTGCAAACATATGGGTATTCCAGACATATATGTACAGAGGACTGTATAATGGTTTAACCTCCTGCATGTGAGGCAGATGCTGTTACCACACTATATAAAGTAATGGCAGAGGGATGTGGTCACCAGCCGTGTATGGTACACACATCAAAATGGTCTAAGCCACACAAGATATAGTCCTCACCCACACAGTTTCCAGCATTGGGATTAGAACTCCTGCCTATCTAGGAATTTCTACTATAGTGCTATGCAGTTATCAGACCTGCCACAGAGCTTATACATTTCGATGTAGTCCAAAGGTACTTGGGGTGAGGGGAAGTATGAAGGGTAGTACACAAGTCAAAAATAGTATAAGCCAGACAGTGCATGATACACACACATACACACTTGCCAGTACTGGGATTATATCTCCCACCTATTTAGTTATGTTTACTATAGTGTTACACAGTTACAGTGCATGCTACAGAGCTGACTGAACATTCACATGGCCAAAGCTGCTGATAACTGCACAGCTGAGGTAAAGTATTACAGGTGACAGAAAGTCCACCTTCTGTTGTATCCTTATGTCATGCTAGTTCTTTCTGCCTTGCACTTCAAATAGCATTATGGCTTGCCACTTCAGGTTATTGTATCAAGAAGTGTGACACACCTGGGAGCCATCAGCAGTACATGTTCATCACAGAAGTAGCCCCAGTACTTACTAGTTATGCCCACCCATCCTGGGATGATTGAAGGGCAGTTTTCTGTGCTTTCACCCATTAACCTGGTGCACTTATCCATTCTGAAGCACTGTTGCAACTGCCTCATGTACACAGACAGCCCTCCCCTCTAAACTCCAAACACTCAGACTTGTGGGAGTTACCCATATATCATCCAATGTGGACATATGCACTTTCCATCAAAAACTGGACTAGCAGGTCAAGAGGGCACCTGCACCACACCATGTGGAGGACATAGCTCACCATGGCACCCACTATGCCCCCGTAACATACAGTGAAAATCCACACACCCACCTTCACAGAGGCACTCAATGGACATTTACCCAAACAACACAGACCAGCAAGACAGACACCCACTCAGACACCATGACATGGCACATGCCAAGGGACACATATTTAACCTACACAGTGTGGCCCTCAACCTAAGCTCCTAAGGCTAACCACCTTACACAATATAGTGATCATGGGTAACTCAATACTGAGGCACACACATATCCCACTCACTAAGTTGAATATGGAGCAAATAACAGCCAAATATATATCACATGCCAGCATCCAACACATGACACAGCCAGTCATGGCACTCTACAACAACTACGAGTATCACTCTGTAGCCATGTGGGTGCGAATAACCTGGGACACACCTCCCAGGACTACTTGACAAGAGACATGGTTGAACTCTCTGATTATGTGGTCCAGGCAGGAGTGACAGTAGCCCTTAGCAGTATACAACTGTCACCCAGAATGATGCTGCGATACTATCAACAGATGATTGACTGCAATATTTGCTTACATGTTTTGTGTCATTCTCAGGAGAGCCAGTATGTTTCTGCTTGGGATGACATGAGTGTCAGAACCCAATGACTTGCCACAGATGGCCTATATCTGTCAGCATTGGGTTTCCAGGTACTGGCTAAGTGTCTTTACACCCCTATGATGCCTTATTAGGCAGTGTTCCTAATGTAATTACCACCATAACAGCTAGACATGTATGCAATCTGAGGGTCATGCTGCTCAACAGTAGACATCTAACTGTCATACTGCAGTCACTCAAAGCACTTGGAGTGGAGGACACATGTCTACTGTAATGAAGAGGTGGTTCACAGCAGCAGACAGCAGCCCTAGCTGTCACCCCCCCCAAAACATGGACCACACCACACCTCCACAGGTGGTGTTGTCTCCACATTCATTATGGCTAGGAACACCTCCAGACTAGTATCCCAGCATAATGCATTGGAGACACATCTGGTACAACTGCCTTGGGGTAATACTGCAATCCAGACCATAGTCTGCTATGGGTCAACATCTATGTCCCTAGACTGTCAGTGTACATTCCTCAACACCCTGCTATCTATGATGGTCACTGACATAGTACTAGACTTCAAGTACCCCTCCATCACCTGGGAAAAGTAGACAAGCACCAGTACAGTGGCTCAACACTTCTGGGATTTATCCTTTCCAGTGCCATGGACAAACTCATACTGATCCCCGGTAGAGGATGCAACAACCTTAACCTGTGTTGAGTACTGAAATATCGGAATGCTGCTCATCCACAGTTGTCAATCTCTGCATGGTCAGATCCACACAGGCTGTAATCAACATGGAACTCAACATGTAAGCCACACCCCCCATAAAGGTAACCACCTTGCAAAACCTCTTCAAAGCTGACTTTGCAGCCATGAAAACAGGGGTGGATGACTTCACTGCACCCATGGCAATGGGAAATAGCTGCATGACTGTGGAATCCTACATATATACACTGTACAAACAGGTACATGAATGCGTGGTACTAGCCAAAGCCAACAGAACACAGACACAGTCTTCCAAACAGAGGGAGACAATGTGATGTTCCCCTGCCATTACTAAAGTGTACATCAAAAGGAGGACACTGTTGCAGAGAAAGGTGGTGTCCCATGACTGTTGAACTCCTTTATTAGCGTCAAACACAACTTTGGATCCCTCATGGAATCACCTTCAAGAATTTATGATGGCAGACATGCAGAAAACACTGACAACAATCACAACAGCCTTTGATAGTTACATCAACAACCTCCACAGCATTAAACACAAGTGCTGTGAGTTACTGCACAATCCTAATACCTATCCTGAGACAACAGATATTGGCCAAAGTTTTGGCAAAAGATTCAGTGACAGCTTTACCCCTCTCTCCCCCACAAGTGAAGTGTTGAGTGAATGTGTTCTCACATGCTGTATCCTGTTTCTGTTCTAGGCGTCTGTGTGTCACCAGGATGTGGGCCTGCAGCAAGACCAAGGGGTCTGACAGTCTGGTAACACATCCACCATGTCTTAGGCAGGATGCAGCTGTATCTGCATGGAATTCCCAGGTCTGTAACACAGTGATTGCATATGTCTCACAGATTATAGGGCTGAAGGTTGTACATAGGTATATGTTGATTTACAACATCTGTTGTAGAGTGGAGAATGGTACGTGTTGTGGTTTGGACACACCTCTGATTGCTAATAACCACAGCCAAAGGGGATATTCATCAACCAAACACACTGGGATTACTATTCACACTCACACACACACACACACACACACACACACACACACACACACACACACACACACACACACACACACATTTCCCAGTACTGTGATCCATAGGTTCATTGCTTCATAGGTGTATAGTAGGTGAATGGGCCTGAAGGCTGTACAAGGCTAGCCCAAGGGAATACCCTGGCATCAGGCCACATGACAGTAGTCCCCAGTGTGGCTCAGGAGTATAGTCACTAATGTGGTCCCCAGGGCTAGGTATTGTATTCCCCATCCACTCATCCAGAATTCTATTTTGGGTGGCCAGTGATGTGCACTTCTTCACATGTATGTGATTTATATGCCATAACATAGACCGTGTCTGGGTTGTGCACATGTCCCACATGCATGTTCTTTGAAGTGTGGAAGTGTGCTTGAGGTCTCTGGGGCATGTTGTGTGGACAGATTAGTATCTTCAGAAGTAGTATTCCTGACCTAGTTTAGTTAGACATGGCTGTGTAACTGAGGCAGTGATTGCACCTACATAGGCAGTATGTTACGGGGATTCATTGAAGTTATCGGAGTCTGTCCATACAGAGCATGTGTATAAGGCATGGTAATCCCTTTGTGGGGTACATTTGCAGACTCTACAGTTGTTGCAGGTGTCCAGTGGGGAACATGGCAAAAGGGCCACTATACACATTGATTGGGCTACTGAGGGGATGGAACAGGGTGCCATGTCCTTTTACTTGCTGGAAAGCACACAGTCAGGAGATGTAACACATCAAAGTACTTTCTTTCTTTTTTCCAAAATCTCTATTTCACTTTTCTTTTTTTCTAAATAATAACAACAATACAATAACTCAAAAACACAAATAAACAATACAAATACATATCTAAAGAAAACAGACAACAATCTCGTTTTGAGAAAATTATACATATTATATATATATATATATATATATATATATATATATATATATATATATATATACAATATATACAATAGAAGTCAATACATCATCAAGCAGAGTATGAGAATTCTTATGTTCATTTGGTCTCATAAGGGATAGTGGAAAGGGGATAGTCTATATTGAAAGTAAAGATAGAAATTCAACCATTTATTGTATGGTTAGGGAAAATATCTAGATACACATTTACTAAGAGAATGGGGAGGATGCAAGAAAACTAGTTATACTACATTCATTTCTTATTAAAAGGTTAGCTTTTCATGTCAGTTTGTGGGTGAATTTTATTTGCCAAGAATTATATCTAGTAAGTAACATCGATATTTTTGGTAATAGAGTTTGTTTTTTGTTTTTGAATAACATCAAAGTGCTTTCTGATGTCAGTGGCACTGTTGTGGTCAACAGGCAGCTGACTGTCAACCTGTGCTCCCCATTCTGTTATAATAACATCACTGTTCAGTGGACTTCCACCAATGTAGTACTTCATGTGAGCCATGGTGTTTCCAAAGGTAATGGGGGCACATTTCTTGGCATTGAGGTAATGTCCAGGGTTCTGACAACAGTCATAGGTGTCAAGTGGCCTTTGGGTGTGATGTCAACATCACATGGATTGGGAATGCTACCACCCACCTTACTGTTGTATGCACACATTATCAGCCAGGATGCCTTTGTGCTCTCCTACACCTCAGAAGGGTAGATCCTAAACATGAGAGGACATGGGTCTGTACCCTCTGTGACACCAGTCATGTCTGGTCATTGGTTTGACATGGAGTCCACTGCAATCACACCGTGGGTACTATCTGTGAGGCAATTTGCAGAACTACTGATATAGTGGTTTCTGCCTAGCCAGGTGTGTTTGTGTATGATTTCTGTATGGAGAGTGGTCTCTGAGTATTAGAAGGGTTGCCTATATTGTTAACTAATCCATATTGTTGCATAGTCATTGCACATGTCACTACACATTTAGGGCTTTGGATTGTCTATATCAAACTCTATGGTGTTTGACAACTATTGGCCTTGTAATGTGGACATTGGGACATATACTAGGTCCTCAATATAATAATTTAGCAAAATCCACCCCAATGGATCCTTTTATATCACACCAACACCCACACAGGATACTGATGACAAATAGAGACACACACACACACATTTGCCAATACTGAGTTTTGAACTCCTATCTATCTATGTATTGCTACTATAATGTTACACAGTTATCTCACGTGCCACAACAATTATAGAATAGATGTTGTCCCAAGGTACTTCTAAGGTGAGGAGTATCACCTGTCTTTTTTAAATACCGGCATTGGGTGATGTAGTGGGTGAGAGATTTCATAAAACATTTTATCCTACACACACATTTACATTTGCCAGGAGTGAGGTTTGAAACTCTATCTAACTACGTTTTCAGACCTTTATGTTATGCATTTACAACATGTACCACTGACCTTACCTGGTTTAGGGTTGCCAACAGGTACATCTAAGGTGCATGATATCTTCAGGACTGCTAAAGTCAGGCACTGAGAAGAGTACTGGGTGTAAATGGGGCCAAAATCTTTAAGATAAGGGCACATATATTGCTACTACATTGTTACACATTTATCACACATGCAACAGAGCTTATAAGTAGAGCAGTATCCAAACATAACTCTAAGGTGAGTGACATCAGCAGCAGTGGTAAAGGAGGGGTGAGGAAAATGTAGTGAGTGAGAATGGCCACAAAATCAAGTCTCCACAAAGACAAACACACACTCTCTCACACCAACACACACATATTCACAGTTGCCAGGGCTGGGATTAGAACTCCTATGTAAATAGTTTACTACACTATAATATTACACAGTTATGGCAAGTGCCACAGAAGTTATAGGGATGCAAACTTCCCAAAGGGTTATTTCAGGGTGACTGACATCAGCAGGAGTGCTAAAGTAAGACAATGGGAAGTGTAATGAGTGTGAATGGGCTCAAACACATTAATCTAGAAGCGCACACACACACACACACACACACACACACACACACACACACACACACACACACACACACACACACACACACACACACACACACACACACAAAAAAAAAACTTTATATTTGACAGGACTGAGATTACAACTGCTACATGGATACTTATTTGTACTGTAGGGTTACACAGTTATCACAAGCACCACTAAGACTATAGGTCTGAGGGCTAACCAAAGGTATTTCTACAGGGAATGACATCAGCACATCATGTGATACAGGCCAATGGGATGGGTACTGGGTGTGAAAAGCCTCATAATGGAATTATCTCTGTCGCTGTCTGTCTCTCTATTCCCCACATCTCTGTGTGTGTATGTTTGACATATTATATTATGTTGGCCTTAGATATGTGTGAGTATTCCTATCTAGTGTGTGTTTGTGTGTGTGTGTGTGTGTGTGTGTGTGTGTGTGTGTGTGTGTGTGTGTGTGTGTGTGTGTGTGTGAAGTATCAATGATGCAAAATTTGGTGTGTCTGCACAGACATCTGTGAATAACAGATGTCTGTAATCCACTGTGTTGTGAGACAGGGGCTTCAATTCTCTAAGTGTAGGAGCATGCCCAGTATGACCTTCTATATTGAGTGTGTGTATCCATTCCAGGGAGAGTTGGACTCCAGTTCAGCATTTTGTGTGCTACAGCTACACCTAACAACCTCTTTCTGCAAGATATCTGTAGCTAGGTTGCCAATATGGAGACACAATGGGCGTAACATATGGGGGATACTGTAACTATAGATGTCTGTGCTGCTTGTGTAACATGGTTGGTTGTAGCATAGATTTTCTGACATATGTACTGTTTTACACTGTGATGTATCATGTCATCAACTACTGACAATTATCATTCTATGCTCACAGTTATTTACCAGGGAAATGCAAGATGAATGAAGCTAAGACCAATATTCTGAGGCATATAGACTACACATTCTGCCACACTCCTGCCATTGTGGAGGGGTAGCTACAGACAATAGACTGCTAGTTCTGTGAATATGGTCCAGCACCTTGTTAGTATGCTGGCTGGGGATCCCCCTTTTGTGCTTTTCTCAACGTAATGGAATAGCCATATCCTGCTGGGGCCATACCTCTCAGGTGTACAGATACACCCAGGTTATCCAGAGGCATGACTCATATATCTAGTCAGTTTACCTTCACATTGTGGTTTACAAACAGTTTTGTGGTAATTCATTCATGGGTTTGCAGTCAAGGGGTAGAATGGGTGGACATTAGAGTTTCAGACTTCACACACTTCATGACATCCATGCTTCTATACCCCTCCCTTCTGCTATGCTCTCCTCTTCCTAACATTATGAAATCAATATCTCAGAGGTATCCCTATAGTTGGGCCTTTATCCCAGTAGTATTTATGGCCTGGTCCACATTTTTTTCAGTAGGACATGGGGAGGCATGCTACTGGCATTTGTCAACATGGCCTTGCATTTGTTTTCTGTTTACTGTGTTAGGTTGTTAGTTAGGACCCCCTGGCATTCTGTACATTGGCACTATGGGTGAGGCATGGGCCTTTGCCAGAGGACTGTCCCATTTGAGAGTGCTGCAGGCCATCTGTATCAGGCCAGTGCATTCTGTCACTCATACAGTCCAAGGCTGCAAGCCAGTGGATTATCCTGTGGGGGTGACAGTGGTAAGTGATTGAGATGTTTCTGTCAGTCCTTCCTGCTCATACTGGTCTGCTGCCTGTGTAATTGGCTGATTCTGATACATTCCACCTGCCAGCTATGCTAGTTTTCCTTGATTGCCTTCCTACTGGTGTTTCCCAAAAAAACAGTCTGAAAGGTGTTTGCATAGTTTATAGTAGTGTGCTGGGATGCTGCATGTGTAATTTGTTTATTCTGATACATTCCACCTGCCAACTATGCTAGTTCTCCTTGATTGCCTTCCTACTGCTGTTTCCCCTTCCCAGTTCCTCCCTATTTAAGCCCTGAGTCAGCCACACATACCCAGTGCTGAAAGGTAAACAGTGCTGACATTTCCTCTTTTTTTTATATTTAAAACCTGCTGCGCAGCATGCACACCCATTAGGGCTATGTACAAAGTGCTCAAGCACATCTGACAAACCCCCTTCCTTAACTTTGCTTAGCTAAGGGTAAGCACAGGCCACAGAGCTCCAATGAGCTTACAGCAGGCATGACACACACCCCTATGAAGTCATTCAGCTCTTAGATTTGCAGTGTTGCAATGCTACACCTACACAGTTAGGTACAAGCTGATACTTTGAATCCAGTATAACTCCCCTCATTTGCATACACCAGTGTGTAGGTCATTATTTAATGCACTAAAATGGACCATTTCCCCTTGACAACCAGTGGTCCCTGGTATTGTTTACATTCTGCATGCCATTGACTATAATGGGAAAATGCAGATTTCACTTAAAATTGAGTTTTCTCATTTTTTTTTATTTTCGCCATGATCATGTTTGCACACTGCTGTCCTATGCTTAAATGGCCGAGATTGGCCAAAAAAAGGTTTAATTTTCATAATAATTAATCACTTTTTAATGCCTCCGTTTTGTCAGTTGCAGAAATGTACTTGGTTATTTTCTGAATACATTTCTGCACTGCCACTGTTTTAGCATGGAGACCTGGCAGCTTGGTGAATTGCTAAATCACCTCATTTGCATGTTTTCACCAGCAAATGAAGTGATTTGCAATATGTTCTGATTTTCAATGCTGGAACAGTGTAGGGCCACTCGTGCACATGAAAATGACACTATCCTGAATTGCTCGGCTGACATTTTCCATACAGGAGCTCTTACACTGTTCCTGCATGGAAAAAACGGCTTCCTGAATCCTGGGGTTAATGTAATGTATAATAACTTGAATGACTTATTAGACACTCCTGTAAATAGTTGTCTCTTCTTTTGTGTGTGAGGTTTAGTTGAAAATCTTTCATTTATTATGTTCACAAATCTCTGACTATAAATATTGTTGTGATTCATTTACAAACTGTAAATAAAACTTAAAAATAAAAACTACAGTAAACAGCTCTGTGATTCCACCCACCCCCATGGGATTTTTTTCATCTGTTTTATTTTTTACAGTCAAGTAAATATGAGACAAAATCAGACATGTGCTTGGTATATACATATATTTTATTTATTTTATTTATTTCACATTTGTTAAATGGGTTAGTCCAACTGAGTTTGTAAACAAACCCATTTTCAGTGGAGACCCAAGGCGAAAAGCCCCAGCAAACATAAGTAAAGAGCCCAAGCAAACATAATTAAAGATTATCCCCGGGATTCAGCAAACTTCCATGCAAACATAACTTATTCTTGCACTCAAGGGACTGTTCCCATGCAGCACAGCAGCTTGCCATGCATATTCATGAAGGTGCGCTGCCATAATCTAAAATGGACACCGTTCTATGCACGAACGCAGGGGGTATGTCTGAGAGCAGTGCTCTCAGTAAACAAATGCCTCCTGCACTCCATAATTGTCATACGGTAATTTAAATATAGCAAGAGTGACCTCAGACACCATTACTTGTCAACCAGAGAAGTAATCTGGACACAGTCATAGTAAATAAGGGACAAATGTGAGATATTGCTCTCACAAATGTATAAAGTCGATAGAATGACAAGGTTCACATTAGCATGAAGTCCACAAAGGGTATGAACTGTAAAATCAAATGTCTGTCATTATTTCCTAACCCAGCCACTAATCTGCCAGAAAGCCACAACTGTATGAAAAATGGACCAAAAATATAAAGCAAACAGTTGAGAGGTATGGCAGACACTGTTAGTGTCCTTGGAGCATACCTCTCAAATGTAAAGCCTGTCATGTCCTTACCGTTTTAAAAACACAGCCCCCCCCCACAAGTAATGTTGCAGAAATCAATGTGCATACCCCTACAGTACAAAAATAAAACATAATTTAATTTTTTTTTCAGTCCGCAATAAACTTTAAGTGTAGTTGAGCGGGGGTGCACATCGTGCAGCTTTGCTTAGCCTAGCTTACACTTCATAAGGAGCTAAATAGGTATATACATCAAAATGTAGCAATGAAGAAATAGTTAAGTAGTTAGAACATTAGCTTTCTAAGTAGTCATTCCTGGTTTGATTCCCAGTAAAGCCAGTTAGCATTTTACGTGTGAAAGCAGTACGTAATTTATTTGTTTAATAATTAGTTAGTAAATGACATATATTTGTTAACCAGAGTAGTGTAGTAGATCCAGATGTGTGGTGTCAGTATAATAAAGTTGTGAAACCCCCATGTAAACACAAGTGCCCCATACAGTATAGTTACACAGGAATAAATGTAATGAAAGCACATTGAGGGATGTCAGGGAAGGTAAATCAAATTATAATATGTTAGGAATGATGAATTAATCCCATACAGTTATTAGTCTACAAAATAAAACATAAGCAATGCTAAGCATTGCACAGCTATGCTGACCAGGTGTAAGCATTGCTTAAATATGAATGCTAAGCAATGAGTAGCCCAGCTAAGTGGATTTGCCCACTGGTAAGCAGTACTGAACCTGCCCCTTTAAGCACTGCTACACCTTAGCTAAGCAGGTTTCCCCATAGCTTAGCTTAGCTCAACATATTCAAAACCATCCAATCACAACAAAGGGTGGGAAATTGGCCATAGTTATACCACACAGGCAGGAATACAGCTCATAATATGTTGCAGCTCCACACTGTAGACAGTATAGCAGGTTTTGGAGATGGCATGCACTTTTGGGAGCATTGCTGGGGCATACAGGAGTCCAAGGCTATAGTAGGACTCCTTGTTAAAAACCATGAAGTAAAACTGCTGCAAGACCAGTACCAGGGCTTCCAATATAAAGTGGAGGCCTGAGAAAGTCCCACCCATTACCTTACCAGTATCACTGGCATCCTTCAGACTGGTGAGCAGGTCTGGCACCACTATGCTGACTTGAAGTGGAGGAAGAGGGAGCTCTTGGACCAGTGGGTCCAAGAAGCATGGCAGAGGGGTGATGACCCTAGAATGTGTAAGTATTCATATTAATAACTGTTTACCAAAGTCCAGCCTGTGTATGTGATGGATAGGTATGCATAAATGTTTCTCTATCTTCTTTACAGCTCCAGCTGAGTGGGCTGTAAACCTTGAACCCCATGGCAGCAGGTTGCAAAGGCTGTGTTGCAAGGCTGGTGAGTAACAATCTAGCTTGCAGTATTCATACCAAATAAATATAAAGGAGTAGAATGTCACATGGCAGTATTAAAAATGGGTATGGTTTGTACTGATTAAACCAGACAATACTACAGTAATAGTCTCATATATGTTGCATATAAATAAAACTGTAACTGTATGTCAATAAAATTCAAAACCCTGGACTGGTTGTGTTTACTCTGGTATGGTATGAATTGAAACGTGTACAGGTTATATATAGCAACTATAGTTCTGAAAGCATTAAGCAATCAAGTCCCATCTGACAAAGTTAGTGCCTCTGTAAGACATAAGATTAACTATGAAAAATGACACATACCAAGATCTGATATCTGAATAGTAATGTGTTAACCACTGTTTTCCACACTGTGCTATGTCAAAAGGTATGTATAGGAACATATGTATAAGAATGTTGTAATTACAAGGTAGGATTATACAACAAAGAGAGAATGAGAAAGAAATCATTCAAGGAAGAGACAGCAGTTTCTCAATAGCTCCTTCTGATAAAACACAAACTTGTTGTATTTTTAGCAGAAACAGCCACAGTCCAAATCTCAGGAGTGGTAGTAAGCTGTATGCAATATTTCTATTAGTATTTTGTGAATATGTGTACAAATAGTCAAGTAGTGTTAACAAACATTTCCTCCACAGGTCTTCCAGGTGAAAGAAAGTATAAAGTAGCTATAAGAAGGCTGTAGTTATACTGTGCCAATACCCATGGTCCAACCCTAAGGCTGCAAATGACAGCAAGGTAAGTACATACACCAAGTGGTCTCCCCCAAGAAATATTCAAAAGTGTCATGCTGTAAAAGCTACTGGTCCCTGCTACCAACAACCAGGGTGACAAACAGAAATTAAGGCAGAGTATGGCAGTAGCACACACACGCGTGCGCCCACACACACACACACACACACACACACACACACACACACACACACACACACACACACACGCACACAACACACACACATGCACACACATGTGCACACATGCACACACTCACATGCACGCACACACACACATGCAGACACATGCACACACATACACACACACACACACACACACAAACACACACACACACACACACACACATACAGTATGAATGCACATATGTAACCCTGAGTATGTGAATATGGGTAGAAACAGACAGGTAGTGTTAACAAATATTCCCTCCATAGGTCTTCCAGGAAAGATAAGGTATAAAGTAGCTATAAGAAGGCTGTAATTATACACTGTGCACAAATATACCACTGCCCAACTCAAGGCCATAGGTTGTTGTAATAATACCTGTAGAGAAATGTTTAGAGTGATAATCATTAAAGCTGTGACCACTGCAAGAATCTACATTTGTTACTTGACATCTGTCTCTGTCCCCCACCTTATCTTCATGAATAATCTAAACACATAAATAAATGGATATATTTTCCACCAAACCTACTGTTGAGACATGTGCCCTATTGTTCTACAAATGTTGAAATGTATCCCAATTAATGTTCCCTGTTCAAATACTATCATTGGTGGCTTGTTGCTATCAATAAAATCTGCATGCCGGTGTAATGCCTACTGTGGTACTATATATGCATGTGTTCTGCTTGCAATGCAGATGTTCCAAATCTGTTATTTTACGTTAGTGGGAATACTCATGCATGCTGTTATAACTAATCCTGGAATTTGTTTACCATTACTAACCAACATGTGTTCTAAAACTGCAACACCATAGCACATCTTGGAAGGCTGATCCCAGCAGATCCGCCTCTTCTGCCTCATCTGGCCATGGCACCGGGCCCCAGCATGTTTGGGATCCACCCCAGGACCTCATTGTCTGCTGGTTCTGCACCACCTTTGGGTGGAACCACCTCAGGGGATGCGGCTCTTCCCCCCCTGGGCACGGGTGCAGACAGGATCCTGTCACCAGAAGCCAGGTCCAGGGTCTGGTGCATAGCATACTCCACAAGGAATTGGGAGATCTGCTATGCCAGCTTGAGGGCCGCACGATGGATTTAAAGGGTCAGCCTGCTCCTCCTGCTCAGCCCCCATGACAGCCACCTTCGAGACCATGAAGGTGCAGTGGTGACTGGCCATGTGTTGGGACCTAAGTCCCACTGTATCCATTTGGGGGCTTGTGGGCTTCCAATTACCAAACACCCCTCCCCGTCCAAGGTGTTTACCCCCACATGTGTCATATACCACCCATATATACAGTCTTGTCTGTCTTGTCTGTTTTCCTACCAAACCTACCTCCCCAAATATACCTACTATCCTTCCCCAACATCCCACTCTCACCTTAAAAAAACAAATAAATAAATAAAGGACAATCTGTTCCCCCCAAAAAAATGTCGCCCCATACATAGCTGTCCATTTCGCATGTGTCCACTGGACACATGTAATCTGATCTAATTGGCTTCACAACACATTATTGTCCTCAGGCCTCTCTCAGGGTTTTGAGTGTCCAACTTTACCTACAAATTCAGTATATATGCACAGCTGTTGTGGTAGAAGAAACGGACCACGGTGGACCTTCCCTACACCCATCCTGCACATCCCTAGCTATCTTTCATATTGTATTTCCCTGTTCATGCCCCCTTTTTCACCACTTTATCACCCCTTTTTTCTTTTCTTATAAAGAAATTAGCACAGGGATAAGTGGGAGCAAGCAGTAACAAGCCTGTTTGCATGGTGCTAAGTGATGCCTAAACAGGTTAAGCTTTTTAAGGCTAACTGTCAGCATAGTTAACCAGATGTTAGCATTGCTTACTGCCTCGCAAACCAGCGCAAACCTGCTTAAAAATGCCTTAATCATTCTGTATCCAACAGCCCATTTTCTGCTCAGCAACAAATTAATCAGCCCTTGCAAGTTTTGAACACAGGACCCTGCATATCATAGCCACAGTAACTTACCACTAAGCCATCTGAGCTACAGAAATGCTTGATGTTTTTTCAAACATATCATGCAGCAGGGTCATTCAACAGTAGGGAAGAGGTTTGTTAACATTAGTCATGTGTTGTACATAGATATAAATGTATATGTGGATGGAGATGCATACATATACATGTGTATGGAAACATTAATAAGTAATATATGTAGAGATATACATATGTAGTGTAGTTCAGTCAGTCATCAGATCCACACTCTGAACCTCTTAATACAACAAAACTGTCTGAAGGCTATCTAAATGGGGGTGAAAGAGCCCACACTAGGGACCTATTTTAATTATTGCCCTTATCCCTTCCTCCCCAGCAGATCTGTTCTGCCTTACAACAAAATAATAAGGCCTGTCAAGTCTGGAACCCAGGGTCCATTAAACTACAATCAAAGCAATGTACCACTACACCATCTGAGCCCTAAAATGTTGTGACGAAATTCCAAACATATCAGTCATTCAACAGTAGGGAAAGGAGTCTGTAGAATCAGTCAGCTTCTCCATATATACATGTATATATGTATGGAGATGCATATATATATATATATATATATATATATATATATATATATATATATATATATATATATATATATACACACACATATATATATATATATATATATATATATATATATATACACACATATATATATATATATATATATATATATATATATATATACATACATGCATCCACTTTTATATCTGCATATATGCATACACACATATATATATAGAAAGGTGAATATATATATATATATATATATATATATATATATATATATATATATATATATGTATACAGAAATATACAGAAATATATGACATCTACAAAAACATGCAATATGAGGGTCATGCTTCTGCACACTAGAAGTCTAAATCTGAAAATGCACTCAGTGGATGTTTTCTTTAAAATGGGGAACAATGACATTTGTGCTGTAGCAGAGACCTGGTTAAAGGCAGCAGGAAGCACCCCTGCACTACCAGCCTATAACTCATTCCACAACTTTTGGCTGCAGAATTTGGACTGATGCGCCAAAAGTGGTGGTATTTCCATATTCATTAAGGATACACACACCTCCAGAGTGGTAGACCAACATTATGCATTACAAATCCTGCAGATATAGCTAACATTTGGTAAGACAGTGGTTCAAGTTACAGCCTGCTATAGGTCCCCAATCATGTCCCAAGACTCACACTCCATGTCCCTAAACACCCTGGAGAATATTAGTGTCCAACCTAACACTGTCATACTGGTTGACTTCAACTGCCCCACCATTAACTGGGAAAGGTATTCATGTAGTAATGCACATGCCCGTCACATTGGAATGGTCTTTGCTAACATGGCCGACTGTTGCTCTACACCAATAGTCAACGCCTCCCTTGTTATATCTTAACACAAATTAATCACCTTAGTAATCCACAGCCCTCCCCTGCACAGTTAAACACCATGAAAAGCCTATCCAAAGCTAACTGTGGCCTCATAAAAATAGAGGTGGCTCACCTCACGGCAGCCATGCAAATGGAGACTAGCTGCATGACTGGTGAATTCCGCAACAATGCACTATGAACATGTACACAAATGCACAGATACTGCCATACCCAATAGAACCAGGACACTCACCACCAAAAAAAGGAAGGCAATGTGGTGGTTCCTGGCCATAAAGAAACTATACAACAGAAGGAGGGAACTGATATGGAATAAGGTGTAGTCCCAAGACTGGAAAATAACTCTTATCAGGCTAAATTAAAAATTGAGATCCCTTATCAAATACTACAAAGTTAGCTGTGAGAACAGAATTAGAGCACAAACTAAAGACAACCACAAGGTTTCATACAGTTATGTAAATAATCTCCGTGGCAATACCAAGATTTGTTCTGAGCTATGAGACAATGGTACCTCCTAGACTGAGCCAACAAATATTGCCAATATACTGGCTGACATATTGAGTGCAAACTTTACCCCCCAAAGGGCCAGTCACAATAGCAGTATACTGCCAGGCACCCAGTATTACTGCTGCACAGGTTAAAACACCACTGTCCAAGGGTAACAATACAGCTTCTATAGGGCCTGACAATATCCCTGGCTATGTCCTACATGAACTACAGAGTGACCCCACACCTCACCTGTGTGCTCTGTTCAAGCACAGCCTCACCTCAAGCTTTGTCCCTACTGAATTGTGTACTGCTACAGTCACCCATCTCCACAAATGAGGTGTGACTACAGACCCTGGGAAATACCGCACCAACTGCCTGACAAGTCTGTTATGCAAAGCTGTGGAATGCATCATCATGCACCTAATAAACAGGGATATGGGAGTCTGCAGACTCAGGATCCCACACAGTTCACTTTTGTGAAGGGTAGGTCATACCTGCTCAATCAACCTGGTCAACTTCTTGGCGTCAGTCACATGAGCTGTGGATGAAGGCAGTGTGGCACATACAGCCTACCTTGATCTGGACAAAGCCTTTGATAACATTCTTCACTCAGGAATCATGCAAAAACTCACTAAGCTAGCCATCAACCCCTATTTCACTAGGTGGGCTGCAAACTGGGTCACAGATAGGACTCACAGTGTCGAAGTAGCTGACTCCAAGTCAGACTGCTGAACAGTCATAAGTAGTGTCCCATAGGATTCTACCATGGGTCCTTTCATGTCTGTTATCAATTTCTCTGAAGTCTCTGCAAACATGAAGGGACTCTGGCTGAAGAAGTTTGCAGACAACTGCAAGTTGGGAGCTATTATTAACTACCCAAGTGATGTTGGCATCCTACTGAAAGTCCTCACTGAGACCAATGACTGGTGTCAGAGCCATGGCCTTAAGCTCAATGTCAGAAAATGTGTTGTCATCCCCTTTGTGGAAAACCCTGTTCCCATGATTTACCACATTGATGGTCATCCCCTGAACAACGAAGGTGTTATAAGAGATCTGGGTACACAGGTTGACAGCAATGTCTCTTGACTATCACATTGCCACTGGGATCACAAAGTCCTTCTATGTGGCACATCTCAGTACTAACACATTAGCATCCAGGAAGGAAGAGGTCATTGTCCCCTTGTACTCTTCTTGACAGAGTGACACAGTTTGTTTCACCATACATAGTCTGATGGATGTGAGGTAGGTACATGAAATGTATGTCCTCCTTTTCTGATAACAATCATATCATTACAGTGATTTACCAGAACCCCATTCTGCAATGAATCTGGACCAAGGCTGACAAAGTGGTGAGTGGAAGCCATGAAAATGGGGATGTATCTGAAGTACTGGTGTAGAGAAGCTAACACAGTTGCTGTAGAAAACACCCTCCTGTGCGCTCTAACATATATTTACTGAAATAGCACAAGTAATTGAATTAGGACATCTGCTATGGGTAATTACATGTGTATTTGCAAATATATCAGGCACTATGGGGATGTAACAGCAGTGACAAACAGACGCTAGTGTGAAAGTGCATACCCACAACCAACATCACCACAGTCAGTCACATACCAGTAAGTCAAGTGAACAGTAGAGTATATGGACTGTGTGAACAAATACATCCTTGTTTGCCACCCACACACTAGCCCTACATGTACAGTCCCAATTCTCAGTGTTGTCTGAATCCTGACCTTGGTACAGGACATGTCTCAGTCTGCCCCTACAAACACACACAGCCAATAGATCAGCAGAAACTGGAGCAGCATGCACAGTCAGATAAAAAGGGAGCCGTAACACTTACATCCACCCCCCTCCATACACAGCCAAAATAACATGTACACATGACATATGTACACAATCATGACAGTCTGTTAACAATGGCCAGACATACACAGGCCTCTCACATGTACAGTTCACTTCAGAATGTACAAGCTCAAGACTCATATCTAAGGCCACTTTTCTGACATGTCTGTGGGTCTACTAGATCACTGGGATGGTAGCATGAATGAAATCAAGAAATAATGATAATAAATATGTCTGCACCTTATTGACATCTGGACAAAGCCCAACATCATTTGTGGACAGAGGCACAAACACAGGGGTAGATTGGACATATTGCTGTCATACATTGAGATAGTTGCAGATGTTACTAGGTTTGTTGTAACATCCTTTATGAGGAATATGATGTCGATAATATCAATAAATGTGAGTATTTACTGACTGCATTCCCCAGAGTCCATGACTGATTTACCAAGGACGCCAACTGTCTGGGAAATGGACAAAACATAACAGGCAGCCATGTGGTCAGTCTGCGGACAGTGTGCCAGTGGAGAGGTATGTCAGAGACATATCACTGTCAGTCATTAAGTCACTTACTAAATACATGTCCACACAAACCCTGTCAATCTTTCAATCCACCATATGTATAACAGCACTGATGACATAGAATCTGTTCACAAATATGGGGATATGTCCCCCATGTGGTTTGGCTGTCTCCACATGTCCTGTGCTGTGAAGTACTGCCACCTACTGTAGGCCACCACCTCTGTAATGTCCCCCACACAGGCAAGGAAAAGGGGCAAGGCCCACATTAAGGAATGTCCCATATGTCAGAACTAGCAGTAGTGTCCAGGCCCACAGCACAATACAATGTGGGCACCTACATAGTGGTATGGCCTTAGCAATACCTGACATCTACACATCTATACAGAGGACAGACAGAAAGTAGATATCCAACAGGTTATGCATTAGGATGAATGTTTTGAAAGATAGACATCTGAAACTGAAAGGTATGCCATTACTACATGAAAACAGTCCTCAATGACATGTCCAAAAAACATAGTAGTCTACAGTTAATATCAAAATATCAGATCAATATCCAATAGGAGATACATAAAACATACAGCTCAAACACCAAGAAGAAGATAGTGAATACTCAGAGTCCCAGCTTTTCATGCAGGATTGTATGGTTCTAGTACTACAATCTGCAATCTACTCTTACATGGAAAAGCACTGTTAAAAGTACTAATGTAATAATAAAGTATGTTTCAAACTATTTTTGTCAACCAGTGCATTGTAGTTGGTGTAACATGCAAATGTAACTGCATATAACCTGGGATACTACCCATGTGTGAAACAAATACAAAAATAAAAGATTGTGGTACTAGGTGTCCAATACAGTATAGTCACACCCCTTGCTACTGTAATGATAGCACATAGAAGCATGTTATGTACAGGAAATTAAATATACTTATTAAAGATGTCATTACCCTGCTATTTTATCAGACTGGAATGTGATCACTGGTTACCAGGGCTGAACTATGCTTAGCAGGTTTCAGCATTGATTAAATGTAAATGCTAAGCAGATTTGCAGAGTGGTAAGCGAAGTTTACACGGTGTAAGCACTTGTTAATTTAATTGTATGTTACCACCGCTTACCATCATGCAAACCCACACAAACATGCTTAAAGCTGCTCAAAACTGCCTTAATCACTGTATCCAACAGTCCTACTTCTGCCTAGCAACAAAATAAATAGCCACTGCAACTCTTGAACCCAGGACACTGCACACCATAGTCAAAGCAATTTACCAGTAAGCCACCTAAACTGAATGGTTTTAGGATGCTTTCTCAAACATACCCTTCTTTACAGGTAGTTTACAATAGGGAAGAAACACGGTGCAAGTAGGAAGGATTAGTATCTACAAATATATATATATTTGAAAAGATAAAAAATATATATATACATATATGCATACATGTCACAAAATGCCCATACAAACATATGCTGCTGATAGACCACCCATAACTGGGGGAGCATGCACAGGTGGATACAAAAGCAGCCATGACACTCACATCTGCTGCCCCCATCAGTCCAAATAAATAAGTGAACAGTACACTGCTACAAAATCATGATATGCCATACACAATGGCCAGGCATACAACAATCTCTTAGCAAAACAAATATAATGTTTGAACGTAGCAAAGATAAATACAACCAGCCAGTAATTCATACATGTTTATTGTACTCTGATGTCTTAGCTAAAGCATTCAAGGAGTAAAATATTATCAGAAATACATGCCTTAATCACAAGAAGCAATTAACACCTAATTACATAATTAAATACACAACCTCCAATTACACTGCTCATTTAACTCCCTCTGAGATAAAGTATCACAGTTAATATTAATACATTGAGTCTGTACATAACAATTGTCCTTTTATGAATGTTTCATCAAATTGAGGAACACACTTTTTCAAAAACAGTACCTTGGAATCCACTACTGTCCCCATGGTGAGATTTATTCAAATGTACGGCTATAGAACTGTCATATTTCTTATCAGTAATGTTCTAACAGTCTAGTTTTAAAACATGTTTTACTGTCCCATGTGTTACAAGGGCATTTAAGTGCATTGTCTATACACCGACCTCTTGAATGTACAGACTTCAACATGTTTCCCAGCATTTCCCCTCAGCAGGAATGACAGCATTAAATAAGGATAGACAAGTATACCTATCAACCTCCTACTTATGACATCTGGACAAAGCCTGACATAATTGGTGGACAGAGGCACAAATACATGGAAATACTTGAAATATTATTGTTATACACCAAGCAAGTTGCTGGTGTTACAGGATTTGTTGTTACATATCTTTTCTGAGGGGTATAAAGTCGGAAAAACAAATGGATGTTACCATTTACATAATGCCATCACCAGAGTATGCTACTGATTTGCCAAGGACAACACCTATCGGGGGAACAGACCAAACATAGCTGGTTAACCTGTGGCGGTTATGTGGATGGCCCTACAGCTGAGAGCTATGCAGAGACAGAACTTTGTGAGACTGAAACCCATGCAGAAGTAGCATGTGCAGACAAACCCTAGCAGTATTCAAACACATAACAGCAATACTCACATTCTGCCCCTAGGTCTTGAACCTTCCCCACCATTTATTTGGCTTTTCTTCACAGTCTTGTTGTAAGAGGTAGTAGCTCACACAAGTCCATGATGTCTTCCTCACAAGTAAGGGAAAGGGCCAACACCCACATAGAGTACTCGGTTATAGGAGTGTGTTGCCATGACATTGGCTATTGGAAGAACTACACAGCTTCTTTGGATGCAGTTAGCAAGTGGGGAGCCCCAATAGGTGCACAGACCATCACCTGGTCATGAGCATCATCTACAAAAGCCATGCTGCCACTATTCAAACCAGCTCTATCCCTGTAGTGCACAGAGAGAGAGAGAGAGAGAGAGAGAGAGAGAGAGAGAGAGAGAGAGAGAGAGAGAGAGAGAGAGAGAGAGAGAGAGAGAAACAAATAAAGCATAAATTGAAAAATAGAAAGAAAGAAAAAAAGGTAAGTTGAACATGTAAGCATGTAATTTAATGTAGTACTTGGTCTGTGATAATGGGAAATATGATTTGGAGGAATATATGTCCTAACAAGACTTGCTGTACTAATGTCCTGCTGAACAGCTGCTATGGCCATAGCATCACGCCCTCTCTGCAGTGGGATAGATCACAGACATACCTCTCAACTGTACAGATCTTCAGAGAATGTCCAGATATTTCCACCATCACTTTTTTGTCTATTCCTCCTGAAATCTGTACTTTTCTTGCAAATAGCTGAGGACTGAAGTCATCAAGTAATGACAAACACTTGAGTTTAAGACCCCACATCCTTAAGAATATTCACAGTGATGCCAAATGTATAATTCTGCAAACTTCCTATGTTTGTAACAGGAATATTTAAAGTCTGTCACTATTTATCCCCCATTTGGCTTTGTCCAGATGTGATGTTCTGAGAGGTTGCAAGGTAGGATCACAACTCAGGAGCTTGACTCACCCTGGGAAAGGACAGCTCATATATGACAACTGCTGGGATGTCTGTCAAACAGTTGTGACTGTGCCACTGCTAGGGCAGTTAATGTGATGTCCATATCCATGTTACCTGTGAATATGAGTATGACACATGTTTGTCTCGTAAAGCTAAGAGACCTATATAGGACATGTGCATAGTAAAGTACTGTTGCAGACATGTGTGTTGAACTGCATGTGATATATTGAATTAATAACATTCAACTGTAAGGTGTTCTGCTGGACAATAAGCACATTTTTGACTGATAGCTGTGGTTACATAAACATATACCTACCTGTGTTATGTCAGCCAAACCATTGGCAGGTCTGTGAGTAATAGCATTGTAACATAATAGCCTACTTATGACTGTTGGGCATCTTCCAGGTTATCACAGTGATGTCAAAGCCTACTGTGCAATCAATGTACTAATGTATGGTGCAGTTATAATAATACAGTATCAACACTGATGTCCTCTTTGATACCCATTTATGTGTACCTTTGTCCAGACATACTGCTAAAACAGGTTGGGAAGTATGACTGAGCAGCAAGACTGTAAATGCAGCCTGCCATACTAACATAGAACAGAAATGTATACCAGGTATCCCCTGAGCACATGTATGTTTGCATATGTTCAGCTGGAAGATACAAAACTAATCACGTGTTTCAAGCAGTCAGGTGCATAGGTTGTGCATGTTACACATGTTTGTAATATCAGTGTCAGTGCATACAACAGATATAAATGTATACAACTACTGGTTGTTGCATTGCCCTGACACTGATATGGGTACTAGAGTAGGCATGATTATCAGGTATTAATTGGAGAAGTATCCAACTGTGTTATGACCCTCTGTCCATGCCTACCACTACTAGCTATATCAACACCTATATACAGTGGATATCACAAGTGTACACATCCCTGATGGAATGCCAGGTTTGTGTGCTGTATCACAATCAGACCACAAAACATCATTTCATAGTGTTTCACATCTTGAATGTGACCGCTAACCTGTACAATTCCATTGAAATACAATCAAAGGTGTTTCTAGGAAGGTGAGCAACTATTGCCAAGTGAAGATATGCCATGATGTTAGAGTCCAGACCAAGATGAATTAATGCTGTAACCATCTCAAGAGGTGCCTACACAACATATCAGTTTAAGGATGTGCACACTCATTCAACTGGCTTATTGCACTGATTATTATTTCCATATGTTTTCACAGACCAGATTGTTATGTTTTTAATTGAATGGTACAGGCTATAGGTCACATTACAGGTGGGAATTGTTTTGAAATGAGTTATTGTGGTATCATGTTCCAATTGCACAAATACCAGGCATTGTAACAGGGGTGTGTACCCTTTTTATCCACTGTAGCTATATGGACTCAGCAGTACCTGACCTGTACAGCCAACCTCCACCAAGGTAGAGTAATCCCCTTTGGTGGACAGCAGCAATACACAAACCACATAATAGGTTGCGACACTGGCTGTACAGGAACACATAGGTGCAGGCAACAACTTGGAAGCAAATCCACCTATATCTGAGCATGTATGTAAGTTTATAGCTGACTTCCTGTAAGGCTGACTGTGAGACATATCCACACCACCAAGGACAACTGCAACTATGTCTCCACATATGTTGTAAGTCTCAGAGGAAACAACACAATTCACCTTGTACTGGGGGTAAAGAACACCTCATACAAACATACCACTACTAGCTATATCAACACCTATATACAGTGGATATCACAAGTGTACACATCCCTGATGGAATGCCAGGTTTGTGTGCTGTATCACAATCAGACCACAAAACATCATTTCATAGTGTTTCACATCTTGAATGTGACCGCTAACCTGTACAATTCCATTGAAATACAATCAAAGGTGTTTCTAGGAAGGTGAGCAACTAATGCCAAGTGAAGATATGCCATGATGTTAGAGTCCAGATCAAGATGAATTAATGCTGTAACCATCTCAAGAGGTGCCTACACAACATATCAGTTTAAGGATGTGCACACTCAGTCAACTGGCTTATTGCACTGATTATTATTTCCATATGTTTTCACAGACCAGATTGTTATGTTTTTAATTGAATGGTACAGGCTATAGGTCACATTACAGGTGGGAATTGTTTTGAAATGAGTTATTGTGGTGTCATGTTCCAATTGCACAAATACCAAGCATTGTAACAGGGGTGTGTACCCTTTTTATCCACTGTAGCTATATGGACACAGCAGTACCTGACCTGTACAGCCAGCCTCCACCAAGGTAGAGTAATCCCCTTTGGTGGACAGCAGCAATACACAAACCACATAATAGGTTGCGACATTGGCTGTACAGGAACACATAGTTGCAGGCAACAACTTGGAAGCAAATCCACCTATATCTGAGCATGTATGTAAGTTTATAGCTGACTTCCTGTAAGGCTGACTGTGAGACATATCCACACCACCAAGGACTGGTGTGTCTCCACATATGTTGTAAGTCTCAGAGGAAACAACACAATTCACCTTGTACTGGGGGTAAAGAACACCTCATACAAACATGCCATGGATATAGACAACCTACATCACAAAGATGAGGTGGGAACATCGCCACCCTGTCCTCCCCAGTTGTACAGGGGGATATGCACATCAACCACACTCCTCCCCTCAGCAATGGTGAGCATGTACATATTGCCTACTTATGGCAACAGCAGCATATCTCCATGGGGCATAATAACATCACTATCTGCCTCATACATGAACTCAGGCATGTGCTCACAGCTCCATCACACACCACAGTAAAACACAGATCTGTCACCATCCACGCACCATCCACATGGAAGATGGCCACTGTCAACCCTCTACACAGAAATGAATGGAGAATAGAGGATTATGCAATTGAGTGTCCAACATTGGGGGGAATAAGATAGCTCAGGGCCAGGAGTGTAATGCAAGCTGCTATAGCCAAGATAGCCTGTGGCTAGCCAGTCCCTCACTACAGCAGCAGTCCATTGATGGGCATGGTGGATGAGGTCAGTGGCCCGATGCTGCAAATGCTCATAAGTTCTGCTGTGCAGGTTGGCATCATTTACCCTGTGGACCACACTATTCCATAGGGCAGTCCTCTCCCACACATCTTCTGCTCTCTGTCCACATGACAGGGCATAATGTCCAATCACATATTGGGTAATAAGGTCTGTTTCCCCAACAGATAATGCTGGTAGGTGAGCACTGTGCATGTTACCTGGAAGACATAAACAGGAAAGGTCACAGAACCTCATATGGTTGTCAAAATGCACATCAACAGTGGATATTACTTGCAAATAATCCAGACTACACTGGAACCCTCCAAGCTATCATGGCTATAGCAGCTTGCATTACACAGCTGTCCCTGAGCTATCTTATTCCCCCCAATGTTGGACACTTGATTGCATAATCCTCTATCCTCCATTCATTTCTGTGTAGAGTGCTGACAGTGGTCATCTTCCATGTGGATTCTGGGTGCATGTTGGTAAGTCTGTGTTTTAATGTGGTGCGTGTGGAACTTTGAGCACATACCTGAGGTCATGTAGGAGGTAGACACTGATGTTATTATGCCCCATGGAGATATGCTGTTGTTGCCATCAGTAGGCAATATGTACATGCTCACCATTGCTGAAGGGAGGAGTATGGTTGATGTGCATATCTCCATGTACAACTGGGGTGGACAGGGTGGCGATGTTTCCACCTAACCTGTGTGATTCAGGTTGCCTCTATCCACAGTATGCGTGTATGAGGTGTTCTTTACCCCCTAGTACAGGGTGAATTGTGTTGTTTCATCTGAGACTTACAACATATGTGGAGACATGGTTGCAATTGTCCTTGGTGGTGTGGATATGTCTGATTCATAGTCATAGTCAGCCTTACAGGACGTCACCTGTGAACTTACCTGCTTGCTCAGATATAGGTTGACTTGCTTCACAGTTGTTGCCTTCACCTATGTGCCCCTATACAGCCAATGTAGCAACCTATGTGGTTTGTGTATTGCTGATGTCCACCAAAGGGTGGAGGCTGGATATACAGGTTAAGTACTGCTGTGTCCATATAGCTACAGTGGATATAAAGGGTACACTCCACTGATACACTGCCTGGTATTTGTGCAATTGGAACATGACACCACACAAACCCATTTCATAACAATTCCCACCTGTAGTGTAACCTATAGCCTGTACAATTCAATTGAAAACAAAACAATCTGGTCTGTGAAAACATATGGAAATAATACAAAGTACAATAAGCCAGTTGAATGTGTGTACACACTTAAACCTGTTATGGACCGCTTGAGATGGTTACAACATTCATCCGTCTTAGTCTGGGCTCTAACATCATGGCACATCTTCACTTGGCAATAGTTCCTCAACTTCCTAGAAACCCCTTTGATTGTATTTCAATGGTATTGTACAGGCTAGGGGTCACATTCAAGATGTGAAACATTATTAATTGATCTTCTGTGGTCTGATTGTCATACAGCACACAAAACAGCATTCCAACAGAGGTGTGTACACTTATAGCATCCACTGTATATAGGAGTTGATAAAACTGGTAGTGGTAGGCATGGACAGAGGGTCATAATACATGTGGACACTTCTCTGATTAATACCTGATAATCATGCCTACTCCAGTACCCACATCAGTGTCAGGACAATGCAACCATCAGTAGCTGTACACATATATGTCTGTTGTATGCACTGACATTGATATTACACAAATGCAACATGCACAACCTATTTACCTGACTACTTGAAAACCATGTGGTTAGTTTTGTGCCTTCCAGCTGAACATATGCATACATACATGTGCTCAGAGGATATCTGGTATACATTTCTGTTGAATGTGAGTATGACACACTGTATTTACAGTCTTGCTGCTCAATCATACATCTCAACCTGTTACACCAGTACATCTGGACAATGGCATACATAAATGGGTGTAAAAAAGGACATCAGTATTGATACTGTATTAATATAACTACACCATACATTAGTATGTTGATTGCACAGTAGGGTTTGACATCACTGTGATAACCTGGAAGATGTCCAGCAGTCATAAGTAGGATATTATGTTACAATGCCATTGCTCACAGACCTGCCAATGGTTTGGCTGACATAACACAGTTATATGTGTATGTGACTACAGATATCAGTCACAAATGTGCTTATTGTCCAGCAGAACACTGTACAGTTCAATGTTATGCATTCAATATATCACATGCAGTTCAACACATATGTCTGCAACAGTACTCTACTATGCACATGCCCTCTATATGTGTCTAAGCTTTGCAAGGCAAACATGTGTCATACTCATAATTACAGCTAACATGGATATGGAAAACATCCCATTAACTGGCCTAGCAGTGACACAGTCACAACTGTTTGACAGACACCCCTGTGGTTTTCATATATGAGCTGCCATTTCCCAGGTGAGTCAGGCTCCTGAGCTGTGATCCCACCTCACACCCTCTCAGAGCATCACATCTAGACAATGCCTAAAATGATGGGGGATAAATAGGGACAGACTTTAAATATATCTTTTACAATCATAGGACGTTCACAGAATGATACATTTAGCATTACAGTGAATATTTTTAAGGATGTGGAGTCTTAAACTCAAGTGTTTGTCATTACCTGATGACTTCAATCCTTAGCTATTTGCCTGAAAAGTACAGATCTCAGGTGGAACAGTCAAAAATACATGATGGTAAAATGTGGACATTCTGTGAGGATCTGTAGAGTTGAGAGGTATGTCTGTGATATCTCCCACTGCCGAGAGGGCCAGATGCTACGGCCATAGCAGCTGTTTAGCAGGACATTAATACAGCATGTCTTGCTGGGACATATATTCCTCCAAATTATATTTACCATTAATACAGACTAAGTACTACATTCAATTACTTGCTTACATGTTCCGCTTACCTTTTTTCTTTCTGTCTTTTCCACTTTATATTTCATTTATTTCTCTCTCTCTTTCCCTGTGCACTACAGGGATAGAGCTGGTTTGAATAGGTGGCATCATGGCTTTCGTAGGTGATGCTCATGACCAGGTGATGGCCTGTTCACCTATTGGGGTTCCCCACTTGCTAATTTCATGCAGCTGTGTAGTTCTTCCAATAGCCAATGTCATGGCAACACACTCCTATAAATAAGTATTCCATGTGGGTGTTGGCCCTTTTCCTTACATGTGAGGAAGACATCCTGGAGTTGTGTGGGCTGCTACCTCTTACAACAAGACTTGTGGAGACAAACCAAATAAATGGTGGGGAAGGTTCAAGACTTATGAGCAGAATGTGAGTATTGCTGTTATATGTTTGGAATACTGCTAGTTTAACAGGGTTTGCCTGCACGTGCTACTTCTGCATGGGTTTCAGTCTGACAAAGTTCTGCCTCTGCATAGCTCTCAAGTGTAGGGCCATCCAAATAATGGACACAGGTTAGCCTGTTGTGTATGGGCTGTTCCCCAGACAGGTGTTGACCTTGGCAAATGTGTAGCATACTCTAGTGATTGCATTACGTAGAAGGTAACAGCCATTTGTTTTTCTGACTTTATACCCCTTAGAAAAGATATGTTACAACAAACCCTGTAACACCAGCAACTTTCTCAGTGTATAACAGCAATATTTCATGTATGGTTGTGTGCTTGGGCTTCTGTCCACCAATTATGTCAGGCGTTGTCCAGATGTCATACAGTAGTAGCTGGATAGGTATACTGGTCTATCATGATTTTGTGCTGTAATTCATGCTGAGGGGAATGACTGGGAAAGATGAAGTCTGTACATTCACGAGGTAGGTGTATAGAGAATGATCTTAGATGGCCTTGTAACATATTTTATGTGGGGGACAGTAAAACATGTTTTAAATCTAGGCGGTTAGAACATGTCAGACATATTGCTGATAAGAAATATGTCAGTTCTATAGCTGTACATTTGAATAAATCACACCATAGGGACACTAGTGGGTCTCAAGGTACTGTTTCTGAAAATGTCTGTTCCTCAGTGTGATGAAACATTCATAAAAGGACCATTGTTTATACAGACTTCAATATATTAATATTAACTGTGATACTTTATCCCATAGGGGTTAAATGTTGAGTGTAATTGGAGGCTGTGTATTCAATTATGTAATTAGGTGTTAATTGCTTCTTAAAATTAAGGCATGTATTTCTGGTGATGTTTACTCTTTGAAGGCTTTGGCCAAGACATCAGAGTATAATAAACATGTGTGAATTACTGGCTGGTTGTATTTTTCTTTGCTATGTTCAGACATTTTATTTGTTTTGCTAAGAGATTGTTGTATGTCTGGCCATTGTGTATGGTCTATCATAATTTTGTAGCAGTGTACTGGTCAGTCATTTATGTGAACTCTGGGGGGGGGGGACAGATGTGAGTGTCATGGCTGCTTTTGTATCCAACTGTGCATGCTGCACCAGTTGTGGGTGGTCTATCAGCAGAATATGTTTGTATGGGCATTTTTAGACATGTATATATATATATATATATATATATATATATATATATATATATATATATATATGTGTGTGTGTGTGTGTGTGTGTGTGTGTGTGTGTGTATATGCATATGGTTACATTTGAAAACCACAAACTGCTGAAATATCAAAGACCATATGGTCAAGACCATATGATTGATATTTCAGAAGATCGATCTTTTCAAATTGTAAAAAAGCAAAAAAAGAAAAAAAACAAGAAGATGTTACTACAGGGGGGCAAGCCTCCTGCACCCCCCACACCCCCCTACTTAAATATACCAACTCTGAGATCACGCTACACTGACAGTACACCACGGAAAGGGAAGATTTCCTATTCCCTACTGTAGCGCAATCTCGGAGTTGGTATATTTAAGTAGGGGGTTGCAGGGGGGATTGCCCCCTGCAGTAACGTCTTCTTGTTTTTTTCTTTTCTCGTTTTTTTACAATTTGAAAAGATCGATCTGAAATTTTGATCATATGGTCTCAACCATATAATCTTAGATATTTCAGCAGATTTTAGTTTTAGCATTATTTAGGCAGCAGAGAATGTTGGTATATGAGATGGTGTTGGTGATCGAGATGAGGAGGAGTGTGGGGGCAGCACCAAGGATCAAATGATGTGAATTGGAAAAGTGTGCTTGTGAGTTGGAGTTCAAGGAACAGTTGAGACAAGCACTGGGTGGCAGTGGCAGTCTAACAAATATCTGGTTAAATACAGCAGAGTTGGTATGGAAGACAGCTAAATGGGTGCTTGGGTTGACATGTGGATGGAGGAAACAGCACAAGGACACCTGTTGGTGGACTAAGGAAGTACTAGACAATATACAGAGACAGAGGTTGGGAAAGAAGGAGTGGGATTTTCAGAGAGATGAGGAAAGTAGGCAGGAGTATGAGGAGATGATGTTCATGGCAAAGAGAGAGGTGGCAAAGGCTGAAGATGGGCATATGAAGAGTTCTATGACAGGTTGGACACTAAGGAGGGATGACAGGAATTGTACCAATTGGCTGAACTGATGCACTGAGCTAGGAAAGATGGGCAGCAGATAAATGTGATAAAGGATAATGAGGTATAGGTACTCACAAGTGAGGAGAATCTGTTGAGGACATGGACAGTGTACTTTGAGAGGCTGCTCAATGAAGAGAATGAGACAGAGAAGGTTAGATACTGTGGTTATGGTGAATCAGGAAGTGCAATGGCTTAACAAGGAGGATGTAAGGATAGATATGGAGAAGATGAATACTGGCAAGCCTGTTGGTCCATATTACACACCTCTGGAAGCATGGGGTTGTTTAGGGGAAATGGCAGTGGCGTGCTAGCCAGACTGTTACTGATATCTTGGGAAGTGTGAGGTTGCATGAGGAGTGGAGAGAAAGTGTTTGGGTATGGCATTAAGAATGAGTTTGATGTACAGAGCTGTGATAACTACAGAGAGATAACATTGACCAGTCACAGCATGAAGTTATGGGTAAGAGTAGTGGAAGCTGGGTTATGCAGGGAAGTGAGGAGTATTGGTCAGCAGTATGGTTTCATGCGTAGAAAGGGCACTACCAATGTGATCTCTGCTCTGAGACTGTTTCTGATGGAATACAGGGAAGGTACAGAGTTGCTCTGTGTCTTTCTTGTGATAAATGCATAATACTATAGTGCAGTAAACTGGTTAGGTAGGGGTTCGAATCTCGATCCTGACAAATTGAAAAGTGTGTCTGTTTGTGTGTGAGTGTGTGTGTGTGTGAGTGTGTGTGTGTGTGTGTGTGTGTGTGTGTGTGTGTGTGTGTGTGTGTGTGTGTGTGTGTGCGCGTGCGTGTGTGTGTGTGTGCTTGTAGGCTAATGAATTTGAGGCCATTCACACTCAGTCCACTTCTCATTGCCCTACTTTAGCACTGCTGCTGTCACTCACCTTGAAAAATCCCTTTGAGCAGCCTTCAGCTCTATTAGCTCCATGGTGCTTGTGATAAATGTATAATACTATAGTGCACCACACTAGCTAGTTTGGAGTTCTAATCTCAGTTCAGGCAAATATAAAAGTGTATGTGTGTGTGTGTGTGTGTGTGTGTGTGTGTGTGTGTGTGTGTGTGTGTGTGTGTAGAGACATGATTTTGAGGCCATTCCCACTTACTACACTTCCCTTTCCCCTCTTTTAGCACTGCTGCTGACGTCACTCACCTTTAAAGTTGCCTTTGGAGAGCTCTCAAAATATAACCTCTGTGGCGCCATTTGATAAATGTGTGACACTGTAATAGCAATAACTAGATAGGCAGGGGTTTGACTCTGTTAGAAAAATATGTATTAGTAATATGCATGCTTAGTGCACTCGAGATTTAAAAGGGTTAATACATTTATTCTGTTCACACTGCATGAATCTACACAGCTATTAGAAACTTAACAAGAAGCATTTGATTTCTGCTAAGGTCATGAAAATAATAATAAGTATGTCATTTCTACTAGTGTCATGAGACTTAACAAAGAGTTATTGATTTTCTGCTTATGCCATGAGAAAGTACACAGCTGCTCAAAGCCTTGATAAAGAACACAATGGATGCTTGAAAGTATAAACCGTAGTCAGCATTACTTGTACCTAAGCTAGAAATATACCTTGAATCTAGGCAAAATGTAACACATATATTAGAACTGCACACTTGAAGAATTGAAAGTTTGTGGTGGGCTAAAATAAGCCCCAAGGCCAGGTTGTTTTTCTCAAATGTTTTGTAAATCAACAGTTATTCTCAACTAGTCAGCAATTAGTCTAGTAACATTTTCTGTAGAACAATACAGAAAGCTGTGTCTAACTACATCAGCAATAGAAGTAACATTTCTGTGTGACATGGAAAGAACTGTATAAAAATACCATACTAATCATTAATGCTCAGACAAACCATTCTGCCAGCATGCTTTGTCTCCTTGCTGCAAGTTAATAAAGGGTGCCTTGCTTGAACCTTACGTGAATTGTTTTTTCCTTTGACAGATTGGTCCTTCGGACCGGAACCCTCTCTTCACCTCAGATCAGACAGGCCAGGTGGTCGAAACCGTATGGGGAAGAAACCAAATCGGTTCTTCTTATTTGAAAAGCCCTCCGACTAAAATGGTGTTCAAAAGAGGCCAGCCACTTTCTGATCTGCAACTGAAGGATGGGTCTCTGTGAATCAGGTGATCAATCACGTAGGCTCAGGTAAGGTGAATCTACTTTTCTCTGTTTTCTGTTTTAGATCAGGGACTAGATTTGTATTGCTTCTGTCAAGACTGTATTTTTCTTACAAGTCAGAGCAGAAAAGATTACTGTCTTGTCATAGATCAGGAGAAACAGAATAAGTAGGCAGTCATTCTGAAGAGACTATAACAAAATCCGTGGTACCACATTAAAAATAAGAGAAGTTACATAACGATCAAAAGGGTAAAACAAAATGGGTAATAATTGCACAAAAAGACCCCAAAATCCGCCGTTAACAGAAGATACAAAATACATGCAGTCACAGCGCACCGACAATATTAAATATTATTCAAAATGGGTTAATAAATATGAATTAGACAGAAAATTAGAAAAATCCTCACTTCTCAAACTTGTCAAACAGCTCAAAACTGATTCCAAAGGTCGGGTAAAAAAGCAACGTAAATTAGGAATTCCTTAGGCACACAGGTGGATTGAGGAAGTAAACCGCAGGGAACAAAAGAACAAAAATTCAAAAACAATGTTTTTAGATAAGAAGGACAATAACTTAGTAATAGCATCGGCCCCTCCGCCTCCCTTACCAGAATATGAAGCAAGTGAACAAGTTAGTCCACCCCCATGATATCCTGTAGTCACTAAAGAAAGAGGCATTATGAAAATAAAACCATTTATTAGAGATCCCTTCGGGACCAGGTCTCGAACAAAGGCAGGTAACTCAAATTAAGGCATCGAGTTATATCAAACGGTTAAAGAATTCACGATCTATGAGTGAAGAAATATGCCCACTTATAGAAGTACCCAATCCTCAGGCAGGACAAGATAATCAGGACTCAACTATTTTAGTGTATAGACCTTGGACTCCAGAAGATATCCGGAAAGCCACTGAGGGAATTCCCCATCCAAAAGTTAATTTTAGAAAATTGTCAGAAGATTTACAAGGAATGAGGCTGAGTTATAATCTAAACGGAGAAGAGGTAGAAAAAAAAGAAGTTAGACAAATTGTGGGGCCAGATTGGCACATGATTAGTGGCAACTGGAATCCCCGTGATGCTACACAAAGACCCTTCCCACATAGCAGCGCAGAATTAGACAACAGAGTAAAAGGTCTTACAGACCGCATCTCTGAAAAATGGAAGCCTAGGGCAGACTGGACTTGCATTAATCAATGCATCCAACAAGAAGGTGAAACTATTGACCGGTATTATGCCAGACTATTAGAATGTTTTAATAACCACTGTTGAATGCAGGTTCCTGAAGATCAAACACAAGATTCTCCATATGAACAGCAGTTAAAGAATGCATTTTTAAAGGGCAGTATTACACCTATAAGCAGTTTTATTACAAAACATATGGTAGACCATCGTACAAGCAGGTTACAGTCATTACTTGAATATGCTAGGCATGCCAAAAGGCATTTTAATAGCAAAAAGAAAAAGAAAGCTCAAGTATTTTCTGTAGAAGATGGAGCAGAAGTCTATGTAGTACAGTCCGGGAAAAAGGGCAAAAAAAATGCACAGCGAAACAAACAATCTGATCAGTGATCAGAGGACTTTGAAGGGCGAAAGAAAAGGGGTGAATGTTTTAAATGCGGTAAAAAGGGACACTTGGCAAAGGATTGAAGGAAAAATAAGAAGGCAACAACGGAAGACAAGGAGGGTGAGGACTGACTATATGGTAGTCAGGAATCACTAGAAGGGGATAGCGAAGAAAGGACAAATGAGAATGTGATAGAGGGAGTAGAGGATGTGACAGAAGAGATAGAGGAAGTGCAAGAAGTTAGTGACAGTGAAGAAAATGAAATATTAGACCTAGCTTTATTGAGCTTGGAGCTCTATTTAGCAGACATGAAACCAGAAGTTACACTCTTGGTAGAAGGGAGGGAAGTCAAATTCTTGTGTGACTCAGGGGCATCACGAACCCTGATACATCCCTCCAAACTGCCAGAAAACACAGAGTCACCCGATAACATACTGGTAAAAGCAGCTAATGGACAGCTGTATCGGGAGCCCCTCTCCCGTAATATTGCAATAACTGATCCAGTTTCAGGATTGACTCAGAAAAGCAAAATTGTTGTTTCTGCAAAATGCCCAGTAAACCTCTTGGGCAGAGACCTCATGCAACTATTTGGTGTAGCAGTAGTCCCAACCATGCAGGGTATGGAAGCACAGCGACAAATTGATACCTTTGCAGTGCAATTGGAGGGTGGAATGTTTTATTGGTACAGCCAGGACTTGGTTACGACTGGTCCAGGGACTGTGACCAAAGAATTAATGAATGTAGCCATCAGCAAGTTCCCCTCCCTTGACATTGATAAGCAACACTTGTTGCACTGTACCCTGTATTATTGTAACACACCAGGACCTGATAAGGAATATGAACAAGAATTGTTTAAAAATCATGCAAACAGATTGATATTACGTAACATGTACTGAGGCACAGAAGGGAACAGTTTAGCCAGCTGTTCATTGCCCCGGGAGTTCTTTACACTTTATAAATCTAATCAATTACCACATGTTAGCTTAACCAAGAACAAAAATATAGAATGGGCAGACCTAGGAGAAAAAGTCACAAGATGGGAGAAATAGACAGAATTAGAACTGTCAGAACAGGGAATACAAATACAGAAGTTGAATTGGATAACTCAGCCCAACCCAGCCGTACACTTGCAGCCTAGCAAGGACAGCTGATTAGCACTCCTATTAAAGGAGGAAGAGACTGCTTTACAAAATATACCAGAGACTCTCTGGTCAACAGGAAAATCAGATGTAGGACTTATTCGTACAGCAGGACCAGTAACTATCATGCCAAAGTCAGCATTTAGACCACAGAAAAGACAGTATCCCTTAAGAAAAGATGCAGAGGCAGGGATAAAACCTATTATAGCAGCCTTACTTAAAGGAGGGATACTAGTAGAATCTTCCGATTCACCATGTAACACACCCTTATTTCCAGTTAAAAAAGCAAATGGAGAATGGCGTATGGTCCAAGATTTACAAGCTGTAAGTGATGCAGTAATACCAAGGGCACATACGGTGCCAGACCCACACACCCTGTTGAATGATTTAAAACCTCAACAGAAGTATTTTTCTGTAGTAGACATCAGCAATGCGTTCTTTTCGATACCGATACACCCTGACAGCCAGTATTGGTTTGCATTCACATTTCAGGGGAAAAGGTATACATATACACGACTACCACAGGGATATTGTGAAAGTCCAACAATATTCTCACAAGAAATGGCAAGCAACTTGGCGGGATTCACCCCACCAAGAGGCAGTCAGATTTTACTTTATGTTGATGACATCTTGCTGGCGGCCCCCACCCAGCAAGATTGTAGAGAAGATACCATAGCGCTATTACAATTTTTAGCTGCTAAAGGACATAAGGTAAATAAAAATAAACTGCAGCTTTGGAAAAAACAAGTCAAATACCTGGGATATGTAATATCCAAGGAAGGTAGAACATTAGATGAGGACAGAAAAGTAGCAATTTTGCAAGCACCAAAACCCACTACCAAGAAGGAAATTATGTACTTCCTGGGTACAACTAATTTTTGCTGGAGCTGGATTCCAAACTATGCTTTGGAATCTGCACCGCTAACTGACCTTATATATAAGAAGCCTATGGCAGCACAGGATTTGTTACAATGGACACCAGAGGCAGAATCTGCTTTCTGCAAACTGAAACAGTTAATAGAGTCCTCATTAGTTCTAGGATTACCAAACTACCATAAATGTTTTTTCCAAACTGTAGATTGTAAGCAAGGTTATATGACATCAGTGTTAACACAACAGCATGGGGATAAGCAACGCCCCATTGCTTACTATTCATCACAACTAGACCCAGTGGCACAGTCCTTACCCCACTGTGTACAAGCAGTAGTTGCAGCTGCAATGGCAGTACAGGCTCCGGCCTCAGTAGTCTTATTCCACCCTCTCACTTTGAGAGTGCCTCATGCAGTCACAATTATTTTACTACAAGAAAAGGTGGCATATCTTTCCCCTGCTAGGCATCTTTCCTGTATGACTATATTGTTGAGCCAACCTCACATGACAATTGAGTGATGCATGACTTTGAACCCTTCTACTCTGCTCCTGACCCCTGCAGATGGCACACCGCACTGCTGCCTGCAGGTAATTGAGCGAAAGACCCTACCTAGAAAAGATCTCACGGATGTCCCCTTGGATGATGCCGAGGTGACATACTACGTGGATGGTTCGTGCAAAAGGGGTCCTGCAGGACAGAACCTAGTAGGATATGCAGTAGTTTCTGACACTGAATTTATAGAAGCAAAACCTTTACCACACAACTTATCTGCACAGGCAGCAGAATTGATTGCCTTGACACGGGCATGTATCTTAGCAAAGGGTAAATGTGTAAACATTTTTACTAATAGCCAGTATGCTTTTTCTACTTTACATGTTTTTACGCAACAGTGGAAAAACCGAGGAATGATAACATATACTGGCAAACCTATAAATCATGCACAGTTTATTTTAGATCTTTTAGAATCTATTCAATTACCTCAGAAAGTAGCCATTTGTAAATGCACAGCTCACACCAAGCAACAAAATAGGATTTCAAAAGGTAATGCGAGAGCTGACACAGCTGCAAAACAAGCAGCCACAGAAGTATTTCTTTTAAATGAGGAATTACAACCCTCTGAGATTTTAGACTTAGAAATGATAAAAACAATGCAGACACTCACTACGCAAGCTGAAAAACAAAGATGGGTAAAACGAGGAGCAATTCTCGAAAAGGGGCTATACATCTCTAAAGAAGGGAAACTGATACTACCATCTAATTTGTTTAGATATGCAGCTTTGTTGAGCCATGGGCAGTGCCATGTCTCAACAGGGGGATGGTACAGCTGGTGAACCAGGTGTTCACAATGTACGGATTTATAAACTACTCTAAAAAATTTTGTTTGACGTGTCAAATTTGTAACAAACATCATGCACAGGGGGCGTTAAAGCCCAAGCAAGGGAGTTTCCCTAGACCACCATATCCATGTCACACTATCTGTATGGATTTCATAGAATTGAACAAATGTGAAAATAAGAAGTATTGTCTTGTCATTGTAGATATGTTTTCCAGATGGGTGGAAGCCTTTCCAACCAAAAATCCAGATGCAGCTACGGTGGCAAATGTCAAAGAAATCATCCCTAGATTCGGCATTCCGGAAAGGATCTACAGTGACAATGGTACACACTTTGTAAACCAAACCATACAGTAGCTAAGTAAGCATTTTGGTATTTCTTTAAAAAATCATTGTGCATACCATCTGCAATCTGCAGGGCTAGTTGAAAGGCATAATGGTATATTAAAAAACAAATTGAGAAAGTTAATAGCTGAGACAGGAAAGAATTGGCTGTATTGTTTGCCCCTGGCACTGTTGAGCATGAGAACTGTTCCGACTGCAAAAGGATTGACTCCTTTTGAAAAACTATTTGGAAGGGCGTATTATACACCCCAGTGGAAACTTCTCATGTCCTCAGACCAGGAAGCTGATTTTACACTAGCTGAATATATGAGGAAGTTAATGAATTCTAAACATCTGTTGCAGTCAAATTCTGTTTCAGATAGAGAACAAACCCAGACATCAGAAGTGGCAGTGACACCCGGAGACTAAGTGTGGATAAAAGTTATAAAGAAGAAGAATTGGTTGTCATCAAGGTGGGAAGGTCCATATCAGGTGCTTCTTTCGACACCCACTGCAGTCAAGATAGCAGAGAGAGCTTTGTGGATCCACCTGATGCACTGCAAACTAGTTAAGAACTTTGAACTGGACAAAAATCTTACCTCTCCATCACAAAGTCTGGCTACAAAGGGGGGGGGGTCAGATCAATAGGACTGATCCGTCTCAACCCCAGTGAAGAAACCATCGGTGCTGCAGGTCCTATTAGGGCAGAGAGTAAGATCACATGTCAAAAGCAAAAATGATGGAATCCAGAAAAATCCAAATACACCTACTCGGAAGAGTCGGAGAAAACAGGAATGCAGAACAACCGTTTCCTCAGAAGTATTGCATAATCATCCTGTTGACTGCACTAGTGACAATAATCTTTTTGTTGTGGCCATTCCTTTTCCCAGCCACACAAACTGAACTGAATAAGCGTGGAGAGTTGCACGTAGAGTGGCACCCAAACTTCAACACATACCAGGCAATCAAATATGTGTATGCTGAGACCTTCAATGTTTCGAATTGCTGGATTTGCACAGCGTTGCCAACAGCATACTGGGGGTTAGTGTTAACTTCAGTCCCCCTAGGAGCCAACAAGACCTGGGAAAACTTAGTCTATGATACATCAGATGTCACATCACAAGATAAAGTAGCATTGCACTTGTCTGTTCAACAGAAGGGGACTGTGTGTTTTTACAAAAATGATACAGTTCAGGTGGGTTGGAGCAATTGCAATGTGACTGTTCCCTATAGATGCTACAATAAAACTGACAACAGAGGTTCCTATTGCAACACAAGCTATGATTCATTTTTGAACTGATGCATAGGACAACTGATGAAGTAAAACATAATGCTGACCTGTATAAACAACTGATTATAGTTGACACAAAAATGTTTCATCCAGAGCCAGGACATAGTAAAGTTACTACCAAAGTAGATGATTGCTACTTTGTATGTGGTAGGAAAGCATATAAGTGGTTACCTGAGAATTGGTCTGGCAGTTGTTATTTGGGGTACCTGATTCCGGCCATACGACACACAGCAGTTTTACCTCAGGGGAAAATTCAGAATGTTCGTCGAGAAATCAAAAAGCCTGTAAACCCAGTGGGACAAATCAATGCGGGCTGGAAAAACCATCATGCTGTGGGCCTAGGGAAAAATGGACTGTCACATATGGACTTGGGTGATACCATCATCTCGTGGGCAGGTGTACTGCCAGCATATGGAGCAACAAAATCAATCTGGGAACTGAGAAAACTGTCTAAACTTCTCAAAATAATGAGCAATGCAACCTTTTCTGCCCTAGAATTGGTGACTGATGAACTGACTGCCATGAGAACTGTAGAGCTTCAAAACCGCATGGCTCTTGACTTCACCCTAGCGGTGAGAGGAGGTACTTGCGCTTTAATCCAGGGACCACAAACACGAGATAGACAATCATCTTGAGGTAATTCAGCAGGTATCAGCTTTGACCAAACCAGGACCAAATCCATTGATGGACTTTTTCTAGAGATTGTTTGGGGGGTGGTGCAGTATCCTGATGAACATCCTGATTGCCATCTGTGTAGGAATGATCCTACTGGTGGTATGTGTGTGCTGCTGCATCTCTTGCATGAAAAGACTGATTAAAGACTTTATAGACATGTCCGTTTCAGAAACCTTATACCAAGGTGCTGAACTTGAAGAATTGTTAAAAATCTGAAAAATGCTTTCATAAGTTTAAACTGAATGACTCTCTTAACTGCAAATCCTGAGTAGGAAGAGGTTAGGGGAAGAAAAACTGTTCATGCTTATCTAGAAAGTAGAATAAAAGTATTAAAAGGGGGGAAATGTTAGAAAAATATGTATTAGTAATATGCATGCTTAGTGCTTTTGAGGTTTAAAAGGGTTAATACATTTATTCTGTTCACACTGCGTGAATCTGCACAGCTATTAGAAACTTAATAAGAAGCATTTGATTTCTGCTAAGGTCATGAAAATAATAAGAAGTATTTCATTTCTACTAGTGTCATGAGAATTAACAAAGAGTTATTGATTTTCTGCGTATGCCATGAGAAAGTACACAGCTGCTCGAAGCTTTGATAAAGAACACAATGGATGCTTGAAAGTATAAACCGTAGTCAGCATTACTTGTACCTAAGCTAGAAATGTACCTTGAATCTAGGCAAAATGTAACACATATATTAGAACTGCACAACTGAAGAATTGAAAGTTTGTGGTGGGCTAAAATAAGCCCCAAGGCCAGGTTGTTTTTCTCAAATGTTTTGTAAATCAGCAGTTATTCTCAACTAGTCAGCAATTAGTCTAGTAACATTTTCTGTAGAACAATACAGAAAGCTGCGTCTAGCTACGTCAGCAATAGAAGTAACATTTCTGTGTGACATGGAAAGAACTGTATAAAAATACCATACTAATCATTAATGTTCAGACAAACCATTCTGCCAGCATGCTCTGTCTCCGTGCTGCAAGTTAATAAAGGGTGCCTTGCTTGAACCTTACGTGAATTGGTCTTTGAAGTTTTTTCCTTTGACAATCTCATTTCTGGCAAGTGTGTGTCTGTGGTTGTGTCATTAACATTGTGATCCATATCCATTGGGGGGGTGGATTTTGCTACACTTTTGTGTGGGACACCCAGTACACTACCAAATGTCCACTATGCAGGGCCCACTGTTGTGGTAGCTGTGGATACTCTGCAATCCTATAATCTGTTTGTCATGTGAAATAGCTATGTAACACCATGGAGTCCAAAAAAGGTATGTGGCCCTTGTTGTCCTGTGATACAATCCCACACTCAGGAATCATAGGCAAACACACTCATCTATTCATTAATCCCTATGTCACTAAGTGGTCTTCAAACTGGCTCACAGATGGAACCCACAGTGTGAAAGCAGCGGACTCCATGTCAGACTGCAAAACAGTCATGAGTGGAGTACCACAGGGTCTTGTCATGGGTCCACTCTTGTTTGTTATGTGTGCCTCTGACATCCAGGCCAACATGAATAGAACTGTGGCTAACAATGTTTGCAGATAATTGCTAATTGGGTGCTATGTTTACATCCCCAGAATGTGTTTACATCCTGCATAAAGTCACCACTGACACCTCCAACTGTTGTCAGAACACTGGCCTTAGTGTCAGTGCCAAGAAATGTGTCCCAATCCCCTGTTGAATCAATGTGTTGTCCACAAATGACCACATCAGTGGTAGTCCAATGGACACAGATGTCCTTATAGGAGGTGTGTGAACACAGATTGACAGCAAACTCTCTTCTGACCACCACATTGCAACTGTGGACAGAAAGTCCTTTCATGTGGCACATTGCATAACTAAGGGTGTGTTGTGCTGGAATGAAGAAGTCAATGTCTTACTCTATTTCCTGCTCATTAGGCCATTCAGCAGATACAATAGCCCATTTGCCATGTAACTCACTAAACACCTTCAACAACTGGGTAGGCTGCAAGTGTACCTCACATGTATGACCCTAAGCATGTCTGATATGGACAGAGGCCCACACCTCCAAGTGTTCCCAGTCATATTTTGGCTACTTACAGGCAATCCCTACTTGACTGACAATGCCATGTCTGGCCAGCTATGTTACAAATGCCACAGCTAGGAACGACCAATCTGTATGCACCACATGCCATGGATACCTCAACCACATTACCACATTCAACAGAACATGCTTGGGGACAGGTTCATAACACAGACACTGGCCACATTATGCGATATATGTTGCATACATGTCAAATGAAGCACCTCACTGGCCCTCTTCTAGAGAAATTCAGATAAGTGGATGGTGAATATAACTGTCACCCTGGGGATCACTCATATGGCAGTATTTTATAGATGCACTGCTAACAAATGTCAGGTGGCATGATGCCAGGGTACTCCCAATGGCTAAGCTTGTAATGACTCCATGGCCATTAGTGTGGTACACACATATATACAAATGGACCTATGACACTCAGTACTGGCAAATATGTGTGTGTGCATTACTGTGTATACAACTGTTTGTGAGCATGCAAACCTGTAGGTGACATTACTTTGTGGCCCTTCCACCCACTCCACCTCCTATTGCCATACTTGGCAGTGCTGGTGATGTTATTCACTGTAAGGGTACCTTGTGACACTCTTCACCCTATATGCTCCATGGAGCATGTGGTAACTGCATTACACAATATTAACAATGACTACATAGGTGGGGGTTCCTCCCTGAGTCCTAGGAAATGTGATTATGTTTGTGTGTATGTGTGCGTGAGTCTCTGAGGGCTTATTCTCCACACACACACACTCTGCATATTGCCATACTGTACAAGGGCTGGTGATGTTGGCCACATTACAGGATCCATGGAACAGTCATCACCTTACATTCTGTGTTGCACGCAGTAAATGTGTGTCACTGTAGTAGCAATAACTACATAGCCGGGGGTTCTAATCTGAGGAAGGCCAAATCTGTGAATGTTTGTGTGTCAGTACAGTATTCTGTGTTTGACTGAGTACTATGTTCACTTGGAGGGTGGTACTTACATTTAAGACAGTGGTAATCCCACTACATGTCCCAAGGTCCACTGTATGTGATCTTCTGTCTCCATCAACCTTACGATTATCTGACAGCAATCTTCAGCCAAATAAGGCCTGTGCTGTGTGCATAAACTATGTAGCAGCATCCCCTGACTGGCAAGATAGTCAGGGCTGCTAAACCCAGGTCTGTCAAATGTGTCTATGACTGTATATGTTTGTCAATGTGTATATGTCAGTATGTTATACTATGTTGTGTCCACTGACACCCAGTACATCCCCCATTGCCATACTGTACAAGGCCTGGTAATGTTGCTCACTTTACAAGAACCTCAGAACACACTTCCCCCTACAAGCTCTGTGGCATGTACAATTAAAACAGAACACATTATTAGCAATAACTACATAGATAGGGGTTCTAATCTCAGTGTTGGCAAGTGTGTGTGTGTGTGTGTGTGTGTGTGTGTGTGTGTGTGTGTGTGTGTGTGTGTGTGTGTGTGCGCGCGCGCGTGTGAAGAGATCTAATTCATTTCACTGAAAAACTACTTTACAGGGGTTCATTTCAATGAGACCAAATTTGCAAAAGGTAAAATTGCAAAAAAAAATCATTTGTGTAAATTCATTTCACCAAAACTAGTAGTGGCAGCATAAATGCCCTTCCCCCACACTGTACAGCGATAATGGAGTTAGTATATATAGTTGGGGTGGTTGTTGGAGGCAAAGGCCCCCACATAGGAGGTAGTGTTGTGTGTGTAGTCCCCTGCATAGAGTGCTGTTATACTGTCCAGTTTATGTTAAGAGGGTAAGTAGTTGTTAATCAAACCAGGTGTGGGGCTACACCAACCCACACCCTCTAATGTGGGGGGCTGTGCTCCCCACACCCACAACTATAGATTAGTAAGACTCAAACCCTGCACCTTGTGTTTGTAAGGCAAACACCTTAACCATTAGGCCACCCTCCCAACCCTAAAAAGGACTGCAGCATCCACCCACTTTACAACAAAATACAGTATCAGCAATGCATCTCTCTACTGTGGGAGTAGAAGCCACAGCCTTCTGCATCAAAAGCAAGTACACAACATGTTGTGCTATTACCAATGCATATATACCAACTCCAGGTTTGCACTACAGTGGGGAAAAGGATATATACACTGTCACCACTATTTTCAGTGAAATGAAATTTGGCATACTGATTATTTTTTTATTTGAGGTTTTGGCAATTTGGTCTTGTTGGAATTACATTTGCAAAAATGAGTTCTCTGCAAAGTAAAGTTCATCCATGTGAACAGCACTCTCTGTGTGTTGCATCAACACAAAACCCTCTGTGTGTGTTATTCACAAACCTTTGGTGTGTGCTACCCAATACACTTACCATTGTCCACTGTACAAGAGCTGCTTACATCAGCCATCATGCACTTACCTGTATACACCCCTCAGACCTATCAGCCATGTGGCACATTCAATAACTGTTATACAGACCTGTTACTTGTGTTCAGCTGTACCCTGGATATGACACAGTCAGTATGTTACCACACTGCTACACCCCTTGTAGGAAAGGACAGCAGACCAACATCCTCCTGACACACAGACACCTAGAACACCATAATACATAATGGAGACCACATTTGGTCAGTGTTAATAACAACAATAATGCATCATGGCTAGACAGCTACACACTCTGATGTGTATGCATTAAACATGCCAGCTGACAACACTTTAAACAGCATTACATTGCTAAACTGTAGTACATTCACCCTTTGCATCAGAACCATATTAGCATGTCCCTGGATCAATGGTATGGATGACAGGGATGGGGCACAGGTATTATCATATGCACAGGGTGTGGTGTGGGTTTGCCAGAGTCCCAGGCTGAGCCATTTGGTTGATATCATGTGTGTGGGTTAGGGGGTTGTTTATTAAATGGACCGTGCAGAGGTGGTGTTTGTAAGTATGGAAGTGCCCTAGCTGTGATGGTGGTGTGTGTGTGTGTGTGTGTGTGTGTGTGTGTGTGTGTGTGTGTGTGTGTGTGTGTGTGTGTGTGTGGATGCACACAGTTTCACCAATACAGGGGTATGTTGGACAGCTCCAGACTGTACATGGCAGGGTGTACAGTTTACTGTGTTGGGCCACAGACGTGGGAACTAGGCCTGCCAGGGGTTCCACTGGCACCACTAGGGAGAACCCCTGATGATGACAATTGTCTGCTGGATCTGCATCCCTGTTGAAACTGGCCAGGACTATGTGCCAATGTTCTGATGCATCGTGGTATGGACAGCATCCCCGCTGCAGTGGTGCTGCTGATACTGCTACTATGGGAGCGGGAGCTCGATGTTGCATGGCCACATAGACCTTCAGCTGTTTGTGGTGCTGTCCTATGTCCATGTGGCTGACGGCTTACTCCCACCACATGCTCCACCACAGACATCCCACGGTCAAGGTTTGCCACCATCTGACCAAACTCTCTATCCATGACCTCTGCATAATAATGATGGGCATCTGCAAGATCACGGATGTTGTCATGTACAGCAGGAAGAGTAGCCATCTGGAGCCTCAGACCATCTCTGATATAATGTTCAATACGTGCCTGTGCCTCCATGATGGTCCAAAACATGCATCTGGTGACACCTGCTGTGGCACTTGTGACAGTGGCATGACGGGCAGCAGTCCTCCTGTTAGTGCCCCTGTCAATCTGCCTGTGTGGGACCTCACCTGTTATCCGGCTATGGCTGGTGTCTACAGACACACTTGTCATAGTCACCACACTTTCCAGTCCCATGCCACCACTCGCCAACTGTCCCTCATCTATGGCCACTGGTGATGGGGTATGTGTGGGCATTGTGACTGTGTGTGGGGATGGAGTGGAAAAAAGTGGGATGCCAACCAATGGCACAGATTCAGCCCCTGACAACCCTGCCTGTACCTCACTATGCCTATCATCACTGTCAGAGTCTGCAGAGCCCCTGACATCAGTTTCAACATGGGAGGGACCCTGACCCCCATCACCACCTGTGAGGGGCAGACAATATATGTAAATTAATATCTGTACATTATGGTTTACTTACACACACACACACACACACACACACACACACACACACACACACACACACACACACACACACACACTTACAGGTGAGGTGGCACAAGAATATTATACAGACCTCACATTACCCAACAGTTGACATGCATGACACATGGCACTCAATATCATGCATTGCAGCCATTCTTAATCCTTGTTACTAACAATATACATCTGTGGGATGCATGAGTTGTGTTAGTAGGTGATGTCCCTTCCCCTGGAATACACTGCACCCATGTACACATTATTGCTGTGCACCTGTACAGCACACTGGCATCTACTGTAGACCATACCTCACAACTGTGCAAATCATTGCTGAATGCGTAGATGTCTGACAGTTATGTTTGCTCTCTTCCTCACAACCCCCTATGTGTTTGTCTGACACATAACTGGAATGATATGAGGACTGATATCACTAATTAATAACTGACATTTGATTTGCAGTTGACATCAGCAGCAGTGCATGTATGTGCAATAAAATCTGGTTACACCAATGACCTTCAAAGCTTAATTTGGATATGAGGGGCGTGCACACCCCTGTTGACATGCCATCCTCTTCTATGATATGAAATGGGACCACACTACTGCATTTGAAAACATTACTCACACCTGATATGTGACATATGACCTGTGCAATTCAATCAAGAAACAAATAAACGTGTTAGTTGTGAAGATACTAAATAAGATGAATACAATATGGTGGTTGCATAAGTGTGAATACCCTTAAATCACTGTTAAGAGAACTACAGCAGTCACTGTTCCTGGGAAGGGGTATACTAGCATGGCACATCTTGACTTGGCATTATTTGGTCTGTCTTCCCTACAAAGGTGCCCCAACTCTGTCAGGTTGCAAGGCCAGCCCATGTGCACAGTCCTTGGAGGTAACACAGGGGCTTTACTTTTGCTGTTGAGTCTGGTTTATGTCTGGCCCAATTCATAACCTTGAATGTGTACAGATAGAGCCATTCTTAGATAGCTTTGGATGTATGCTTCAGTTCACTGTTGTGTTTGAAGCTGAAACCCCTCCCCATCCTCAGCCTTAGTGCAGATGCTTGACAAATGTGGGCCACATGTGAGTGTTATTTTGAAGTGTTCCAAATTTCCTCCACCATGTCTACATGCCTAGTTCCAGCTAATGAACAGCAGCCTAAAGCTGTACACTGGCAGCAGCAAGCTTCAAATTGGGGATGGTGGCCCTGAGGTAAAGTGAAATGTTGCTTGTGCACCACACGTATCTTTATGAATACTGTCTGTAGGTTTGAACCTTGGTCTCACGACACCATTACACATTGCAAAACATGCCTTTGGGAGACTTGATGTTATGCTTTTGCCACTTGGACACAGCCCTGGTTGGTGTTTCTTGTGGGAAAATGCTTCCACCTACTTACCCTACCCCATAGGCCACACTTATGCAGAAACCAGCCAATTGTTGCCACAGGTACTACACAGGCATTACCTGCTAGACATTCCTGCAACTCCCTCAGTGTTGCTGCATGTCTCCTGGCAGCCTTCCTGACCAGTTTTCAATATGTTTTGTCATCTGTTTTGAATGGGCATCTGGTTAATTTCAACATCACTGTTGTCCCAGATTTAATACACCTCTAGATCACTGTCTGCACTGTTTTCCATGGTATATGCAATGGTGAGGTAATTTTTTTCCCTACTCCTGACTGCTACGTATCAGATATGGGATACCTTTGATGCTTTGTAAGATGTGTTCAAGCCATAGTTGATCCTGTTGCAGGCAAATGAGTAAATGTCATGAACAGACGTCCTGGATAGCAGACCATTACTTGGTGTGACATTGAGGTGGTGTGTACATTATGGCAGATGTGTACTCAAGTAGAGTGAATACTGTCAGTGCATCACAAGCTGCCTCCACAATATGTTATTTGGAGTCTGTGCACACATATGCATCCAGTGTTTTGTAAGGTTTGTATACCCCATATTTAATGCCCTAACATATATTTCTATTTTACACATTAATCGTTTATGTTAGGATCACATTACAGGTCGTAAAAGATGTGGAATGTATTATTGCGGTCTGTCATTGTATATATCAGGAACAGTTGCCACCTTATAGGGGTGTGTACACTGCTGTATCCACTGTATAAGGGTAATGTTTCATACATGTCCCTACTGTAACCCATTTGTCCCACCATTTTGTTTGTCTTTGTCCACACATCTTGCACAGACAGGTTGTGAGGTATAATGCAGGAATCTTACATATCCTTCAGATATGTCCCCATGGTGACCACTGTGATGCACTGCAGTTAACACCAACAAAACTGAACATGTACATCATGCATTATAGGTGGGTGTGATAAATGTGTGCATGGCAAGTAACATGGCCTTAACATGGTCAGTGTATTGGAAAACCTCAACAAAAACAATTCCATACTCAACAGCTACAGGCTGCTGTTCCAGTTGTATAGCAGAGGGACCTAAATAGTTGTGGGAGAGAGATAATGTCCATAACCACTCATGTGGCATTGGTACAGGGTGGAAGCAGCATTTCAGCACATTAACAGTACAACCCCCAATACTACAAAATATTCTGGCTATCACCATAGATGTGCACATCTGTGCATTACTAAACACCAGCAACACCTGCTATCTTATCTGACATATGCATGTAAATACTATACAGATATAAATAGATATGCAACAGTGTTCTAGTAATGTGCACTGGGGCCTTACTTGCATGCTCCTTGTCCATTGTGTGGGTGCAACCCACCTCCACAATGCTTTCCTCAGGCTCATGTGTGATGCATTGTGTGTGTGCTCCAAGTTTGGCGAGGAGCTCCTCAGTGGGTGTCAGTGAGGGCTGGATGGCTGGTCCCTCACCTGTGGCTAGCCGGTTCCTCGCTATGGCAGCAGACCTTTCACAGGCATGGTGGATTAGGTCGCTGGCATGATGCCGCACCTGCTCGTATGTTCTGTTGTGCATGTGCAGGCCGACATCATTTACCCTGTGGACAAGATTGTTCCACAGGGCGGTCCTCTCCCGCAGATCTTGTGCTCTCCTGCCAAATAGAAAAGCATAATTTTGTATGACTGCTTGTGTGATTATCTCTGTTTCAGCCTCTGAAAATGCTGGGAGATGAGGCCTCTGCATTGCACCTGGAAGACATAAACAGGAAAAAAGGTCACAGGACCTCATACGATTGTCAAATTGCACATCAACAGTTGATATTACTGGAAAATCATCCAAACTACACCATAACCCTCTAATCTATCATGGCTATATCAGCTTGCATTGCACTCCTGACCCTGAGGTGTCATATTCCCCCCAATGTTGGTCACTTAATTGCATAATCCTCTCTTCTCCATTCATTTCTCTGTAGAGGAATGACAGTGGCCCTCTTCCATGTGAATGTTGTTTGGATGGTGGCAAGTCTGTGTTTGATTGTAGTGTGTGATGGAGCTGTGAGCACAGTGATGTTATCATGCCCCATGGAGACTTGCTGTTGTTGCCATTAGTAGGCAATATGTACATGCTCACCCTTGATGAGCAGAGGAGTGTGGTTGATGTGCATATCCCCCTATACAAATGGGGTAGACAGGGTGTCTGATGCAGTTTGCCTATATCTGTGGCACGTATGTATGAGGTGTGCTTTACCCCCAGCACAGGGTGACTTGTGTTGTTGCCTCTGAGACTGCCAACATATGTGCAGACACTGTTGCAATTGGTCTTGGTGGTGTGAATATGTATGATTTGTAGTCATAGTCAGCCTTACAGGGAGTCACCTGTGAACTTACATGTGTACTCAGATAGAGGTGGACTTGCTTCCAAGTTGTTGACTGCACCTATGTGTCTCTGTACAGCCAATATGGCAACCTATTATGTGGTTTGTGTATTACTGCTGTCTACCAAAGGGAATTAGTCTACCTTTGTGTACACTGGTTTTACAGGTCAGGTATTGCTGAGTCCATACTTCTACAGTAGATATAAAGTGTACACACCTATGTTACAATGCATGGTATTTGTGCAATTGAAACATGACACCATAATAACTCATTTCAAAGCAATTCACACCTTTAATGGGACCTATATCCTGTACAATTCAATTAGAAACATAATCCATTCTGCAAAACATTTTTTCAATAGAATTGTACAGGTTATGAATCACATTCCAGATGAGAAACATTTTGTAATGATTTTCTGTGGTCTCATTGTCATACAGCACACAAACCTGGCATTCCAACAAGGGTGAGTACACTTTTGATATCCACTGTATATAGGTGTTTATCTAGCTGTTAGTGGTAGACATGGACAGAGGGTCATAACACAGTTGGACACTTCTCTGATTACTACCTGATAATCATGCCTATTCTAATACCCATATCAGTGTCAGGGCAATGCAACAACCATTTATGTCTGTTGTATGCACTGATACTGATATCACACACATGTGCAACATGCACTACCTATCTTCCTGACTGCAGCCCATGTTATTAGTTTTGTGCCTTCCAGCTGAACATACTCTTACATACATGTGATCAGGGATACCTGGTATACTTTTCTGTTATATGTTAGTGTGGCACACTGTATTTACAATCTTGCTGCTCAATCATACTTCTCAACCTGTTATAGCTGGACTGCTGGACAATGGCACACATAAATGGGTGACAAAGGGGACATCAGTACTGATACTGTATTAATATAGCTGCACCATACATTAGTAAGTTGATTGCACAGTAGGCTTTGACATCACTGTGATAACCTGTAAGATGTCCAACAGTCATAAGTAGGCTATTATGTTACGATGCCATTGCTGGCAGACTTGCCAATGGTTTGGCTGACATAAAACAAGTATATGTGTATGTGATTTCAGATATCAGTGACAGATGTGCTTATTGTTCAGCAGAACACTGTACAGTTGAATGTTATTAATTCAATATATCACATGCAGTTCAACACACACATCTGCAACTGTACTTTACTATGCACATGCCCTATATAGGTCTGTTAGATTTACAAGACAAACATGTATCATACTCATATTCACAGGTAGCATATGGATATGGACAACATCCCATTAACTGGCCTAGCAGTGGCACAGTCACTGCTGTTTGACAGACACTCCAGTGGTTGTCATATGTGAGCTGTCCTTTCCCAGGGTGAGTCAGGTTCCTGAGCTGTGAATGTACCTCTCAACCTCTTAGAGCATCACATCTGGACAAAGCCTAAAATGATGGGGGGATAAACAGGGACAGATTTTAAATATTCCTGTTACAAACTTAGGTTGTTTGTAGAATAATACATGTTGCATTACTGTGACATTTCTGGAGGATGTGGAGTCTTAAACTCAAGTGTTTGTCCTTACTTAATGACTTCAATCCTCAGCTCCTTGCCAGAAAAGTGCAGATTTCAGTAGGAACAGACCACAAACTATGATGGTAAAATATGGACATTCTGTGAAGATCTGTACAGTTGAGAGGTATGGCTGTGATCTCTCCCACTGCAGATAGTGCCAAATGCTATGGCCATAGCAGCTGTTTAGCAGGACATCAGTACAGCAAGTCTTGTTGGGACATATATTCCTCCAAATCATATTTCCCATTATTACAGGCCAAGTACTACATTCAGTTACATGCTTACATGTTCCACTTACCTTTTCTTTTTGTTCTTCTTGTTTCTGTTTTCTGTTTTCTCTCTCTTTCTCTTACCTACAGGGATAGAGCTGGTTTGAATATGCCTTTTGTAGATGATGCTCATGACCAGCTGATGGCCTGTGCACCAATTGGTGTCCCCCACTTGCTAATTGCATGCAGAACAGCTGTGTAGTTCTTCCAATAGCAAATGTCATGGCAACCCACTCCTACAATTGAGTACTTCATGTGGGCATTGTACCTTTACCTTGCCTGTAAGGAAGACATCCTTGAGGTGTGTGGGCAGCAGTGTTACAGACAGCTGGTGGGAATACCTCTTACCACAAGACTTGCAGAGACAGGCCAACTAAATGTTTTTAGAAGGTTCCATACTTAGGGACAGAATGTGAGTATTGCTGTTATATGCTTCGAATATGCTAGTTTTACAGGGTTTGTGTGTACATGCTAGTTCTGCATGGAATTCAGTCTAAGGTATGTGTCTGCATAGCTCTCAACTGTAGGTCTATCCACATAATGGCCAGAGGTTTGCCTGTAATATTTGGTCTATTCCCCAGACAGGTGTTGTCCTTGGCAAATCAGTGGCATACCCTGGTGATTGCTATCAGTAAATGGCAACATCCATTTGTGTTTCTGACTTCATATCCCTCAGAAAGGATATGTTGCAACCAATCCTGTAACACCAGCAAATTTCTCAGTTTACAAGAGCGATATTTCAAATATGGCCCTGTGGTATGGCCTCTGTCCTCCACTTTATTCCAGGCTTTGTCCAGATGTCATGCAGTAAGAGGTTGATAGGTATGATCTATCATTATTTAGTGCTGTCATTCATGCTATCATCCCAGTGATGTTGTGGAATCTCACACATGTTTTGGGGTAGGGGCCATACATATGAGTGCAGAGGCTGGACAACATGTGTAACCCTGTACAGTTAAGAGGTTGGTGTAGTGAGAACACTCTTAGATACCCTTGTAATACATTTTATGTGGGGAGGAGTATTAAATGTGTTAAAAGTAGGCTGTTAGTACACGTGAGAGATATTACTAATAGGAAACAAAAAAGATCTATAGCTGTACAATTTGATACATTTCACCATGGGGACAGTAGTCGGTTACCGGGTTCTGTTTTGTAAATAGTCTGTTTGTCAGTTTGATATAACAGTTAGAAAGAACCATTCTTAAGTAAAGGGTCAATTTATATTTTAACATTTGATACTTTTTACCCTAGGGATTAAATGAGGAGTGTAATTGGTGGCTGTTTAATTAAATATGCAACTAAGTGTTAATTGATTCTTGTATTCAAGGCAAGTATGTTTTGTCATGTTGTACTACTTGAAGGCTTTGTCCAAGACATCAGAGTATAATAATTTGTGTAGATTACTGGCTGGTTGATTTTCTGTGTGCTCTCTTCAGTCATTTCAATTATGTTGCTAAGAAATCGGTGTATGTCTGGCCACTGTGTACAGCCTATCATGATTTTGTTGCAGCATAGTATGTACTTATTATATGGACTGTGTATGAGTGGGGGCGGCAGATGAATGTCCCATACCACTCTAGAATTCCGTCTGCACTGTGTATTTAAAGTCCCCCCACTATAAGGGTATTGGGTTGTACCTTAATATTTTCCAGGGTGTTTAGGAATGTGGAGTGGTAGTCTTGGGACATGGTGGGGGATGTATAGCAGGCTACAACCTGGATTGCAGTCTTGCCCAGTGTTAGTTGTACTTGATGTGTCTCTGATGCATTATTGTGGGCTACAACTCTGGAGGTGTGCACATCCTTTTTGAATATTAGGACATCACCACCTTTAGGACTTCAGTCCAGGTTTTGGGACCAAAAAGTGTGGTATACGGTATAGCCTGGTAGCAAAGGGGTGTTCTCTGGAGGCTTAAACCAGGTCTCTGTTACTGCACAGATGTCAATGTTCTCCATTTTAAGGAGTGATTCAGTAGAGTGCATTTTGAGATTTAGAGCTGTGGCATTGAGTAGCATAATCCTCAGATTATGTTTGCTTGTATTCATTATGGTGGTAATTTTGTCTTCAAGACATTGCATAAAAAATACACTAAGGTGATATTTCTGTCAATATATCTTAGCAGTAATAGTGTTAGTACAACAACCTTCTCATCTTATCTACTCACATAATTTGTGTATGTCTCTATTGTAATGCCTTTGTACCCCCACTTTGTCTGGCTTGTTCCAGATTCATTGCACTAAAGGGTTGTGAGCATACCTCTCCACTGCCAGGCTGTTTGCAGACTGTCCAGGTATTTGGCCCATACTTTGTTTCTTTTCCACAGTTTATTTGCATTTGTCTGGGAAATACTGTTTTGATCCAAGGATTTATGTCAGTGAATAATGACATACATGTGAGTTCCCATCCTCATATCATTCAGACGGTTCTACTGATATACACCCTGTTTCTGTAGAACTGTTCAGTTATGGCAGCAATATTATGATTTTGTCCCTATATGTGGCCCATTTCTCACTCTTTGTACAGCCTTTGTTCATTGGCTGCACTGCATGTTATATAACTACATATGTATATATATATATCCTTTCGTAAATATATATATATATATATATATATATATATATATATATATATATATATATATATATATATATATATATATATATATATATATATATAAAACACATAAATGTTTCCACAGAACTTTCTCACTATTGTTGCATGCCTGTATTGCATGATATGTTTGAAAAAAGAAAGAATAATTCATACTGAGTGAAATGGCACCTCACCTGTGTGCCCTGTTCAGTCACAGCCTCACCTCAGGCCTTGTCCCTACCGAATGGCACACTGCTACAATCATCCCTCTGCACAAAGGAGGAGTGACTACAGACCCTGGGAACTATTGCCCCATTAGCCTGATGAGTCTGATATGCAAAACTATGGAACGCATCATCATGGACCTAATAAGGATACAGGGAATCTCCAAACTCTGGATCCCACACAGTTTAGTTTTGTGAGGGGTAGATCATGCCTGCTCAACTTGGTCGACTTATCTGAGTCAGTCACCAGAGCTGTGAATGAAGACAAGGTGGTTCATACAGCCTACCTTGATCTGGCCAAGGCCTTTTATACCATTCCTCACTTAGGAATAATAGAAAAACTCACTAAGGTAGGCACCAACCCCTATATCACAAGGTGGGTTGAAAACTGGCTCACAGATAGAGCCCACAGTGTGAAAGTAGCTGACTCCAACTCAGACTGCCAACTAGTCATGAGTGGAGTCCCACAGGGTTTGGTCCTGGGTCCTGTCCTGTTTGAAATACTTCTCTGAAGTCCAGGGCAACGCAAAGGGACTCTGGCTGACAAAGTTCACAGACGATTGCAAGTTGGGAGCTATTATTAACTCCCCAAGTGATGTTGACATCCTACAGAATGGCCTAACTGAGACTGACTGCTATCAGAACCATGGCCTTAAGCTCAATGCCAAAAAATGTGTCATTATCCCCTTTGGGAAAATCCCAGTTCCCATGAATTACCACATTGATGGTAGTCCACTGAATGCAGAAGTCATTATAAGAGATCTGAGAACGCAGGTTGACAGCAACCTCTTTTTTGATCACCACATTGCCACTGTGGTAAGAAAGTCTTTCTTTGTGGCACATCTCATTGCTAAGGGTTTTTTATCCAGGAAGAAAGAGGTCATTGTCTCCCTCTACTCTTCCTTCATTAGGCTAATCATCGAGTGCAATGCCCCATTTGGCATGTACCTCACTAGACACCTGCAACAACTGGAGAGGCCACAAAAGTACCTCACAAAGTGGATCCTGGACCTTAAACACTTGTTCTATATGGACAGACTCAAAAAACTCCAACTATTCTCTGTCTCATATTGATTACTTAGAGGTGATCTCTGTTTGACTTACGAAGCTGTGTCTGACCCAGCTCTTTTAGAAATGCTATAGTATACAGGGTTCTGGGTTGAAGGGACTGCTGGCTTTTTCAGTAATGTTACATGAGCAGACTGCATGATAAGTTTGAAAAAGCAAGATTATTTCATACAGCTCCAATGGTGTAGTTGAATGTTCTCTGACTCTAATGTACAGGGTCCTGGGTTCAAGACTTGGTAGGGCTGGTTATTTTGTTGCTGCACAGGGTCCTGGGATCAAGCCTTGGCAGGGCTGCTTATTTTGTTGCTGGGCAGAACAGTGGCTGATGGCAACAGAGTGATTAAAGCAGTTTTAAGCAGTTGTAAGTGGGTTTGCATGGCTTTGCACAAAGCTAAGCATGCCAAAGCATGGTTAAACCTATAGGCACTTAAACTGTATAGGCTTCGCTTACCAATGCTTACGAGTGCACAAATATGCTTAGCAGAGCTAACTGTTGGTTATCATTCACATTTAAGCAATGTGTAAACCTGATAAGTATAGCTCAACCCTGGTAACCATTGCTCACATTCCAGTCTCATAACATAGCAGAGTAATGACTTCATGTAAGAAGTTTATTTAATGTCCTGTACATAACATGCTTTATGTGCTTTCATTACAGTAGTAAGGGGTGTGACTATACTGTACAGGACACTTGGGTATACATGGGTAGTATAACATGTTTTTTATTCATTATCTTTTATACATGGGTAGTATCACGTTATATGCACTCACCCTTGCATGTTACACCAGCTACAGTACACTGGTTGATGAATATGATTCCACACTTATAGTATTATGAAATTAGTACTGTTGACACAGTTTTTACATGTAAAATTAGATTGCCTATTGTAGTACTCCAACCATGCACCTCTCATTGCAGAGCTGGGATTCTGAGTACTATGCTATTTTGTTCTTGGTGTATCAGCTGTATGTTTTTATGTATAAAAATAAAAAAAACAGCCACTGCCACACTGAAAAAAATGCAAAAGAATTAGTGCAAACATTCTTTAATCACTGCTTTCATCAGCAAGACTTCATCCAGAAATACTTATACATATTTCTGATGAAGTCTTGCTGATGAAAGCGGTGATTAAAGGTTTATGCTAATTATTTTGTGTTTTTTCAGTGTGACAATGGTTGTTTTTTATTTTTATTAGTTTTATTTAACCATACATGTTTTGTTACATGTTTTTATGTGTCTCCTATTGGATATTAATATGCTATTATTATATTAACTGTAGAGTACTATTTTTTTGCCAATGTCATTGAGGACTGCTGTTATGCAGTAATGGCATACATTTCAGTTTCAGACTTCTATCCTTCAAGACATTCATCCTAATGCATAACATGTTAGCTGTCCACTTCCTGTCTGTCTTCTGTAAAGATGTGTAGATGTCAGGTATTGCTAAGGCCATATAACTATGTAGGTGCCCACATAGTTTTGTGTTGTGGGCCTGGGCACTGCTGCTAGCTCCAACAAATGGGACATCCATCATGTGGGCCTTGGCCCTATTACTTGCCTGTGTGAGGGACACTACAGAGGTGGTGGGCTACAGAGTCACAGACAGTAGGTGGGAATACTTCACAGGACAGGACATCTGGGGACAGCACAACAACATGGGGGACATATCTCCAGAATTGTGAACAGATTCTATGTCATCAGCAGTACTGTTATACACATAGTGGGTTGATAGGTTGAAAGGGTTTGTGTGGACATGCATTTAGTGAGTGACTTCACGTCTGACAGTGATATGTCTTTGACATACCTCTCCACTGGCATGCTGTTCACAAACTGGCCAAATGTTTGCCTGTTATGTTTTGTCTGGTCCCCAGACAGTTGTTGTCCTTGGAAAATCAGTCAGGGACTCTGGGCACTGCAGTCAGTAAATACTAAACTTTATTGATAGTACTGCCTTCATATTCCTCATAAAGGATATGTTACAACAAACCCAGTAACATCAGCAACTGTCTGAATTTCTGACACTAATCATACTTCCCAACCATACCAAAGTATTTGTTTTTTACCGAGTTTTGGGGTCCAAATAATGGGGTGCCACAATTCCTGATTGGCACCCCTTAATTTTCGATTTTTAAAAATTTTTTTTTCTTTTGCACTTTTTCAGCTGATGTCATCACGTGTGTGATGATATCAGCTCCATTAGCCAGCTGGAATTAAGTTCAAAGGCATGCATTTCTGGCTGGCTGTTTGAATGGATCTGTGAGCACAGAAATGACTGCTGCAGAGCTTTGGCTGTTTTCTGCTTATTTTGGTAAGGAAATATTTAGATGGTGGAGATATGGCATGGACTGTATGTTTGGGAAGGAAACGATGGTGGAGTTATCTGCTTAATAGTGGAGCAAGTTATTTGCTTCAGGTATGTTTAGTTATCTACTTAATAGTGCTGCACAGAGTTGCTTGGTATTTTCTTCCCGTTTATTTCTACTTGCGTTATTTTCAGATGGTGGAGGAGTTATCTACTTAATAGTGCTGCATGGAGTTGCTTGGTATTTTCATGTGTGTATGTGTGAAAATGTCTCCAAGGGAATACACCTGGTGGCTAGAGGTACTCAGGCTCAAACTCTGTACCTTGGGTACAGGTAAAAAAGAGACTAAGGTCTCCACCCCACTTATGAACTTTTGCCTCATATTTTTGTTTTATTCCTCATTAAATCTGTGGTTTTCAGGATTTTTGTGGCAAATCATTAAATGATTGAATTCACTAAATAATGACAGGCTTTTGAATTTCAGACTTCATATTCTTCAGAAAATAAATGGTTACACAAAAACTTTCATTCTAGCAATTTTCTAAGTTTATAAGATCAATATTTAACATTTGTCCCTATTTTCGGGCTGTATTCCCCCATTATTGGCTTTGTCCAGGTTTTTTGTGCTAAGACATTGAGAGCTATGGCGAGAAATGAGAACTGAATTCATTAAATGATATCCATTTAAGTTTCAGTCTTCCTGCCCTTCAGTAAACTGCTGATTTGGCATAATGGTTTCCTGCCCTGATTGTTGTGCATAGGAGCCTGGGTTCAAGATTTGGCATTGAAATGCATGGTGATAATGCAACATTTTATTCTAGCAACTTTCCAAAATTATACAAACAATGTTTAAAATGTGTCCCTGGTTTTTGGCATTTTACCCCCCCAAAAAACCTGAAACTGAAAATAAGTGCAATAAGCTGTGCAAGATGCTTCTGGCTTACACTACTGTCATTATATATATATATATATATATATATATATATATATATATATATATATATATATATATATATATATATATATATAGTGTGTGTATGTGTGGAAGTAGACTTTTATGATGGAAATGTTCTGAACTGGGAAGTTTTGTCATTATTGGTTCATGCATTTTGTTTCATTGCCTACTGGAAAAATGTTCAAACAATACATTTAAAATGCGCTCTAACTTAAAACTAACAAGTGTGCTGTATTATACAAGGAATATAATTTAATAAAGTCAGGAAGTGTATTAAAGAATGCATGTATGCTTCTTGTTTTGTGTGCAAGGGGCTTATGATTTAAAAACAGCCCAAAGGTAATCTTTATCCACCACTAGCCAGATGCATTTTCTTTGGATGTGGTATGGGTTTCAATGAATGTGAGTTTCAAGGGCAGAGAAGTTTTAATGCCAAGTCTATTTTCATTGTGAGACAGTATTGCTTTGTTTAGCATATATCTATTAGTGTTTGTGCATTATGCTATAAAATGTAAAAAAATAAAATTCAAATAATCATTGTAGAAGTAAAGCAATATGCACACATTAGTGTTTATGGTAAATGGGGTCAAATACCCAGGTAATAGGACATTGGAATGGCTGCAGGTGGACTCTGGTGCCATATTTTTGGTTGTCTGTTCTCCAATTTGCATTTGAAAGTTGGTATCCCACAATTCCATTGGAGTGGGTGAGGCTACATAATTATGTATGCAAATTTTACATTAATCAGCATACAGATTTGTACCTATTTTTCATGGGCCTTGTCCAGATTTTTGATGTTTCCAGGTTGAGGGGTATGACACCAATATCTCCAATATACACCTGTGCTTGTGCCTCTGTTCCCAAATGATGTTAGGCTTTGTCCAGATGTCATTCACTATGAGACTCAGACGTATTTAGTAGCATTATTTCTTGCCTTCATTCCTCCTACCATCCCAGTGATGTAGTAGGCCCACAGATATGTTATCAGTCCTGAGCCTGTACATTCTGAGGTGAACTGTACATTTGAGAGGTCTGTGCATGTCTGGCCATTGTTGACAGACTGCCGGGATTGTGTACACATGTCATCTGTACATGTTATTTGGGCTGTGTATGGAGGTGGGTAGATGTAAGTGTTATGGCTCTTTTTTTATCTGACTGTGCATGCTGCTCCAGTGTTTGCTGGTCTATTGGCTGTATGCCTTTGTAAAAGTAGACTGAGAAGTGTCCTGTACCACGGTCATGATTCAGACTACACTGAGAATTGGACCACTATATATAGGGGTAGTGTGTGACTGGAAAATATTATGCATTTCCTCACACAGTCCATATATTCTACTGTACACCTGACCTACTGTGTGACTGTGATTGTGGTGGAATTGGTTGTTGGTATGCACTTTCACACTGGTGTCTGATTTTTGGTGCTGTAACATCCCCGTAGTGCCTGACATCCCAAAGGGGGATGACAACACATTCATTGACATTGAGCTTAAGGCCATGGCTCTGACACCAGTCATTGGTCTCAGTGTGAAGGATGTCAACATCATTTAGGTAGTTAATAGTTCCTAACTTGCAATCATCTGGAAATGTTGTCAGCCAGAGTCCCTTCATGTTGGCATGGACTTCAGAGAAGCTGATACCAAACAGGAGAGGACCTAGGACCGAACAATTTGGAACTCCACACATGACTGGTCATCAGTCTGCCTTGGGCTCAGCTACTTTCACACTGTGGGTTCTATCGGTGAAACAGTTTGCAACCCACCTACTGTTATAGGCATTGATGCATAGCTTAGTGAGTTTATCCATGAACTCTGAGTGGGTAATGTTATCAAAGGGCTTGGCCAGATTGCGGTAGGCTGTATGACCGACCTTGCCTTCATCCACAGCTCTGGTGACTGACTGAAAGAAGCTGACCATGTTGATTAAACAGGCATGATCTACCCTTGACAAAACCAAACTGTGGGGGATCCTGAGTCTGGAGATTCCCATATCCCTGTTTCTTAGGTCCATGACAATGCATTCCATAGCTTTGCATGACAACCTTGTCAGGCTAATGGGACAATACTTCCCAGGTCTGCAGCCACTCCTCCTGTGTGGCAAGGGATAACTGTAGCAGTGCACCAGTCAGTAGGGCCAAAGCCTGAGGTGAGGCTGTGTTTGAATAGGGCACACAGATGAGGTGCCAGTTCACTCTGTAGTTCATGCAGAAGAAAGCCAGAGATATTGCCAGGTCCAATAGAACTGTATTCTTGGCCTTGGACAGTGGTGTGTTAACCAGAGTAACTGTACTACTGGGTGCCTGGCAGTGTACTGGCACTGTGATTGGCCCTTTGGGTGGGGAGAGGGGTAAAGTTGCAACTGAATCTATGTGTCAGTACATTGGCAATATCTTCTGCCTCAGTATAGGAGTTAACATTGTGCAGTAGTTCAGAGCACATGTTGGTATTGCAGTGGAAGTTCTTTACATAACTATAGGAGGCCTTGTGGATGTCTTTACTGTGTGCTGCAATTCTGTTTTCACAACTAGCTTTAGATTATTTCATGAGGAATCTCATCTTTTTGTTGAGGCTGATAAGGGTGTTTTTCCAGTCTTGGGACTTCACCTTATGCCATATCAGTTTCCTCCTTATGTTATAGAGTAGCTTGGGCAGGGGACCACCAGATTGTCTTCCTTTTCTGGAGTGGAGCGTCTTGTTTTTATTGGGTATGGTGGAATCCATGCATTTGTGTAAGTGTTTGGACTGCATTGGTGTGTATTTGGAGGTCATACAACTAGGCTCCATTTGCATGGGTGCCGTGAAGTTAACTACTTCTGATCTTTGGAGGCCAAAGTTGGCTTTGGAAAGGTTTTTCATGGTGGTTACCTTTGCAGGGGGTAGGAGGAATGTGGATTTATAAGGTGATGACATTGTGGTCAGATCTAACCATGGTGGAGTTGACTATTGGTGTACAGCAACAGTCGCCCATGTTAGTACTGACTAGGTCAATGATGTTGCTACCTGTAGTGGATGTAGAAATGAGCTGGTCCAGGCCATTGGAATGGATGCATTCCAGGCAACATTGGGCAAGTGCATTGATATAGGGGTAGCTTTCACAGTTAATGGAGGGGTAGTTGAAGTCAACCAGTATGATAGTGCTAGGTTGGACAGTAATATTCTCTAGGGCATTTAGGAACATAGGGTTTGACTCTTGGGACATGGTTGGAAACCTATAGAAGGCTATGACTTGGATTGCTGTCTTACCCTATGTTAGCTACACCTGCAGTATCTGTGATGCATTATATTGGGCTACCAGTGTGGACATGTGTTCATCCTTTGTGAATAAGGAGTGCTTCAAGTGAGTGCCTTTTGAGATTTAGACTTCTAGTGTTGAGCAGCATGACCCTCAGATTGTATTTGTTTGTAGCTGTTATATATTTAGGTATATTTATGTCTACATATGTATATATATATATATTTATATATATGTGTGTATATATATATATATATATATATATATATATATATATATATATATATATATATATATATATATATATATATATATATATTTATTTATGTATATATGTATATATTTTACATGTATATCTCTATAGATATATTTTGTGTCTATATTTGTCCACACATATGCCTCACCATACATAAATACATGTATATATAGAAAACATGACTAATTCTACAGAATCTTTTCCCTACTGTTGAATGACTCTACTGATATGTTTGGAAAAGCATCACTATTTTGTAGTGTTCACATGGTATAGTGGTATATTGCTCTGACTATGATGTACAGGGCCCTGGGTTCAAGAGTTGGCAGGACTAATACTTTTGTTGCACGGTTGTACAGTTGTTGCTGGGGACAGAGGGATAAGGGCTATATTTCAAAGATGTCCCTATTTTGTGCCCCTTCACCCCCATTTTGACATTCTTTGGACAGATTTGTTACAGTAAGAGATTTGAGGTACGGATCTAATGTGCAACTCCACTACATATATATATATATATATATATATATATATATATATATATATATATATATATATATGCACACACACACATATATATCTATCTATATATATATGTATATATATATATATATATATATATATATATATATATATATATATATATATATATATATATATATATTATATATATATCAATATATATTGTTTATGTATATAGATATATCTGTATGTACTGATTTACTTTTCTTTCTATACATGTATTTCTATATGTATATATTTCATATGAATATCTCTACATATATTATGTATTTTGTCCATATGTATATGCATCTCCATACACATATACATTTGTATATCTATATATCTATATATATATATATGTATATATATACATATATATATATATATATATATATATATATATATATTTATATACAAAACTTTACTAATTCTACAGAATCTTTTCACTACTGTTGAATGACTCTACTGAATGACATGTTTGAAAACATCACACATATTTACAGCTTGGATGGCTTAGTGTCAGATTTTTGTGGCTATGGTGTGCAGGGTCCTGGGTTCAAGACTTGAAAGGGCTGATAATTTTGTTGCTAGGCAGAAAAAGGGCTGTTGGATACAGAGTGATTAAAGCATTTTAAAGCAGTTGTAAGTGGGTTTGTGCGGAGCTAAGCTAAGCTTATGTCCGCTTGGCTTTGCTTAGGTCCGCTTACATCCGCTTAAACCAGCACTAATTGTGAATAAAGAAAAGAAAAGTAGAGAGACAGGAAAATGGTGAAATGAGGCAAGCAGGGGGTAAAACAAGATGAGAAGCAGCTAGGGATGTACAGGATGGGTATAGGAAAGGACCATAGCTCTGCATTTCTTCGACAGCAACAGCTGATATGACTGTGGGCAATTTAGAATTTAGACCATCACATCCCATAGGGAGGGATGTGGATGACATAAAATGATGATAATTAGTGGAGTAGATTGAGTAAGAGTACCATGTCTCTGGGCGAAATGCAGAGCTATGTATGGAATGTAATTAGTTTTTTTTTGGGACAGATGCCTTTTTTTTAAAGGTGAGAGTGGGATGTTAGGGAAGTAGTTTAGGTAAGTGTGGGTAGAAACTTTTGGTAGGAGAGGTTGCATTTGCAGACAGACAAAACACACAAGACAGTAAACAAGGGCAGTGTGTGACATGGGGCGAGACACCTTGGACTGGGTGGAAGGGTGGTTGGGAATCAAATGCCCATGAGCTCCCTAGATTGTAGTAGTAGGACTGATGTCCCCACCTGATGGCAGTCACCACTACTCCTTCATGGCCCCAAAGGTGGCTGTGCTGGGGGCTGAGCTGGAGGGGCCAGCTGCCCCTCAAGCTGCACCAGTCTACCCTCCACCTGGTGCAGTTGTTCATCCAGCTCTGAATGGAGGACACTGCACACCATGCCATGTACCTCTTGCTGGATGACAAGATCCTCACCACGCCCATGTGCAGGGGGAGGACGAGCTGCATCCCCTGCAGTGGTTCCACCCAAGGGTGGTGCAAGACCAGCAGATGAGGGAGGTTTGAATTGGGTCCCAGACGTGCTGGGACCCGGTTCAGCCAGCTGGGGTGGGAGAGATGGATCTGCTGGGATTGGCCTTCCTGAATGTACTATGGATTGAGAATTAACAAGGTGTCTTGGTTAGTCATGAACAAAACATTTAAAGATTAATCAACACAGCATGCATGGGTGTTTCAGCTGACCCAGAACAAGGGAATTTTAACAGTTGCATGGCAAACAGAACACATGCAGAAATGGAATGACAGTCAGGATTGCAGCAGCATGCCTGTTATATTTATGGCAACAAGCCAACAACAATGGTTATTCAACAAGGTATGCTAGTATGCACCCAGTTTCAAATATAATAATCAAAATGGAACAAAGGTCCCAACAGTAAGCTTTGGTAACAGCATACCCATATTAAATTTTGTGCAATTATTGGAGCAGATGAGTGGTGGGGGAAGAGAAAATAATTCCATTAATGACTGCATTTAGTGATATTTCTCAATACACTACTGTTCAATACTCTACAGTTATGCCCTCCCTTAACCTTTACCTGGGCCATGCAGCTACTACAGCACATACACACCTGTACATATGTGCACCTTGAGTACTATGGGGCAATGTATGACAACTCTGTGTACATAAGTACAAGGGATTCATACTTGCCATACTTACTGGTACAAGTAACAATGTGTTCCCTGTCCTGCTGTTCTGTAAGTGTGCTTCTGGCATACTTGTACTGTGATGTTATCTGGGTGCTGCTTTCTTGGCAACAAGGGAAACGATCCATGACAATGTGACACTTGAGAGGCTTGTATTGGCCAGACTGCATTGTGTAGATGGCTAGCCTGCTTCTATTTGTAGGACTGGGGCTGCTGAACAGATCATTTGTACACATTTCATACATATACCCATCATACTGCTTCTGCAAATATTTCTTTACTTTATTTTTTTTTTATTTTACTTATTGTTTGTTAACTGGATAAGTCCAGCTGGGCTTCTGGCCCCTTTTCAGTAGAGACCCAAGGACAAAAGCTCCAGTACATAGTTAAACAACATTATGTAAACACACACTGGATGTCACAGAACATTACAAGTCGCAAAGTTACAAGAAAACACTAAATAAAAAAAAGTACTTGACCAACATCACAGTAGACAGAATAGATTTCATAGTAAAGATCAGTACAGAAGTATCTATTTTACACTAAAATATAAGTTACATTACATTTAGGAGGATTACATTATAAGGATATGTGCAAGATAGGCCAGAGACCAGCATGCATAAAATTTGTGTAAAGCTTATAACATGAGATTTTTGTTAGCTTTGATGGGGAGTTGGTGGTGGGGAGGTTTAGGTGAGAGCATGTGAAGGGCATTCCCATTTGGAGGACAGGTGGGAGAGAAGTGTGGATTTGAAATTGTTATGGTTAGGTAAATTACGTAGTGGGGAGGGTAGAGAGTTCGACAGTTTGGCTATCGTGTGGGATAGTAGTAATGGGCCAGGTGGATGTAAGGGTTTGTGCACTTGTAAGAGATTTTGTACTTTGGATCTCAAGGAGCGGCTGGGTGTGTAGGGTATTAGACATTTGTTGAGAGAAGGGAATTCTGTTGGTTAAGATGATGAGTTTGTGAGCTGTGGTAAGCTGGAGGTATTTTAGGTGGTTGGGGAGTTCTAGCCAGTTGAGGTTGTGTAGAGAGTGGCAGTGATGGGAAGAGTTCTTAGAATTGGTTGCGAATTTGCAGATTTTGTTGTAACAGGCTTCGAGTTTGGAGCGAAGGCCAAGTTGTATATGTTGGAGAATAGGGGGCACCATAGAAGAGGGAGGGGAGAAGAAAGGTAGATGTAAGGGTTTGTCAGGAGGAGGGGGGAGGTAGCAGTTGTGTCTGTAGAGAAGACCAATTAATTGGTGGTTTTTTTTTGATTGTGGAGAGAATGTGGGAGTCGAATGTTAGGTTTTCATCTATGGTGATGCCAAGTAGTTTGGTACTGGGAATGATTTCTAGAGGGTGTTATTGTGGCTATTGATGGAAAATAGGTCTTTGTTGAGTTGGGAGGTTTTGGTGGGAGTGAAAATCATTAGTTTTGTTTTTTAGTGTTTACTGCTAGGTGGTTGGATTGCATCCATGATTCTGTTTTGGAGAAAGCTATTTGGGTTATGATTTGAAGTTTGGAGGGGCAGGAGGCTGAGCAGATGATAGTGGAGTCATCTGCATATTGGATAACTGAGGCATCAGGGATGGAGAGGTGGAAATTGTTGATAAATATGTTAAAGAGGAGTGGGCCTAGTACAGCTACTTGTGGTACTCCTGTGGGTGTAGGTAGGAAAGGGGAGGTTGACTCTTTCCATTACACAGCCTGTTGGCACATGGAAAGGTAGCTGGAGAACCAGGATATGGTTGAGGGTGAGATGTGCAAGTGTGAGAGCTGGGACAAGAGTACAAGAGTAGGGAGTGGGAAATGGTATTGAATGTCTTTGAGAAAAAGTGAAGATACATAGTTGTCACTGTCCCGTGCTAGGTTGACTGTCTCAAGGAAGGAAAGGAGGGCAGTCATAGTGCTGTGGCCAGGGCAGAAGCCATGTTGGGTGGGGGACAGGAGGTTGTGCAGGGTTAAGTATGGCATTAGTTGGATGGATTAGTGGATGGTTTTTTCAAGTATTTTAGAGAGAGGAGAGAGTATAGTTATGGGACTGAAGTTGGTCATGTCAGTGTTTTTGCCCCCTTTGTGTAGAGGGATGATGAATGCTTGTCACCAGATTGTTGGAACATAGGATTCTTTTATAGACCTATTTATAAGAATAGATATGGGATAGGCTACTGATTCAATGGATAGTTTGAGGAATTTTGCTGGAAGGTTGTCAGGTGCATTGCAGCATGGTTTTAGCTTTAGGAGTAGTCTTTTTATTGTGTTAGTGGAGACAGGTTTAAAGGAGAAGAGGGGGAGGAGGAGGGTTAAGGGGACAGGAAGAGGGGGTAGTGTTGGTGGGCTGGTTAGAAAAAGTGGAGGATACGTTGGCTATGCTATCTATAAAGATTATGTTGAATTTCGTGGCTGTTTCAAGGCTGGTGAGCTTAGGATCGGGGCAGGGGTTGGCTTTATTACCAGGGTTGAGATTTGAGGAGATGGAGGTCCAGAATTTCTTCGGGTTAGTTGAGTGGTCAAATTGCAAATTGAAGTAGTAGAATTTGTGATCTTTTGTCATGAATTTTTTGGCTAGGTTATACAGATGTTTAAATTCTTGTTGGGTGCTAGTTTTTTTCTGTTTTTGGTACTGTTTACACTTTTTGTCTCATTGCTTCATTATCTGTTTAGTTTCTTGGGATAGCCAGGGGCAGGGGTTAGATGTGATGCGTTTAGATCGGGAGGGGGCTAGTTTATCCAGTAGGGTGAGAAAAGTGTGATTAAAATATGATACAGCATTGTCTAGTGGACGGCATTTTAGGGGTTACCAGTAGTAATGTTAAGACATTCTGAGATTTCAGGGCTGAAGCAGGCTAGGATGCAGGATTGCTTAATTGGTATTGTGTTTTTATTTGAGTGGGTAGGCAGTCTATGAAGGCTGGTAAGTGATCACTAAGTGGGTCTGGTATTATACCAGCATTGGTGGTATGGTTGGGGTGGGTTGTTAATATCCAATCTATGATGGTACCGGAGGTACTGTCTTTGTTTGGCCTGGTAGGAAGAATTATAAGTTGGGTGAAATTGTAAAGGTTGATTGAGTGGGTTGGGGTATCTGAGAGGAAGAAGGCCCAGTTAATATTTGTGTCACTGAGGATGTAGGTTTAATTTCTGATGTTGGAGCTAAACCAAGAGAAGATGTCTTCTAGTGTTTTGGTATTGTCTCCTGGTGGGATGTAGATGGAACAGATGCAGATGGATTTGTAGTTGTTAAGTTTTAAAAAGCCAGCAATTATTTCAGCGTTGGCAAAGGTTGGGATGGGGTTGGTCACAGGAGTGAAGGTGAGAGTGGAGGGGTAGATAATAGCTACACCACTTCATTTTCTATGGGGTCTGTCATTATGTGTGATATGGTAGCCTGGGGGATGATTTTTGTGGTCGAGGGTTTAAGCCAGGTCTCGGAGACTGCGTTTATGTCTGACTGGTTATGAGAGAGCCAAGCGTGAAGGTTAGGAATTTTATTACGGAGGCTTTGTGCGTTTAGGGTGGTGAGGCGGATAGGTTTGGGTTTGTGTGGTGTGGAAGATAGGTTTGGGTGGGTAATGTTGTGTTTTGGACCAGTGTTGGGGTGGATATCTCCTGAGAGTGAGATATGTGGAAAGAGCTGCATGAGGAGGTTTAGTGGGGATAGGAAAATGTGATTTTGCTGGGGGAGGTATATTTTGTGGAATATACTTAGCATAGGGTGTGGGGGTGTGGGGGGGTGTGGGGTGGGGAGTTTAGTGTGTTTGAACAGATGAGAGGGGGTGGTAGAGTAGAGTTCATGGGAGATCTGTGAATATGTGTGGGATTTGTTTGGGTGGAGTGAGTGGGGATGAGATAGTGTGTGTTTGTGGTGAGGCTAAGGTTGGGTTACTAGCATGGAATCTAGTTGTTTGTAGGTGGAAGGTAGGCATAGTTGTATGGGTGTGTGAGAGGTGGTGTGTATGTGGGAGTGGGTTGGGTTTGTATTAATGTGTGTATGGAAGTGGGAGGGGTTTGGCAGAGGGTGTATGTGATTGGTGTAGGTCTGTTAGAGGTGTGGTGTGAAGAAGTATAAATGTAAAGATAGTTGGGGTGGGTGGGAAATGGGGGCAGGGTAGTGGAGCGGAGTGAGCCCGCAGGGCGAACAGAGCGGGATTCAGCTGGGCAGGAGTGAATAATCCCAAAAAGAAGACAATCAGTGAATCTAACTTTAGAGGTAGGAAAGGTGCAGCTGGGCTGTAAGGTGAGTGGGAAAGTATGAGATGAGCAGGGGAAGTGGGCAAGGAAAATAAAAGTTTATAGAGAAAGTTACAACTGTTCTGTATAGGAGGCTTTGGGAGTTAGTATAAATTAAAATTAAGATGCCCACTGTGACTACAAAAAGGGAGTAATGTTGCCACCTACTGGCGACAGTTAGAACTTTAATGTTGTTATGGAGAAGTTTAAGGTAAATGCAGGAAGGCAAGGAGGGCTGGGGGGGGGGTCCAGGCTGCTGTAGGCTGCTACTGTGTATGTTACAGTTAAGGCAGAGATAGGTAATTAAGTATAAACATACACACTGAAATCTGTTCCTGATTTCTCTTTTAGGTGGTGTTAGGTCTGGGAGCACAACAGTGCGCTGAGAGCTACAGATGTCCAGGGTGGAGGAAGACCTTTAGAAGAGGGATTCCTTTGATTTGTAGCTTTTGGCTGGGGAGAACCCAAAAGGTAGGCAACAGGCTGTAGGGAGAAAAAGAGGGTTAGTTACAGTGTTAAGCAGGTTATGAGGTAGCTCAGAGTGGGTACTTACTGGGTACAAGATGGGAGGACAATAGGGGTAAAAGTGAGGAGTAGATTTAGGTGCAAGTGGGAAAAGAAGGGATAGAATGATTGAGGTGCAGGAGTGTATAGTGAAGCTGTAGAAGAGGAGTTCAGTAGATTCAGTAGGAGAGAAAAAAAGGAGCATATGCAGTTTAAAATAAAGTACATTCACTGTAGATATCTATTTACTACACACAGGTTTAGTCAGGTATAGCATAACTAACCAGCAGTTAAAAGCATTAGCATCTAGCATTATACAATTAGCGACTAAGAGATATGACGTTCTTTCTGTTGATATATGCTCTTGTTTGGTTATGAATGATGAAAGGGAAAAACAGACACTTGGAAACAGTGCACGAGCTGTGTATAATCAGCAATTAGCAGTAGTTTTAATGCTATGTAGGCGTTTTGTGCTAGGCATGTGCTGTAATAATCTTTACACATTAAAGAAATCTTTGTGCAGTCAGCAAGTTGCAGTAGCTTTAACACTACGGTAATTTCAGGTGCTTGTGTGGTGCATGTGCTTTGCAATAATCCTTGAAACCACAAAATTGTTTTTAGTAGTTTATTTGTGGTGGTAGATAAACACTAAGGGGCTGCATACTCTTATGAGAGGTGCTCGAGTTTGGAGCGCTGCCTGGGAAATCAATCAGCTGCAGATTCTTGAGCTTTTACTAAGTGCAGCACTGATTGATGTAGGGCAGGTCAATTTAGAGTTAGCAAGTACCACCCAGCCTGAAAGGAGCATGTACTTTAAAGTACTGAGTCTTGGTTTATCCAGAGGATAAAATGTGGGAAAAAAGCAGTGAGCGATCATATGTGACTCATTCAGGGTATGTATTTTGCAGAGATATGCTCTGTATAGAGTTACCAAGTGTGCTCACTGCCCTACAATCTAGCGAGGGGCTGGTAGTAATTTATGTGAATGGTAACAGTGTTTATTGGCCTGAACGACCAGACTAAGAGCAGTATCAAAGGAAATTAATGCACAATACTTACAGGATCATGTCTACCAAACACAACTTACCACAGTCAAGCAGTTCTAAGCTAGCATTAAACCACAGTGTCCAAGTTTAAGGCAGAAGTGTAGGTTTTGCACAATCACTACATTTGCAGCAGTACCTCATAATATGAAATAGTCAAATATGCAGCAAATACAGGTCTATAAACTCACTGTGCGACAATTGCTAATTAACGCATATAATATGCAATTCAATATTGTTTGCAATTTAACAGAGCAGTGATATTACATACCGCTTTATTGACTTGAGCAGCCTTACAGCAGGACCTTCTAATTGGGAATAGGGAGGCATTTGAAAATGGCGCCACGAAGTGCAGCACCCTGATATCAGTTTTGGGAGGAAAGTGAGCTGAAAGGGGTAGGGACTGGTGAGCAGGGGGGAGGGGGGAAAGAGGTATACGGAATAGTTGGAGAGGCAGGCCAATCAAAGCTGGGCAGGAGTGAATAATCCCAAAAAGAAGACAATCAGTGAATCTGGCTTTAGAGGTAGGAAAGGTGCAGCTGGGCTGTAAGGTGAGTGGGAAAGTATGAAATGAGCAGGGGAAGTGGGCAAGGAAAATAAAAGTTTATAGAGAAAGTTACAACTGTTCTATATAGGAGGCTTTGGGAGTTAGTATAAATTAAAATTAAAATGGGAAAAATATCTGTTCACAATAGATTAGTGTTTTTACCAATATTCAAGTTTACAGCTGTAGAACTAGAAAGACATGTCAGTAGCAGTCCCTGGATTTGAATCATGGTGTGTGTGTGTGTGCAAAAGGGAACTAAAGACCTAGTCCTTATCAGGTTGAGCTACTGGGGAAATGGTGTTTGTTATTTGGGTTATTTCTGTCTAGTACATACTTTTCTACACACTACTTTTTTATCAAATGTTTTATTTGTTTTCCATAATATCTAGAACAAACATCAGAACAAGAAACTGTTGATGTTACTTTTTACACAATATGAGCAGATTATTAAAACTAGACATTTGGACATTTTAATAAAACAGACTTCAATTTAAAATCAAGTCAGCACACTCTACTTTTGCAGTCTGCACCTCTTAGTGTCTCACACTTTCTTGTATATTCAGGACTACATACAGCTGATATGCAAAGGTTAGCACAAGGCAATGATGGCAAGAACACAGTACAAGACATTACTGAAGAAAATATTTACTTTAGCATTTTGTGAGTTATTTCAGATCCAAATTCTGAACTATGCAGACGAGCAGTGCTACATCACTTCACCTCAGATACTGCATGCTGCGGGAGCTACACAATTGTACTTTTCAGATACAAGACAGATGAAAGACAACAGTTTGTGGTAGTCAGCTTTATTATTTTTGACATAACAACACTTTCTATAACTCAGAAATCCACAGTTTTACTGCATGATCTGCACAGGAGGACTGCTTCTCGTTTGTAACTGTTACAGTAGCCCTGACACAGCAGCTTCTTAGCAGGTTCTTTCAGACAGCCTAATACATATCCTACTCTTCCTCTCCTTAGTTGTACCTTGTTTGCTACAAAACTCTGTATTACACAGCAGCTGGCACTACTGAGTTCTAACACTGGCAGCCTGACACATGCATTTATTCAGTACAGTTACAGTACAATTATATATACAGACAGTACTATCTTTACTATTTCTGATTTATTGCAGCAGATATTACAAATATTTCTGTATTCACTAAACTCTCAGTGCAGTCAGACCAGGTGCTATGCATGGGCATCAATGTTCGCAGGCCTCTCGTCAGCAGCTGTATGGGGAAAGAACACACATTAAGCACACCTGTACAGTAACATATACAATTTTTAAAGAATTATTTACAAATACACAGACTGGATACTTACAAACTTCTGGGACATCTTCCACTCATGCCTCTTGGATCCACTGGGCTTGCAACTTCACGCACTCAATTCAAAAACAACCTTAAAGAATATCTCACAACCCAATGGATATGCCCTTGTCGTGCACCTGACTAACTACATATCTCATACCCTACTAGTCCCACTTCCTCCTAGCACATTCTCTTATTCAGACCTTTAAAATCACTCATTCCTAATCACAATGAGGTTTTTACCTGATCATGTCTATTTTACACCCCATGTGAATTTAATACCATGCTTAACCAACAGCTTGTTCTGTATCCTATATAACTACTAAGTCATTTTTTCACCTTGTAAATGTCACTTGTACTCTCTTATTGTAACACTATTTTGTGTCTATTTTAACATGTATTAATATTTTGTTTGTTTGTTTGAGTTTTTTCTCTCGGCCTCTACTGAAAACGGATATGTATCCAGCTAGACTAGCCCGGTTAACAAATGTAAAATAAATAAATAAATAAATAAATAAGAGCTCACCCTTCTGATGCTTTAAGCCGTCATAGTGATGACACACCTACTCACCAGTTCGGGGTATGCCAGTGGCACTGGTGAGATCATGTGCCAGATGGTCCCAGGCCTCCGCTTTGTACTGGGAGCCCTGGTACTGGCCCTGCAGAAGTCTATCTTCATGGTCTTTGATAAGGAGTCCAACCATGATCCTAGACTGCTGGATGGCTCAGCTGCGTGCCCAGAAAGAAACACCCTCTCCTACACCTGCCATCGTTGCTGCCCTGATCAGACTCAAAGAGATATGGCTGTATTCCTGCCTGTATAGTTTAAATAAGGCCATTTTCCCACACGTTTCACTGACTGGCCAATTTTCAAATACACTAAGCTATGCTTAGCTCCGCACATATCCTCTTAGCAAGGCTTAAACCAGCTAAACAAAGCTTACAGTTGCTAAGGATTGCTTATATTTTCATGCTTAAGCAATCCTTAGCTTGTTTCAGAAGAGCTGCGGCAGGCTTAACTGGACACAAACAATTATTTTAAAAAAAATAGAAAACTTTTTTTATATTACCCTATGGCATTTTACCAGCCCTACACTACCATACGTGAGGCATATGACTTACAAATATCATTCCAATTCATAAGAATTAATTTGCAACTGCTTCCACACATAAGATACATTAGTCAGAGCTGGAATTCAAACCATGCATGGATTGCACGCTCAACCAGTGCTCTAACCACTATGCTACATCAGCAACAAGGATGTTGCCTACAGAATTCTAGTTCACTCTCAAACAGCATTTAAGTTGGGCTGAGCAAAGCACCGTGGCATGCAAACCCGCTGTGCTGTGCTTAAACTTTTTTTTATTGTAAAAAATATATATATAACGAAATATTAAATTATTACATATATTTATTAACAGGTTGCAGCCATGTGGGGCGGGGATCTGGCCATTCCACGGACAGTCATGTACTTTGCGGGCTACTTCTTGGGGATTGTGTTCTTTTTTTTTTCTTATTTCAGTGTCCACAGACATTAACATGCTAGTTTTACATTTCAGTATCTGCAGACACTGAAATAATGCATAATATTAGAGACAGGCTCTAATATTATACTACTTCCTTGTTTGAAAGTGCCATATGGCACTTTCTGAGTGCAGAGGGCATTTTAAGTGTCCGTGCAGGACATATACATGCCCCCTGCACTCGTATACAGATCGGGTAGGTGTAGGAATACAGCAGTGCACCCTCATTAATATGTAGGGTGCGCTGCTCCTGTATTCCTATACAGAACAGTCCATGCAAGAATAGACTATTCTTGCATTGACTGATCATGAATCCCGGGGGAAGTCTACCCCCCCCCCAAAAAAAAATGACCCGTGTCCCACTGATTTTTTTCTAAGATTTTCCTGTTCTGACATCCCTCTTGTGTGTCCCTCTCCTTCACCCATGCTTACATTTTCCTTTCTCCCACTTTCCTTTGGTTTGTGCATTACTTGTGTTCCCCACACAAGTCTTGAACCCATTGTCAGCAAATCTTAGCTGTGGTGATGCAGACGTGATTGTTCTTCTCCTTTATTTTTTTTTTTTTATTACAAAATTTATAGATTGGATTCCATAAGCCCAAGCTGCCATACTTTGTTAATACATGTGTTGTGGAGATATCCATAGTTATCTCTGAGCTTACTGGAATGATTGCTGTCAATATATATTACAAATGGCATTGCAGCTTTGAAGCATGCATTTTGTGTTAGTGGGTGAATTACAGAGGTGTCCATAGTTATCTGTAATATTTCTGGGTTTATTTAAGAAAATATATGTTACAAATGCCATACAACTTGCACTGGGCTAGTTGTCATTTGTGTTTTTTTTGTGTTTTTTGGTATCATTATGGAGTCAGTTATATTCCATAGCTGTCCTTAACCTTACTAGACAGATTCTGTTTTATATCTATCTATATATATATATATATATATATATATATATATATATATATATATATATATATATATATATATATATATATATATATCTACATAACTATCAGGATACTTGAATTGTGATCATTTTCCATAACTTTGTTGATGTACAACTTAATTGGATAACCATTTCTCATTACTTGCATTTTACGTGCAGATTTGTTGAGTGTGCCATTGATACTGTGATACTCCATTGTGTGCTGAGCTATTCCGAGTTTCTTGTAGTACATTTACATATTATAATGTTATCCACAAGATTTCCACTGATATTGGCAAAATGACCCAGATTCCGCAAGCTTTACGAAATCCATCCCAAAGTGTACTCATAGTGCGTATGATTTGCATTCAAGAACATCCCTACCACATTTTTTTGTGCTTTCTAGTCAATCAGAAAGATTACACTAAGTGTGCATGCAGTCTACACTTGTGCTAACCTAATCCTCCTTGATATTTAGGGTTGCAAGAAAATTGGTAGGAAAACTAACATTAGGGGGAAGACTGTATGAGTTATACTTGTGTT